>NC_142290.1:23697426-24011098 GCF_965620075.1 Prunus avium
GATGATGTAGATTGCGTCCAGATAAGTCCGTAGACACGTAGTGGGCTCAAATCAAAGTTATAACGAAAAAGTTACAATCAAAGGAAGCGTATTGGCAAAACCGTAAATATTTCAAAAATGGGTTTTTAAAATCTGAAATTCCTTTCTTTCTTTCTCTCTCTCTCTCCCTCCCATTCGTGCGACAACCCACCCTTCCCCAAAAACAGCCACCGATCGGTTTTTGCAGCACCACTGCCACCTCCTGCCACCATCCGAGCCGAGACTGGTCCCAAAACGACCGGCCAGCCTCCCTTGTCCTACCCCACCCCTCAGACGCCTCCACCGTGAGCTCTGGCCACCGGAAAATCGAGAAAAGTCGCTAGTTTTTACGTGAAACTTCCACCGCTCATTCCGGCAATTCCGGCCACCAATTTATCTCAATGTGTTCTACCTGATGGTTGGGTGGAATAGGATCAATTTCTGCGTTTTGTAACTCGATGAGGATATGGGATCTCTAAGGGTTATCATTTATCATTATTTTATATTATTATGATTATTATTAAAGTATATGGATTGGGTGATAGAGGGTTGTTTACGAAAGTCTATTATTTTGATTGTAGAATATAGTATGTTATGGAAATTAAGTGTAAACATGTTTTGATTACTATTTGAATTATTTTTGGGTTCTTATGGAATATATGTTTGAGAGTTTATACTATGAATAAATATTTGGGAAAATTGAATTAAAGAAGTGAATATTATTTTTATAATATTTATATAAGGGTTATAATTTTGACGTTTTGGACAGTCAACGTCTCCCTTAGGACGTTTTGGCAGATTGCCTACATCTCCCTTATGACATTTTGGATATCTTCTCAAACACTTGGTTGAATGAAAACTTGAACTTGCATTTGATGTTTGTGTGATTAGATCACTTTATTAAATGGAAATAAATAGATGAAATTACATTGGATGTTGTTCTTCTTCAACTATGGTGGAGAGGGTTTGGGCCCACAAGGCCCACGACCTCCGATTTCTGATTCGAAAGTTCCTATAGGTCCAACGAAGTCTACTTAACAGGTCTCAAGGGTTTGGTCTCGATCAGGCGGTTGGATCACTCTTAATCATACGATTGGACGACGATTGATTCGCCTAACCCTAAAATCGTTGATTCGGAGTATCCAAGACTCCGATTCGCGATTAACAATTTCCTACATGATCCTAGAGGTACGGGGAATGACATATTTGAAAATGGAACCGATCGAACATTTTGAACCTATCGAACTCGGATATCGCATAATAGGCACAATACCCATTCGATAATCAAACGGTAACCCATCGCTAATCTGAGCATACTGTCGTGCTCTAGACGATATGGGGAGTAGTTTAGAACCTAATAGATCACTACAATGGGTCACACGCACTACCATTCCGAGGACGGGAAAACTTCAAATCTCCAGCCAATACCTATACCAACTGGTCAAACACAACTAAAGGAACAACTTTTGGTCTCGGACCACGGCCAAAAAGTGGCCGGAATTGGGTGAAATCACGGCCAAACCACCAACCTAAGATGCGAATTTTGATTGATTTCTCAAACTCCAAAAACTATCCAATCCACTTACATAAACAACTATATCACGTTGAAAGGATGAAGAACCATACCTTGATCGATGGAAACAATCATTGGAGTCGCTGGAACGACGTCAAAAACTGCGGAAGCTTCTCGTCGTCACAGCCGGATATTCTGAGGTTTCGAGCTACGAAATGGACTGGGTTGGGTAGAGGAGGAAGAGGCGAGAATTTTGGGACCAAGATCGCCAAAAACCATGATCGGATGAGAGAGAAAACGTCGGCGATCTTGGTCCCAAAATGTTGCGACGAGAGAGAGAGAGAGAGAGAGAGAATGAGAGAAAAAGGGGCAGTCCAGTTTTTAAAATCTTGACTTTGTAAAAATTACGGTTGTGCCACGGCATTTCTGTATATCATAACTTCTTCGTTTTAACTCTGACTTGAACCTGCCACCTGTCTACAAACTCGTATCAGCAAGCTCTAAGCAATGGTACCACTCAATTTCCCAAAATCTTGGCGAAACAAAAGTGACTAAAGTGCCCCTACCCTAAGGGCACAAATGTAATTGCACAATTAAATAATTAAATAAAAATAATTTGTTGGGTCGGGGTGTTACAGGTGACTTCATGTTGAGGATTTTCCTTGATTTGATTCGGATGTGCTTCGATGCCTCTTTGGGTGACTAAGTACCTCAAAAATCGGCCCGATGAGACTCCAAATGTGCTCATGCTTGGGTTAAACTTCGTGTGGTACTTTTGTAACAGGCTGAATGCTTTGGTATGATTCTTGATGTGATATACTTATCGGAGAGCTTTGACAATCATTTCATCTATGCAGACCTCCATAGTCTTGCCAATCTGCTCCTTGAAAATCTTGTTCACAAGCCTCTGGTATGTTGCTCATACGTTCTTCAGCACAAAGGGCATGACTTTGTAGCAGTATATGCCTCTTTCAATTATGAAAGTAGTATTTACTTTATAATCCTCATGCATCATGATTTGATTGTAGCCGGAGTAAGTGTTCATGAAGCTTAGTAGTTGATTGCCGGAAGTTGAATCTACGAGCTGATAAATTCTTGGCAGGGGAAAGTTGTCTTTCAGGCACGCCTTGTTAAGGTCAGTGTAGTCCACGCACACTCTCCACTTGCCTTGGTCTTTCTTTGCCACTAAAACAACATTGGCCTGCCACTATGAGTAGGAGACTTCTTTATTGAAAGTGGCAGCTAGAAGCTTGTCAATCTCGGCTTCGATGATGGCAACTCACTTGGGAGCGAAGTTGCGTATATTCTGTGCTACTAGTCTGCTGGCTGGGTTGATGTGAAAGCGATGGCAGATGATCTGTGGATTGATACTTGGCATGTCAAATGATGACCATGCAAACGCATCTTTGTTGTTTTAGGGGAACGCTATAAGCTCCACCTTTTCTTCTGGGCTCAGGCTCGAGTCGATTCACACTTTTCTCTCTGGCTTATCAGGATCAAGAGGTACTAGTTTGACATACCTGACTCTTTAATTGCTATTGGGGAATGACTATTCCCTTTCATTTCTTGTCTGCTCGACTGCCAGGAACGAGATCTACTTCCTCCCTTGCTTGTTCAGCTCCCTTTAGATCTGCTTGATTTTTAGGGACGAACTACGCTTGCTTGCTTTTCTTTAGCCCTTGAGCTGAGCACTTTCTTATCATCGCTTGATTGTTGTTGATCTGACCGACACCGCCCCTAGGGATTGGGTAATAGATTTTCTAGTTCGTGGCTGATGTGACAGTGTTGATCTTGTCAATCCATGGTATGCCTAGGATGCCATTTTAGGGAGAGACTTTGTTAATTATCATGAATGTATGAGCGCTGATCACTGGTGGGGAGTAGACGTCTGAGCGCTGAAAATAGTAATCGTGGTTGCTCCGTTGAAGTCGGTCATCGACCTGGCAGACCTGTTGATCTTGGCCTCCATTCCTATCTACTGGACCATCGAAAGTTGTAGGATATTGGCTGTGCTGCCCTTATCTACATGAACTTGGTCGAGGATGGCTTGCGCGATCTTGATGTTTATGACAAGGGTGTCATTGTGCAGCAGATCAAGTGCGCTCAAATGTTTCTTTTGGAAGCCGATCACGGGATTGTCTTCAATTGACGGGTAGCTGGTTAAGACTTGAGAGATGACAATAGCCTGTTTAATCTTTCTCTTCTTTTCCTTGCTTGTCAGCCCAGATTCTTCGGAGTTAGCTAGGATTGTGTTAATCCCTATGATTTTCTGTGGAGGCTCCTTGGCGGAGTCGCGGTCCTTGATCTGCTGGATGGCCTTCTTTGCCACGAACTCCTTGCAGTGGCCCTCTCTTATGAGCTCTTCGAGATGCATCTTCCAAGATCGGTAGTTGGCTGTGTCATGCCCATGAGTTCTACGGAAGGCGCAGTACTTGTTGGTACTTCTTTTGTCAGGATCTCCCTTCAAAGGTGGTGGTCTTCTAAGTCAGAGCTTATCCTTCACTTGGGCCAAGATTTGATGTATCGGGATAGTGAACTTTGTATAGCCTTCGTCTGCTGATGCACAACCTTGGGATGGTGCCTTGCGCTTTCTTCCATAGTTCTTACTAATGGGATTATCACCGCTCTGACTTGCCTCCTTGGGTGATTCGATCGCCGTCCTAGAGTACGTAGTGTTCTGTGGTTGCAAAGACCTTTGTCAGAGTCTGACTGAGAGCGATAGTCAACTCAAGAAATAGGTCATGCTGACCATTTTTGAAGGCAGAGGATGTGATTCGGTCATCACATCCCACAATGTTTGCTTTTCTGCCTTGAATCTCTTGATGTAGTTTCAGAGGGACTCATCTTGCTTCTTACGCAGGTTGAATAGGTGGTCGTCTTGTTTCTAGATCGTCTAGTATGAAGTGTAGTCCTTAGTGAAGATGAAAGCTAACTCCTTGAATATGCTGATCGACCTGGATGATATGGTATGAAACTAATTCTGGACTGCTCCTCGTAAGGTCATTGCAAACACCTTGCACATCAACTCGTCTTCAGCCTCGTAGAGAATCATAACACTTTTGAAATGCTTTAGATGGTTCTTGGGATCGAAATTCCCTTTGAAGTGTGTGAAAGAAGGCGTTGAGAATTGCTTTGGTGGAGCCGCCTGCTCGATCTCGGTGGTGAATGGTGAGGAGTTCACTTGGTCCACCTCCTTGCGTAGAGCATCTTCGAAATGTCCTCTGATCTTTAAGTCTCGAAGTCGGTCATTCACGAGCTTTTCAACATCTTCTGCCTGCATGGCCTGTGGTTCACGTCTGTGTCCTCCATGATTCCGGTGCCTTTAGTTTACCTCCTCATTGTCTCTACAGAGCAGATCTCCTTGACTGTCCTTCATGCGCGGCGTGTTGGTGGACTGAGATTGCGAGAGAACCTTCGTAGCTTGTTGTCGTGAGTTGGCTCCTTGGGACAGAGCATGTGGGTGTCTTTCTTCCCATACTTCATGGGGGTGATCATGAGACTGATCTCCTTGGGGGCCCAGTCTTACGTGAACGATTCTATGCAGGCCCAGGCAGGCATGAACATTGGATGCGGATTGTTTCAGCTGTGAAGATGAGCATCAGCAAGGTGGCCCTGGTCATCGGGCCATGTAACAACGTTGTGGTTCCAGCCGCAAAGTCTTGCTGTTGCTACGCGTTTTCCATCATAAGGCTGCTAGTTGGCGCTGCGGCATGCGTTTGGTATGTGCTCTCAATAGCAAGATCGAGAGGTGGGATGTCAGCGGCATCTGGGGCTGTGGAGGAAAAACTGTGGTGTTGGGCCCGACCTTGGCTACAAAAAGTGGCTGCCACGACATCGTGGAAGCTCAGATTCGTTGCGAATTGGGTTATCGCGGCGGTCTTGCTCCTTGTGCACTTGCTTCCAACCATTGTTGTTTGGAAGGCTTCGGTTGAGTGATGAAAAGGAGGAAACATATTCCTTTGATTCAAGAGCATATGTTGAGTATAACTCGCGCTCTCAATGAAAGCACCAAAATGTTTGTTCAAATTTCTCACGGGAGAATATTCGCTTGTAGATTTTTCACCCTTCAAGCTTCCTTCTCTCTCTTCCTCGTTTCCTACAAAACAAATAGGAGTAAAAGACCACAGCCGGGGGGTGTTGGCCAAAGGCGCTCCTATGCCTAAGTTAGTTCAATTGGATCTTTGAGAAAAGATGCGGCAATAGCTAAATTGGACGGAGTTTTCTCTCACGTGGAGAGCTGGGTGGCCGGAACCGTGTGTGGTGGCACTTAGCCGTGTGAAGAGAGAGAGAGAGAGAGAAAGAGAGAGAGAGGAGAGATAGAGGGTGATTTTGTAGGGTTTTTAGAACCAGGTTTAGAATTACCTCTTATATTGAATGTGACTATGTATTTATAGGGCTCTAGCCATCTAGGGTTTTTCAAAGAACAATTCCTATTTGGAAGGAAGATATTCTTTCCATTAAATGGAGAGATTGAGTCAATTATGGATTTCGATTGGGATTAAATCCCTAATTGATGATAATATCCCCAAAATAAGATAATATCCCAAATTGGTGATATTATCTATCATTGGTGATTATATTCCCAAATAAAGATAATATCCCGTATTTAAGATAATAACCCTATTTTTGGTTTCAATTAATTGACCAAATAAATGGGCCCAATTAATGACCTAGGTGATATCCTTCTTTTCCAAGTGTCGTCTTCGTATTGGTTGGTGAAATATATTTTTCCACATGTTCAACAACAGACTTGAAAGTGTACTTATTTTAATGTGTATTTTTATTGCTTGCTTGCAACTAAATTCATAAAGAATTGGATTTTTTTGGACTTTAATAAGTTAATATATACTCGGCTAACCTATACCTTAAAACAAAAAAGTGTTGCTATTTCCAACCCTCTGTCCTATTACCCCACCCACCATTATTCCTAAAATACCCTTTAATTATTAATGGTTGGAAATTTGATATTATGCTGGAAAGATGATTTGTTTTCTTAAAGCATGTTAATGCAAAACAGGATTTCGGTAGTATCAAGTTTGCACACCCTGAAAGATTGAAAATTCCAAATTGCCAAAGATGAAAAGAAACTCAAACTCCAAATGGAACCCGCTATGAAACCTTGCGGATCTCGGATGGACAACATGGCAGGACCCACACCCATAGCCTCTAAAGAAAGATGGCGACTGTGAGGTGTTTCAGGCAAGCATGGGGGGTTGCCGCTGACGGGGTTGGGTGGGTGGGGGAGCTTTGGTTGATTTAATTTAATACTAACCTCATAAGAGCACCTCCACCGCTCTACACAAACCCAGGCAACAGCCCCCCCAAGCCAAGGTAAAGCCCAGCAGAGCGTAGCCTCAAGCCCGGGCAAGCCCTGGGGCCCACTAGCCCGGGCAAGCCCAAGGGCAATTCTTGACTGGGCTCTAGCCCGAAGTCGCTGACAGCTCCCAACGGGAAGACGCCATGTGGCGCTTCTCGGACCCTCCGATTGATTTTTGTCTAGAAATCCGACGGATTTGATTTTTTTGGCTAAAAGAATTGCAAAAAAATTCAAATTTTTTTTTAAAAAAATACCAAAAAGTTCTAGATTTGTTCCCTATAAATACATAACCATTTTATTCACTTTCCACACCAAATCAACATACAACTCTCCTCCTTCCAATATTTTTTACTCTCCACTCATATTTTTCTTCTACTTTCCATTTGTCTCAAAAAACAAATGGCCTCTTCTGTAGAAGCTAGGGGCGCGTGGACAACTCAGGAAGATATTGTGTTGTGTGAGTATTGGGTGAAAGTTAGTCATTGAGCGGTCACGGGCAATGAGATGAAGTTTTGTCATATGTGAAGAAAAATTCATGAAGAATTTTCTGAAAGATCGGGTCACTTCAGACGGAATTGACCTTAGCTAGTGTTGCATTCCTAAAAGGACACAAATTAATGTGCAAACAACCAATTAAAAATACCCGCAAGTGCACGAATCTAATGAAGTATAGATTTTGTAAGTACGGGGTCGATCCCACGAAGAACTTGTCGGTTTCCTATAAGTTCTAATTTGAGTACGTAAAGAACACTAATTTTACACAACACACAAACACAATACAAATTGGAAACTAAAAATGAAGTAAGGAAGATAAAAGAAATGAAACAACACAAGAAAACAAAGAAAAACACAAACAGCACTTTCTATCACCCGTTTATCACCATTTGGACAGATTCGTTTCTCTGTTTTTCAGTTTCGACCTCTGTCCAGTTTTTGACCTATAACTTTCCAACCGTTTATCCAAAATTCACGTTCTTTATACGGTTGGAATCAGCACAGAAAATTCAAGAACACAACTCGGACCAAAAGTCCAAAACAATTACGGAAACAAACAAAATTCAGTGACAAAGACACAAAACGTGTCAAACACGCAACTCACACACACATTGGGGGGGTTTTTTTGATTTGGTTCAAGTGACCTATTTCTATTGCATGAAAGTAAATGGACTTTGAATTTAAATGTGAATGGCAGAGATGAATTATCAAAAAGTGAAATTAAAATGTAACAAACACTAGGGTTTCGGAATCCACCCTAAACAATTCTACCCATGTTCATGGATACTCAAGTGATGAACTCTAAATGTATTGATGAAGATGTTCGCAATCAAGACCATGGGTCGTGGCTCAAGACGCATTGATTCTCTCTAATATACGTAAAGTGCATGGTTCGTGCTACAATACTTGTGCCCTCCTCATAACCGAACCTAGGTATGGTTCGTACTTCGATTGGATTGCAAGGAAAACCCATTAAGTTCAAAGAGAATATGAACATCACAAGAACCCTAATAGCATGGTGTTTACATTAGGTATTCAAGAAACCAATTCACATGGATGGTTCTTACTCCATCCATCTATTGCTTAGGAAAACATGAAGATACACATAATCCCAACAACCTCAAGAAGCATGCTTTCAAAGGTAATCAATCAAGGAAAACACACATCAAGGATAGATTAATTTGGTGAATTGGAATTCATCAATTGTTGTCAAGAAACCAATTCACATGATGCTCACTTAAACAAGTTCAATCATTTGTTGCTAATTAGAAATTGTGTTCTTGGTTATCTTACACAACTTCTCAACTTTAGCTACATGCATACAACCTAAGGTGATTAAGTAAAGGAAGCAAACACATATCATAAAATTCAATTAGTGAATGGGGTTCATCAACAACATCTAGAAATTCATACACTCAAGCATCAAAACAATAAGGTAATCATGTTTAGGGCTTCAACCTAAGCCCTAGCTATGGAGTTTAGTTGCTCATACTTATTCCAAATACAAACTCGAAATATAACTAGAAGGAGTTTACAGATTTGGAAATGATGAAAGCTTGAAGTCTTCAATGGTGGAAGTCTTCTCCTTTCTTCCTTGGCTGCACCTCCTTCTCCTTCCTTGCTCTTAGCTCCCCAAAAGCTGCTCTCAAGTTGTGTAGAATGTGGAATAGCCTCATTTCCCACGATCAAAAGGCTCCCAATATCAGATTGCAATTTTGACTTCTCCTCCCTCTCTCCTCATTTCCAGCTTTTACCTTTTAATATAAAACTACCACCTTTGATAAAGCCTTAGCCCATTGTCCCCTTGCCATGATGGAGCTTTGACTTCACAAAGATGCCAAAAGCTCAGAAAATATCTATTTTACAAATGTAATTCCTTGTTACCAAGAGTTATGGTAACAAGAAGTTAAGATGACACAAGGGAGGTAAAAGCTGGCCAAATCCGGATTTCCAGAACTGTGGTAACATGATGGATTGGTTGGATAGGCAATACTTGTCCAATGGAGCTCAAATTTGGATATGTTGTAGTTAACATCCATTGGAACAAGTCTCATGAAGATCATGACCTCATCCGAGCACCAGAGCATGTTGATCCCAGGCCAAGAAGTTGACCTACGAAAATGAACAAAAACAGAATTTATAACTAATAATGCACTTTTAGCTCATTTTCATCCCAACCAAGGCAAAATCTAAGAAAACACAAAAAGGAAGTAAAAAGCTATAAAATGTCAAGAACTAACTCAAAATAGTGGGTGAATAACATGAAAAATCATGTGTAAAAATGAACCGAACAGCTAGTAGGTGGAAAATTTTGAACAAAGAGTTAGGGAGATGGAGAGATGCCTTGACAAAAGCGAGGGACAACATTCGAAGTGGTCAAAATCTTGCCGATGAGGTAAAATATTTATAATTGTCGTTTTATTCAATTTAATGTAACTTTTTTTCTTTCTTGCATTTCCAATTTATTTATATTTTGTTGCATAATCATTTTTTTTTCTTGCATTTCCAATTTGTTTATATTTTCTTGCATTTCCAAATTGTTTATATTTTCTTCCATATTCATTTTTTTTCTTGCATTTCCAATTAGTTTATATTTTCTTGCATAATCATTTATTTTCTTGCATTTCCAATTATTTATTTTTAATAGATCCTACAAGCACAAATGTGGTTCGGTGCCATGGGGCAAGGCAAAAAAAGTTTCCTGAGTCACCAATGTTGGGAAGTTGTGAAGAATTGTAAGAGATTCAAAATTATTTACACTGGTCTGCCGGTTGTGTTGAATGAGATGCCGCTCCACAATTCGCCGCCAACCGATTCGCCGTTGGACTCCCTAATGGATCAAGACTCACCACTCCCATGTGTGCCGAGACCTATTGGGAGAAAGGTGGCAAAGGCCAAGAGAGGGAGCACTTCGAACAATGAATGTGCACAATTTTTGGAGCAAATTGCTAAGAATGGCGCACTGAGAATTGAGAGAGACTTGAAAAGAGAAGAAGCAGACAAGGCACGACATGAAGCATTTGCAATTCAAAGGCAGCATGCACAAGAACAAGACATGGAGGACAGAGAGATGAAAATCATGGCCATGGATACGAGCCATATGTCTCCTGAAACAAAGTCCTATTGGAAGCTAAAACAAAGGGATGTGATGATAAGAAAACTTTTCCGTGATGACGGACCTAGCAATACGGATTGGTTAAATGATCAAAACCATTAGGTTGTATTGAAAGATTTGCCATATGTATTAATTTGTTGTATTGTTTCCCTTTTATTCAATAAAGATAGCATTAAATAATATGACTATTTATTAAAAACATTTGAACATCAAAACAAAGTTTAATTAAAAACAACCCTTAATTTATTACAAACAACACACAAAACAAAGCATAATTAAAAGCATAATTAAAAACAAAGCATAATTCCAAACAAAGCATTAATCTTGACTTCATCCACTGTGATTGCCTTTTATCTCCCACAAGTGCTCGATCAAGTCAACTTGACATCTCTCGTGAACATATGAAGATTGCATTTCATGATAATGACCATCATGAATTAACGGTTCGTGCTCCATTGGTTTTCCATTTGGTCCCATGGGCCTTTCATAAATTCTTGTCAACGCCGTGTTCATGGGATCAGGTTCGAACACCTCTAGAGCATCATAATCATACTCATCCTCCACAATCATGTTACGGAGGATGATGTAAGTCATCATAATGCTCCGCAGCACCTCCTCATCAAGCATCCAAGCAGCACCCCTAATAATTGCCCAACGAGCTTGCAAGATACCGAAACACCTTTCCACGTCTTTCCTATAACCTTCTTGAAAGGCATCAAAGCTTTTTTCCCTCTTGGATTGGGGATTCAAAATTGTTTTCACGAATGTCGTCCACCTAGGATAAATTCCGTCAGCGAAATAGTACGCACCCGAGTATATGGTATTGTTGATTCGGTACGTGATCTGGGGGGAATGACCTCGCAATACATCGTTGAACACCGGGGATTGACCAAGCACATTGAGGTCATTCTGAGAACCAGCAACTCTGAAGAAGGCATGCCAAACCCAAGTGTTGAATGAAGCTACGGCCTCCAGAATTATACTTTTTTGGCCCTTTCGATTCCCATAGTCTCCTTGTCAAGCAGTTGGGCAATTCTTCCACTGCCAGTGCATGCAATCGATGCTTCCAATCATTCCTGGAAAACCTCGAGCCTCAACTTTTTGTACAATCCTTCGGAGGTCCCTCGCCGTAGGTTTGCGAAGGTACTCCTTCTTGTAGATATTTTCTACTGCATCACAAAATCTCACCAAGCACTCTAGGATAGTTGATTTTCCCATCCGCGCAATCTCATCCACCTACTCTGCAGATGCCCCATAAGCAAGCATCCACAAAGCAGCTGTAAGTTTTTGCTTGGGAAGAAGACCCAAAACCCCAACAGCAATATACTTCGTTCAGAAGATATGGTGTGAGAGGTATGAGTTGAGGGTGTAGTTTTATAGAGGGATTTAGAAGATAGAGATGACACGTGACGCAATTTTAGAGGATGAAAATCTTATCTGAAATCTAAGATTATAATTTTTTAATAAATATATGAAAATCTTATCTGACATGGGACACGGGGCGCAATTTTAGAAGGTAAAAATCTTATCTTAAATATGAGATTATAATTTTTTGAATAAATATCCCAAAATATTATCTGAAAAGCTTATCAAAATTAATGGTTTAAGTATAAAAAAATAGGAAATAAAGTAAAATGAATAGTGTTTGCCCTTGCCCTTTGGGGTGGAACCAAAAAAGGCAAGGCTGCCACCAAGGAACTAAATATTGATATTATGGGCGATATTTTAGCACATATTCACTTAAATATCGTCAATATATCGATATTATTGCGATAATGTCGGAGGCGATAATTTCCTCCTCCTTCATGCTTTATTTGGGCAATATATCGCAATATTATTGCTATCAATAATATCGCGATATGAAACTGAAAAATAAATGAAAATGGTTGAGAAATTGCGCTTTTGCACACAAGGGGGGAATCGAACCCCTCTTTTTCCCATCCACTTACTCAGCCTTAATCCAACACGCTACGAATGAGTTTGTTAACAAAAGCTACGACGTGTAATATTTATATGGTCTTTAAAATTTCTGCAAGCTAATATTATCTAGGGTAAATTTCCATAAAATAAAAAAAAGAATCCCTAATGATAAATTTAGGCATATGTTTAATGTTATTTATTATTTTATTATGGAGTTGTATTTTTTTTTTTTTGGTTATATATTATGGAGTTGTAATATTATTCACTATTGAGTTTTAATATTGTTCACTATATGTGATACTAAGTTTTAACTTTAATAGGAATTCTTTCTATGTGGTACTAAGTTACTCATATATTTTATTTTTGTTTTTTTGTCAAGTTCATATATCTTATCATATGGAATATGTTGTAGTAAATTATTATAACTAAAAAATTATGGTGTGTCTAATTTTCTTTCACTAATTACTATATATTTTATAAAGACAGTGTTTGTCAGGTCGCTACATAATCAACTTAAATCACTCAAACCCACCATGCCATGCATTTTATTCCAATTTTTTGTGATAAAATAATAGACAATTGACTAAATAAATATCCTCTAAAGTTTCAATAAAAGTTTCCAAGTTTTTCTCACAATTTCCGTGATTTTTATTCAATTTTTATCCATATCGATATTTCATCGATATTTCCATCGATATATCCATGTTTTTGGACCATCGATATTTCCGAAACTCTCGATATATCAAACCTTGGCTGCCACTATTCACATGAATAGTGGCAAACCTTGCCTTGCTTTTGCCTTGCCCTTGCCTTTTGGGGTGGAGGTGCTCTGAAGATAAGAATTTGTTTGAATTAATAATTAAAAAGTATTTTAGGAATAATGGTGGGTGGAAAAATAGGATTGTGTTTTTTCAAATTTACATAGTGGGTAAGAAGATAAGGTGAGTGGATAAATGTAACAGGGGTAAAAATGGCAGCATTCTTAATAAGGTATGTTTATTTTTTTGTTTTTTGGACTGAATTAATAAGGTATTCACACACATTAGAATTAGATACTTTGAAAGTTTTAATTGGTAAGGCTAACGTTGAGCTTTATCAAGTTGATTAATAGAGTATTCACATATTTGAATACATTTTTGTGGGAACATCAAACTCTTTAGATTCAACTATTTGATTGAGATATATGATGAGGTGAGTTAGTCGATAGTCCATTATTATCACTAATGTAACATTATAACCTTGCTAGGTTTTGATGTGATCTTATAACTTAACAATACGACAAACAAAAATAGCAATTTAATTTGTAAAGATAAATTATGCATGTACAAGACATTTAAACAATTAGCATACTAAGAATAAATTCTTTCTAACCTTTGTAGTCCGAATCCTTTAAAAATTGCTTAACATCAGTAGAATAAGCTTCACTAATCCATCATTTTACATATATTGTTCAAATCGTCATTGATATTTTCGATATTTTATTATTTATTTATACAGATATCCATTGTCAAATAATAGTTTCTTAGATGAGTCTTGCAATTTTGAAATGGAAAATACTTTTGTCCTTATCATGTAAGTAGGAACTTTTACATTCCTATCAACAAAAGTGTGACATGTGTGCAAAAAAATTTCTTTTTGTGTTTTTAATGAATTATTTTTGTATATATGTCAAACTATGATTCACTAAAAGGAGAAGTATTTTCTTACAAGTAAGGAGGCAAGCAATATCTCTTTATAAATAAAGAGACAAGCAGTATCCTTTCGAAATTCATGAATCAAACCGATTAAAAATAAAAATAAAAAAGGAAACTTTCTTCATGTAAGGTTCGAAATTCATGAATCATACTGATTAAAATAAAATAAAATAAAAAAAGGAAACTTTCTTCATGTAAAAGGCAAAAAAAAAGGGGGAAAAATCTGAGGCCGGCAATAACACCACCAACGACAAAACGTCTCTCGCAGTCTCTCTCTCCTTCAGGTTTCCAACTCCCATTTCCTTCGGTTACAATTCAAAACTCTCTCTCTCTCTCTCTCTCTCTCTCTCTCTCTCTACATATATATGCAACGACTACTGTCTTCATTCTCTTTGTCTGTCATCAACCTCTCATGGCGGGTCTCTACTCTTCTTCCAGACCCACCTCGGCTTCTTCTTCTTCTTCCTCGTCATCATCGTTGTCGTCTGCCTCATCTTCTTCCTTTCAGACCTTCGCTTCCCGCCTTCTCTTGCTCCTCACCGTCCTCCCTCTAACTCTCGCCGGCTTCGCCTTCGTTCTCCAATGGCGTGGCGGTCTCAATGACCCCATTACTCGATGGGCACCTGACCATCACGAGTTCCCTGGCATGGTCGACTTGGGTGGGCCCCCAGTCCAGGTTTCACATTCTTCGGGTTCCGACTGCGTCGATCTTCTGGGTCGGAGCCACTCGCCCTCCTTCCCCTACTATAAGGACTGGAAGTTCGATTACATGTCCGATCTGAGGCCCAAGGTCAGTGTGCTTTCTATTGTGTCCAATTTGATTGCTTTTTCAAAAGTTTGTTGAGTTTTTGTGGCTGTGATTTGTGGTTGATAGAATTGGATTGATGATTTTTGGGATTTGATTTGAGTTTCTTCTTGTCTTTGGGGGTTGATTATGTTTGGATCTTGGGATCTGGCATCTGGGTTGTGCTTATATAGGTCTCTTGTTGAGCTTGATTAGTGCTGATTGTGATATGAACTGGGGATCATTCATTGGGCATCATCAGATATTTGTTCTCTTGTAGATTACTCTTTTGGTTTCTTTAGCATTTTTAAAGTCATTCTGATTAATAATGCATGTGACATCTTATGAACATTTTATGAACCGTCTGTAATCTTTTACATGTCAGATATGCATTCAAACAAGCACTTCCGCTGGTTTGGAGCAAACGTTGCCATGGATCTTTTATCATAAGGTTATTGGAGTTTCAACCTTTTTCCTTTTTGTGGAAGGCAAGGCTGCATCTCCTAATGTATCTAAAGTCTTTGAAAGCATTCCGGTGAGTTCAAGTTGCATGCTTCACTTAAAATTTTTTCTAGTGAACAATTTTTCAAAATCAAATAATGTATATACAAGTTTAATGCCCTTCTAGTTCTGGCTATCCAAGTTCTTATGGGACACAAAATTCGTATTACAGGGAGTGAAGGTTATATACAGGACAAGGGAATTGGAGGAGCAGCAGGCTAAAAGGTTGGTACCCTTTCATTTTAAATAGGTTATTTTATTTTCTCCAATTCGCCTCTTAAATTGGTAAGTGTGAGATAAAGAAGTTTACTTTCGACGTTAGTGTGCCAAATGTATTGAATGGATCCTTTCCCCAATTTTCTGATGAAAAACTAAAAGAGTTATGATTGGAGAACCTTTGAATGTTGTAGATTTTAAATGCAAAATACATTTAAGTTCGAGAGTGTTAAGTTGAAGGAGATGAATGTTGTTAAAGGAGAAAATAAAAAGAGATAGAGACATTGTTAAATAAAGTCATGAGCATAAAATAACGCTGTCCAGCAGGGGGCAAGAAGGCCACCTGCAAAACAAGACAAAAATAGAAGCTGTCCTGTCCTTTGGATACACTCAATTACACAACGAATCACCAAAATAGAATATAAATTCAACAAACTGCCGCTCCCTGTCCCATTGAAGAATGAAACAGAATATCTGTAAATGCAGTAGAGATTGAAGCCAACAATGGCCAGAAACATTCTTTTCCACAACCAGTTTTTATTCAAAATTCTGGCATTTCATTTTAACCAAACCACCCAAAAAATAGGCAACATATAGGACTTCCACAAGAATTTTGCCTTTTATCCTTTACCAGAGGCACAATTTTTCTCAACAAATAACTGAACACAAGAACCCGGAATCACCCAATTCAACCTTGCCAAGCAAAGAACTTATTCTACAACGAAACTGCATTTGGGCAATTGAGGAACAGATGATCAATATTCCCTTCTTCCTTGTTGAAGTGCAATTCAATCCCAGGTGTAGGCAGACCTTTAACATGGAAAAATACTAATTGAGATTCTTCATTTGTTGAATATTTGTAATGGACCAAGACAGTTTTTTTGTTCTTTCATTTTTCTTACTACTATTGATCTGATAGGTTATTCATACTTTTTGTTTTGTCTAAATTTATATGTGCGGTGCTCAGTCGGATTTGGAACGAGACATGGCTGTCAAGCTTCTTCTATAAACCGTGTAATTATGAGTTGTTTGTGAAGCAGTCCCTTAACATGGAGATGGCTATTGTCATGGCAAGGGTATGTAATTTATCTTGCATTGCATAATTCATCACAGTTGCTTCTTTGGTCATCTGGATAAAGTTTGTAATAGTTTCTTCTGCCATTTTAGGAGGCTGGCATGGATTGGATCATCCATCTTGATACCGATGAGTTAATATATCCAGCAGGCACTCAGGAGTACTCTTTGAGACAGTTGTTGTCCGATGTGCCTAGGAATGTTGATATGGTTGTCTTTCCAAATTATGTAAGTGATTGTTTAGATAGATTCTTTTCATGCATTAGATGCCATGTGAGGCCATAGAATATACAGTGAAGAGTGGCTGTCTTCCATTATTCAAACTCCATCTTCGGTACAGTATTTTATCTTAGTTCTCTAGAGGAATGCTAATTCTATAGTCTAAGCTAGATTGCTTCATTTTGTTTGATACAAACGATAACCCATGCCTGCTAAGCTAGACTGCGTCATTGAATGTGGATTTTAGTATTGTTAATAATGAGGCATTTATATTGTCCTATTAAAAAATAATGATGCATTTATATTGTCTTATTAAGAAGAATAATGATGCATTTATATTGATGTCAAGAAATTGTAGTTGATCAGACCCCCACTCATTGCATTTCAAATTTATCACTAATATTAATGTGAGAAAAAAGTTTCAGTTATGCTCACATATGCTTCTGTTTTCTCAGGAAAGTAGTGTAGAGCAAGATGATATCAAGGACCCTTTCAGTGAGGTATAATTTCTTCCATTTCATTCTTCCAATGCTTTCTGTCTAAGTTTTGTAATACCAGGTAGAACTGATAGTTTGTGAAGGTCAGGAACATGGTCTCCATGGCTTTTTTTCTTCTCTCCTTTAAAATTTATATATATATTTTTTCATGCCCAGAAAAAAATTGATTTGTGTTCAGTCATAGATTGTTTTTGGTAATTTTGGAGCAGCATGATTTCTCAAAAATGAAACAACACAAATAAAAATTTTTCCAAATGCACGACCAGAGAAGCTGCTAAGTTTATTTTGTATGCTATTAAAATCATTACATTTCTTGCTTTAATAAAACAACACAAAAAATTTCCATCCACTAATATCATTTATTGTTTATTGTGTTGTAGGTGTCAATGTTCAAAAAGAACTATGACCATCTTCCAAAGGATGTATATTTTGGAAATTATAAAGAAGCAACCCGGGGTAATCCAAACTATTTTCTAACATATGGAAATGGGAAATCAGCTGCTCGAATTCAAGATCACCTTCGCCCTAACGGTGCACACAGATGGCACAATTATATGAAGACACCAAAGTATGGCCTTTCTATCTAAATTTTTTATCAACTTTCTAAACATGTACTTATATAATAGTTCTGTCCATCTTTTTATAATTGACTAATCATTGCAACCTATTCTCAATTTAAAGGACAATGTCCTTTCTTTTAATATAATAGCTCTTTCTTCGTGTAGTTGATTACTGGTGTTCTGTTTATCTACAAAATGTTAAGGTTTCTAAATTATGGTCAAATATGGCAAGTTTATATAAACACTTACTTCTTTATCCTTGTAATGTTTTATAGTGAGATCAAATTGGATGAGGCTGCTGTTCTGCATTATACATATCCGAAATTTTCAGATTTGACCTCTAGACGTGATCGGTGTGGTTGCAAACCTACCAAGGAGGACGTTAAGAGATGCTTCATGTTGGAATTTGATAGAGCTGTAAGTTCTTATCCCTGTTTCATCGTTTGTGTTTTTCTTTTACCCCCCTTCAGCTGGAAGTCATGTCAGTCTTATTTTTTAAGGCTCCTTATGTTTTATTCTGATTTTTTCCCTTGACATAATACCAGCTATTTTAGTCTTGATATATGTTTGTCATGTTTGTAAATTTGTTAGTCTCATTAATTTTGTGGTATATTTTGAAGATTTGTTGGAGATGTCCCGGAACTGTTCTTTTCTATATATAGGTTTTTCAGTGTCAATTTCCGTATGTATTAGTGCAGTTGTCCCTGCTTGCTTACACTTCTTTCCCCTTTATCTTCGACAGGCATTCATAATTGCTTCAACTGCAACAGAGGAGGAAATGCTTAGCTGGTAATAGTTTATGAAAATTACCAAAAGATTTCACTATACTAGATTTTAATAGAGCTTGTGTGGCATCACTTGTCATGTGACAGTGCGGAAACATTTAGGCACTAAGTGACATGAATCACTTCATTGTGGGTTTTCTAGCTTTTGATTAGTAACAGTTTGTCATTTAGCCTCCTACAAAGAAAAGTATTTCTTCAAACAAGAAATGGCCGAAACTCCTTGATAATCAGGTTTAAACAGGTCGCAAATTGAAATGTGTTAAGCTTTCTAATGTAGAACTCCCTTCTGTTGATTTAGGTACCGGGAACGCATTGTGTGGACTGACAAAGCGCTCAACTTAAAACTTTTGAGGAAGGGCATCTTGACTCGAATTTATGCACCTATGGTTAGTTCCATAGCCTGCTTTGTTTTTCTTTCTTGGTTTAAATAATATGGTAACTAATTTTGTATGCCGGTATTATAGTTGTGAGCATATAATCCTCAAGCCTATTGATTTCTTTCTGGTGCAGGTCATTGTACAAGGTTTGAGGGAATCTGGTGTTTTCAGCTCTGTAATTGCATCAGCTGCACAAACAACTTTATCAAAAGATCAGTTCCTTTCATCTGTGGAAAGTAGCAACTCCTCTAGGGAATCCACATCAGGAGCAATTACTTCAAGAAAGATTGGTAAAATAATAGATTCTCAAGCAACTGCCAGAAGGGTCTTGGGATTCACAGACGATGCTTCTCACCCCTTGGCAGTTCCACCGTTATCTCCTCCTGGCGTGGATGATTTTCCAATTGAAACACAATTGTTTTCCGAATCACAATGACCCAGGCCTCGTCGAAATCCAGCTTCCTGTGTGAACAAGCGTTGAGAAATGAAATTTTTGTAGAAGAGAAAAGTTGAGGGAGTGAGAGAAACAGGTTTGGCTGTTGAGATGAGGTGTTTCAGTTTCTCAGTTTCGAGGGGTTCTTCCCGATCATTACCCAAGCGCTGATGTACATTACATTACAGGCTTAGATTAGAGATTTTGCAGAGTTTAGAGGTTAGAGGGGATTTCGATTGCAGGTTCTTAATTTTCTTACATGGTAGCTCTATGCGGAACCCATCTGATTTTGCCTGCGGCTGTAATCCATTATTCTTGGCCCCTCATATTTGTTTGTTTATACACATTGGATGGGGTTAACAATAGGCATAATAATACTGATGGTGTCATTTCCTATACAGAGATGTTTTATCTCAAGGGTTACTTATGGTTTAGTACCCTTTGGTTGCATCTTTAAGATATGCTAGCCTCTTCGCACGCCCTTCCGCGCCTGCGAGAGGCATTTTTTTAAAATTTTAAAATTTATTTTAGAATTAAAAAAGATAATGGGTAGTTGTGTTCCATAAAAAAAGGATCCATTATGTAATTTTTCTTTTAATTTAAAATTTTTATAATATGAAAAAGTGTGAATTTATCATATTATCCTCATTTAATTAATAATTTCAATTCTTAATGTTTGCAATAACTAAGGGTATTTTCTGGTATTTTGAATGTTTCACCATTCTCTGCCTTTTGATTTATATATATAGATTAATCCTTACCTTCCCAATTTTTACAATAACATACTACGGTCTTTTAAATTTGTTACAATGTGGTTTCATCGTTAGGGTTTCTGTTAGTTGCTTGCGTGGCATTATGGGTCTCAAATTTTTGCCTTTTTAAATTTTAAATTGATTAAATTTTGAATAAAATATTAAAATACCAACTACAAAATAAGAAAATAAATAAATAAAAATAAGAGATAATTACAATTTAGTATCTTGTGGTTACACCCTTAAGATATGTTAGTCTCTATCTTTTCAATTTTTACAATAACATACCCAGGTTTTTTAAATTTGTTACAATGTGGTTTCGCCTTTAGATTTTCATCAGATTTCTCCATTAGTTGCCTACGTGGTACTATGAGCCCCACATGTTTTTTCCTTTTTAAAAAATTTAATATGAATAAAATATTAAAAAATCGAAAGAAAAAAAAATCTCTCTCTCTCTCGGCACCTAATTTCCATTTCTTTCTTTGGTTTTGCATTTTTCTTAGTTTCTTCTGAAAATCCATGGACAACAATCAACCTCTCTCTCTCTCTCTGGGCACCTCATTCCCATTTCTTTCTT
Organism: Prunus avium; assembly: GCF_965620075.1. Taxonomy (NCBI): domain Eukaryota; kingdom Viridiplantae; phylum Streptophyta; class Magnoliopsida; order Rosales; family Rosaceae; genus Prunus; species Prunus avium. The sequence continues at coordinate 23,718,274 of NC_142290.1, forward strand.
GGTTTTGCATTTTTGTCAGTTTCTTCTGAAAATCCATGGACAACAATCAACCTCTCTCTCTCTCTCTTTGGGCACCTCATTCCCATTTCTTTCTTGGTTTTGTATTTTTGTCAGTTTCTTCTGAAAATCCATGGACAACAATCAGACCAAAAACCCAGCTTAGAAAAATCGGGGAAAGAGAGAGAGATATATATATATTTTTGTTTTTGTTTTTTTGGTTTTTTATAAATATTTTATACATATTTTAATCAATTTAAAATTAAAAAAGAAAAAAATGTGCGACCCAAAGTGCCACGTAGGCAACTAACGAAGAGATCTGAAGGACCTAATGGTGGCACCATATTGTAACAAATTTAAAAAACCGGGGTATGTTATTATAAAAATTGTAAAGATAGGAAATAACATGTCTTAAGTCTTAAGGTGTAACCACGAGGTATTAAACTGTAATTAACCCTAAAAATAAAACCCATCATCTTTCTCTTTCTCTCTCCCTCCTTTGCGCTCTCCCTCTACCTCTGGGTTCTACAGTTTGCAGGTTGGACGAGGAGGGAGAAGAAATCGATCTGGGGGATAGGAGAGAGGAAGGGGAGGGGGTCTGCGTGGTTGCGAGCTGGGGTTCTTGGTTTTTCTTTGGGGGGGGGGAGTGTAGTTTGTGGGTGAAAAAACAGAATGGGGGATGGGGAATGGGAGATGAAATCGGGAGGGTAGATCTGAATGTCAACAAAACCATATTCATCATCATCATCATCATAACACTCAAAATTCAAACCCAAAAAAGGAGATCTAGTCTTAGCTTTTCATATACCAAATCTGGTGCTATACTTCTCTCTCTCTCTCTCTCTCCCACCATAACTCCAACCTTCCCCACCCCTCTCCCCCAACTAGCCAACCACTGCTGACCAACCCCGATATTTATTCAGCCCACCCAGCCTGTCTATCTAGATACAACGAGCCTAAAACTCCAAATCTGTCGAGGAGTTCACAACCCAACCACAATAAAAGATCCAACCACCACCGAAACTCAAGGTCATGTGTCGGTCTTCGTCCCCAAGTTCTTTGGCCGCTACAACGCTGACACAGTACCTCGTCAAGTCTAGATCCAAGAAAGAGAAAGATAGAGAGATATTATGATAGAGGCGGCGGTTGGGTTCAATAGAGGTGGATGGATGGGCTAGGTTTTGGGGTGGAGGTGTCTTGATAAGTTTTGGAAATTTTTGCAGATGCTTGTGTTTCTTTGGTTGGTTTGAAAAGAAAACATTTTTTGTTGGCAAATATTGTCAGATTGTTTGGAGCAAGGTCTAAAATATCGATGGTTTCATAAATATCGGTAGTTCAAAAACACATAAATTTCGATGGAAATATCGAGATATTATCAATATTGATAAAAATTGAATAAAAACCACGGAAATTGTAAGAAAAACTTGGAAATTTTTCTAGAAACTTTGGATGATGTTTATTTAGTCAATTATCTATTACTTTATCACAAAAAATTGGAAGGAAATGCATTGCATGATAGGTTTAACTGATTTAAGTTGATTATATAGCGAGCCGATAAATACTGTGAGTGAAAATATATAGTAATTAATGAAAGAAGATTAAACACATCATAATCATTTATTTATAATGATTTTCTACAATATTTTACACTTTATACATTACATGGTAAGATACATGAGTGACTTAGTACCACATAGAGTTCTTAAGGTTCAAATTTTAGTTATTTACACTACCACTAACAGGACCCAACCCAAATTCCACTTTGGAATCCGGTCCGAACCCTGTGTGTGTTCGACACCTGGCAGGTGCCAGACACAATTGACCTTATTGCCCTTCTACTCAAAAGTGTTGTTAAAACCGGAATTTGACTTCTGCCGAAATTTCAGCAGAGTCTCCCTTGTAATTAGACCAAACCCAAAGTTACACCTGTCAGAAAAGCAAAGAAATATGTACACCAACTGCCAGCATACAAATAAATACATTCCAATAGTTAAATATACTTCAAGGCAATATCAGAGCTCTATACAGAAGACTACAAGTATAAAATAATTATACAAGAACCTACGTCGTCAAGGGATGTGGCAGAAGCTGAACTCGGTCCGGTGGTGGCTCACTATGCACGCTTACTGCCTACTGCCTGGGGGGCGCAAAACACGAAAAGGGTGAGTGGACCAAAAACAAAACTTGAGAAACATAGTATAGAAACATACTAACCCCTACTGTAAAATCAGTTATAAAACTAAACCATTTCTGATCATACTTGTACTGAAATCAAAGCATACATATTTATATCTATAAATTCAATCACACACTTAATCAAACATTAAATTCTTAAAAGCATTGAAATCACTTTAATCTACCACCTAGGTGTACCCCTTTATTATTCCGTCAATTCCATTTAGTTTCCGTCAATTCCATTAGTTCCGTCAATTCCATTCTCGTGCCACCGGAGTGACACATCTCGCAGGTCCCGGTGACGTGAGGTCAACCGAACCGCAGTCTCGCAGGGTTCAGAAGACACTTGGTCCACCTGATCCGCAATTTCGCACCTCACGATTCGGGCGTCCCCGGAACTCGTGGGGCAATGTCTAGCATGCTGACAAATCTGAAGGCAACTGGATATCCGTCAACATCAATGTAACCGAAGGCAACCTTAATTAATCTTGGGTACCTATGGTGGTTTCTAAGAAAATATAGTTTCAGAAATAATTTAACGAGAAATAAAATAAATTCTTATTTGTCCGTTAACTCTATTGCCATTTTATCTATTAATTAACTAAAATTCTAGTATGCCAAAATCTCTAAGCACTCTCAACTCGGCAACCTATAAAATATAATAATAATCATATAAAAGTGATAAATCAAACTATTAAAACTCTGATCAATAAATAAACTCATTCAAGATCAAGTAAAGATATTAAATTGCATAAATTCATTTATGAAAACAAAAAGGTCCACTCACTGGTGATCTGAGCTAGCTGGACCTTTCGAAGGTCCCTCCTGCGGGTCACCTGGTGCCCGGGTGCCTGTATAATCATCATAATATTTTATTAAAAACTCTGCTCAGTAATATAGTATTAAATTAAAAACCCTGACCCCCGGCTCCTAAAAGTTCGTGCATTACTTGAAAGGTCATTCCTATGCCCCCATTAGCTTTTCTCTCAAAGGGCACGATTTAAAAGTACCTAGGGACTCAAAAGCGATAAGGTCCCAAAAATTCAACTTGGGACCCCGTGGGGTCCACAACCTCAGAATTCCAATCCGATCATTCCTAGAGGTTCCAACAAGCCTAGGACACATGTCCTGAAAGTTTGGTCTCGATCGGACGGTCGGATTGCTCATGATCGTACGATCGGACGGACGAACGATTTTCCGTAAACCTAGCCCTAGGGTTGGCTTTTTCGGAGCATCCGGGACTCCGATTTATGATCCGTCGAAACCTACACGATCATGAAAATACCTAGATCAACATACTCCAGTTTGGCTATGATCCAACGGTCCGAACGTATTGAACCCGGAAATCGCACAATATGTGAGATCCGTTCGGGGTTCAAACGTTATCCGAATTGAGATCCGTGAAATCCTACGCGCTCTTGAGGACACGAGGATCATTCTGGGACCAAGGGTGGTCCCTGCTACTTGGCCCACGTGCCGGCCACGCACTGGCAGCATGTGGGTGTGCCTAACAATTTCCGGCGACCGGAAAATCTCCAAACCGCCGTAGCAAACTCCTATCCTAGGTAATACACCCTGTTTGGAACCACTTTTGTTTGGACTATGGCCAAAAAGTGGCCGGAAGTTACTGAAATCGGCGACGCAAAATCGGCAGAAAAATAATTCGAAAAACAACCTAACAAACCTTGAAATCTCTCAAAACCTACCCAACCACCAGCTAGGGGATGAAAAATAGTCGAAGATTCATACCTCGATCGTTCGATTTGGTGGCCGGAGGGCGACGTACGACGCTGACGAATTTTCAAATGAAAACCGGTGGTTTTCGTGGTTTTCCGACGAAACCAAGGCAGCTGGAGGTCGGGGAAGACGTCGGACGGCTGGGAGGGGTGACGCCGGTCAGATCCTGGCCGGTCCGGTGCGAGGTGGTGGCGGCTGGCGGTGGTTTGCAGGTTTGAAGGGTGTCGGCTGGGCTGGTAACGGGGAGAGAGAGGAGAGACGCGAGGAGAGAGAGTGTGGAGAGAGAAAAGGAAGAAACAGATTTTTTTTAAAATCTGATTTCAAAAGTTACAGTTTTGCCCTTTTTACGTATTTTGCTCGTAATTCCTTCAATATAACTCGGAATTGAGTCCACTATGTGTCTACAGATTCGTTTCGTTGCGCTCTACGCAACGGTACAACCGAATTTCCCAAATTCCATCCTGGTCAAAACATCATCTTAAAACCTAATAAAATATTCCGAGGGTAGTTTAGTCTTTTCCTATATTAAATTATTAATTAAGGTTTGGGTTGTTACAACCACCTCCTGAGGTTTTACGTTTTTTCACAAAACTCCTTGAGGTTTTAGAAATACAAGAACACCCATTGAGGTTTTAAATTGTTTTCACCCTATTTCATCCAAAGATTTATGATTTTATACAAAAAATTCTCCAAATGACAAAGTTGGTCTTCAAGATTAGATTGAATATACTTCATTGAGGCTAATTTTGTCATTTGCATAAGTTTTTTTTTTCCCAATGTAATCATCAATTTTTGAACAAACAATCAACGAAAAGAGGTTTTGTGAAAACAAACTGAAACCTCAGGGGGTGTTCGTGTACTTTTTGAGACTTGAGGGGGTTTTTGTGAAAACACAAGAACCTCAGGGGGGTGTTAGTGTAAATAACTCTTCAAATTTTTCATTGTCTTCATCATCTCGATATCATAGCGATATTTTGGCCAAATATTGCTGAAGTGTGAAAGAAATTATCGACATCGATATTTTATGATATTATCGATATTTATACAATATGTGTATGGATACGTTCCAAAATATCTTTGACTAGAAAAAAGGATAATATCCTCGATATTTCGTTGATATTATAGTTTGGAGAGAGAGAGAGAGAGAGAGAGAGAGAGAGAGGTTGGCTGGAGCTTTGATGGGGGTGGGAGGTTGGGATGTGGGCGGTGGGCGGTGGTTAATGAGAAGAAATCGACCAGGGGGGAGGGCGTGCATTGGTTTGGATGAGTAGTCCCGCAATTTTTTTATATCCTTTTCTTCAATATTTTTTTCATATGTTAATCAATTTAAAATTTAAAAAAAATTGAAAATGTGGGACCCATAGTGCCACGCAGGCAACAAACAGTGAGATCTAATAGAAACCCTAAAGGCAGAACCATATTGTAATAAATTTAAAAAACCAGAATATGTTATTATAAAAATTAAGAAGTTGGGGATTAACACGTCTTAAGGACATAATCATAGGGTACTAAAATGTTGTTAACCCTTATCTCAATGATGAAAATGACATTGTCATTGATGTTTTGCACCAGCCGCATTAACTTTTATATTCACCGAAGGAGAACTTTGATGTCATTTAGGGTTCTTAACTTCTTACCCTCATCTATGTAGAATTATACAAACCCTAGCCATTAAGAGAGAGAGAGAGAGAGAGAGAGAGAGAGAGAGAAACCTTCAGATCTGGGGGTTTTCCCCTGGATCATGTTGGATCTTCGGTGTTCTCCAATGTCGATCTTCAGTGTTCTTCGGCTTTAGGTGGATCTATGTCGATCTACTCTTCTTCTGGCAGATCTATTGTCTCAAATATGAGTTGGTTTTGTTTGTGCATCTTCTTGCGAGGCTCCTCTTTGAGGTGTTGCGGCTTGGTCATGGTAGATTCACTATGCACTAGTGCGTTGATGCCCTTGAGTAACTAGATGGCGCTCCCTTTGTCATGTTCCGAAGGAAGATTAGGCGGTTGACTTTCCTTTTGCCGGTGTTGTTCTAGGTTTTTTTACTTTAATTTAGTTTGTTAGAGTTTTTTGTGTTTTTTTTCTTTTATGATTCCAGAAACTTAGTTGAGTTTTCTGGGTGTTCTTAGTCTCTCTAGGAGAGTCATGCCGGTTAGCGGCTAGTTTTGGTTCTTGATGTCATTGGACTAGATTTGAGAAAATTATGGCTATTGAAAGGGGTTTTAGAAAAGTTAATTTCGAGAGTGATTCTCTCCAGATTGTGTTAGTTTTTCGGCTAGCTCAGGTCATTAGGGAAGTTTTACACATGGCTGCTATATTGTTATAGGGATGACTCCCTTTACAGTCCGTGTCCTTTGTACTCGTTATTTATTTTGATCTAATAAAATTCTATCGCCTTCTGTTTAAAAAACAAAAAACAAAAAAAACTTCTTACCTCATCTTTCCCACTTTTGGTATAATGTCACATGAGCTTACTGCACTCCTTGATAATCGAAGAGGATTACCTGAAGTCTCTGTAGCTTAATGTGCCACATAAATTTCCCACTTTTGGTATAATGTCAAAAACCACCTCTTGATAATGGCCTCAAAATCATACAAAAGTTTGAGCATCCATCTTTTGTACTGACATGAGTTTCTTCCTTATGTAATACATGAGTATTGAAATTATTCAAAATTTCTCGATATTTATAAACACATTAAGAATGAAAAACAATTCATAATGCAATACCTAAAACGTGAAAAGTAATCTAGAATATCGCCCATCCCTTTATACGCGAGTTCCATCCCTTTTCCTGTATATTGGAATAGTCTAGGATATCAATTTTTTTTTTTAAATGAAAAGTAATTTGGAATGCAATACCTAAAACTTAAGAATCAGATTTGCCAGAGGGGTTTTTTTTCTTGTTTTTTTGAACGGAGCCAGAGAGGTTATACTTCTGATATCTTAACCGGCCGCACGTGTTTTCACTGCATTGGAGGGTCATATTATTCATCCTCGTACCCGAAAAATGAAAAGAAACAAAACCAAAAAGGTGCAGTGCTGGACTCTCTATCCTCAGTTCCTCCCTCTTCGTAGTAGGCCATGAATCAAATTCAACCTCTGCAATTAGGGTTCAAAACATTTCTCAGTCTCACCCGGTTTTATATTTTAATTTGTTTTTTTTAGGCTGTGTTTTACATACTTTCTGCGTTTCAATTTCATAGTAATTTCAGCTACAGTTGAAATGACTGACCAACATCGGTAGCTTTGCAGTAGCTCCAAGGAATTTGAGAACTGGAGCATTGGCTTCTCTTACTAGATTACGAGCAACTCAAGGAGTGCCTAGAAGACCCGTTTCCGCTAAAACAACAAAGCCCATGTTTGAGGAAAATAAAAAGGATAAGTCATTCAAAGAATCAATGGGTACAAACCCAAGCCCTCATAAAGCTATTGTCAAGGTTATACTTATATGTCATGCCTCTATGCTGATTTTTGTTTTTTGTTTTTGTTTTTATTTTTATTTTGTTCTTGTTTTTATGTTGGGTATGGGTAGTTTGCATTAGTTTGATGTTGATTGATTAAATCTTTTAGGAGGATGGTGCTGAAAGCAATGTGGTTGAGATTGAGAGTTTTAAGAACGACACTGCGAGAATCGAGGCAATGACAGTTCAACAACTCAGAACAACACTGAGGTAACATTCCAAGTGTTAATATCTTCCTTGTGAGTCCAATAGGAATGTTCCCTCTATAAACATAGTAATTTCTTTTTCTTTCTATGGATAGTGGAATAAGTTAACGATTAGATGGTGTTGATCAGTATGGTGTCCTTGAGTTGTACATGTTAAATGTTCTACAATGATTTGGAACTTTAAATTGCCTTTCAGAAATGCTGGGGTTTCTGCCAAAGGCCGTAAATTTGAACTTGTGGCGGCCTTGAAGTGCTTTTTGGAAAAGAAGAAAGATGGTAATATCTATTATTCTCATGTACTTCTCTGAAGATGTAGCAAAAGAATAAACTTTTTATAAAATAATGATTCCAAACTCTTTCTTCCGTTTGCCTTATTCTCTGGACTTGAATGGTTAGGAGTTCCTTTTCATTTTTCAGATGAAGGTTCCCTGGTAATAGAAGAACAAGTGGCCTCCACTTGTGTTGAAAATGCATCAGAGAAAACTGAGGCTGAAACATCATCTGATGGAGACCAAGTTCAGAATGTCCCTGTTTCGGAGGTTGGTGAACTTCAACGTTACAAGAGAAGGTTAAACCATTCGTCAGTTAAGAGTGAAACTGTGATAGGCTATAGCAAGGTTGCAACGAAAAAGGAGAAGCTGTCAATTGAATCAGAAGACCTTTCAGGTTCTGTAAAATGATTCCATGAATCTTCTTAACTGAGTTTAGTTCATATGTTTATCTGGGTTCAGTTCACTTAATGAAGAGGACTGGTGTATCGTTGTTATCTATCCAGGTCACAAGCTCTCGAGGACAAGAAAGAAAACATCTTCAGAAACTATTAGTTTTGATGTCAAAACTGATGATAAAATAGCTGAGCCATGGACAGTTCTTGCGCATAAGAAACCTCAGAAAGATTGGATTCCTTATAATCCTAGAACCATGAAACTTCCACCGCTTGCTAGGGATACTAAATTTTTGAAGCTTATGTCTTGGAATGTTAATGGTTTAAGGGCATTATTGAAGTTAGAGGGATTCTCTGCTTTGCAGCTAGCCCAAAGGGAAGATTTTGATGTACTGTGTTTGCAGGAGACCAAACTGCAGGCAAGTATTTTAGTTCTTATTTTTGCTTCTTAAAGCTTAAACTCATGTTTGATGATACTGTTGACACATCATTGTTTTGCAGTTACATTTTTTTGTTTCAACATCATATATTGCTTTGTGATTGGTAAAGAATTGACTGACTCTTTGGCTTCTATACTAAGCCCTCTCGCATGTTGAGCATTGGGCGACAATCCTGTTAAGAAATGGCATGAATTGCCTAATATTATTTTTGTATTAACTTTATGGGCCAATTTAAGGCTCAACATTCATTTTCGGGTATGTTCTCCTGTGAATAGGATTGGATTCTTGTGACTAGTAAAGTTTCAAATATTTATTCCATTCAAAATATTGAATTATTTGGAACTGGAATATTCTTATTTGTGTCACCGGTTATTTTAAATTCTTTCTTCTAGTTGAGACAATCAAGCTAAACCTTATGAGTTTTGGTGTTGTGCTTTAAGGAGTCGGTCAGTTTTTCCTTCAATTATGTAAATGTGGTGTCCGTCTTAATGTGCTAATTTCTAGTGTTCATTACAAATATAGCTTTCTTATAGCATTTTTTGTGTTATGTATAATCACATTTATTAAGTTTGGGAACAGGAGAAGGATGTTGAAGATGTGAAAAGGTCTCTGATAGATGGGTATGAGAATAGCTTCTGGACATGTAGTGTTTCCAAGCTTGGTTATTCAGGAACTGCAATTATTTCAAGGGTATACTGTATTCTTTCTTCATGATGACAGTCAATTTCATGTCTTTACGACATGCATTTGGTTATTTCTCTTTGTTGTGTATAACACTATCCATTTATGCGTGTTGCATAGCGTCGTGGCTGTTAGCCTAACTTTTATCACATAATTGAGCTTTTAACAAAATGGAGATTCCTTTCTCTTTTATCACATACGTGAGCTTTTAAAACCAATACTGAACCTGAAACTTATGGGTCTAGTGATTAGCGGAATCTTGTTTCTAGGTTGTTTAAGAATTTTTGTAAGGAAATGCGATTTTGAGAATAGAAATGTGACTGTTAATTTTTATTTTCTCTAAATGTATGCTATATTGCTCGAAATATAGACTGGCTATGTTTGCCTAAGAAATTTGCAAATGCTACTTTCGTTACTGGGATTTAAGAATGAAATGAGTTTGATTAATTAAGTCCATTCTTAACTATCTTGGTTTGAAAAACAACCTTTTTTCTTCTTCTTTTTTCTTGGTTATCTTATTAAACTGCTAGTTAATATTGGCTTTTGTCTGACAGATAAAGCCACTTTCAGTCAGATATGGCATTGGCATATCAGATCATGATAGTGAGGGGCGGATTATAACAGCAGAGTTTGATTCATTTTATCTGATAACTGGATATGTTCCTAATTCTGGAGATGGTTTGAGACGACTGGTATTGACCTCGAGTCCTTTGCAGCCTAATTACATGGGGTAGTATTCTGCTTGGCTAACAACTCCATTTTATTATTTCAGTCATACAGGATTAATGAATGGGATCCATCTCTCAGCAATTACATGAAAGTAAGTATGATTTTATTTGTTCTTTCTCAGAAAATTTTCTGCTAGCAGGGTTTTGTTTGTTTGTTGGACTTAATTCCTTTTTTCACAATGCCTTTATTCAGGCAGAATTTATTGTTATTTATGTTGAATACATACATCTTACTCAAGTAATGTGTGACCGTCATATTAATATTAATATTCAAGTCAATACTCAGCACAACCAAATTCAATTTGAATATTCAATTATAAATTTGGAAAACTGATTTCTCTTCTGGCTGATTAGTGCATACCTGTCATGTCTCCTCAAATTTGAAGAATCCAAAATTGGTCTAGACAGCATGTCTCGGTGCTTATAACCTTAAATAGTTTAATTGGACACAAATACTGTTCGGTTGAATATTCATGTTCTTAAAATTTTATCTGCTTTTGAAAAAGCATAGTTATGAAAATTCTGTGGCAATTTCTTGATGCTTATGGGTGCTTTCATTGTTGATTCAGGAGCTGGAAAAGTCAAAACCTGTCATTTTAACAGGTGATCTGAATTGTGCTCATCAAGAGATAGATATTTATAACCCAGCTGTAAGTTTTCCTGATTTGTTGTCAAAGAACTTTTATGATTCCCTGATTGATCACTCAACCTTGAAAAACAATATACTTTTCGTAATATATCAACTCACAAAAATCTTTCAAAAATAACATAATGTATGACAGTGCCCTTGTTTAATGAATCTAAACGTTTTAAATTTTGTAAGACAATGAAATGTTAAGATGAGTCAAGATCTTTGATATTAATAATGGAAAAAACGAAATCTTTAAAACCAACCCAATGAACCAAAATAAAGCCTTCCAAGCTTCACCCAACAAATTAATCACCAAAAAAATGTTTATCTTAGAATTCCGTTATGTCCATTGCCAAATTTCTGGTTTCAATCTGCAGTAGAGGAAGTGTATTATTGAACTCGGCCAATTTAGGATGCCTTTACGCTTTAGTTAGATAAGTATCTCTTGTTTAGCACCTCAGCTTGAAATGAAATAATAACTGATAGCACTTGAGATTGTGTTCCCCTAATCCAACTTAAAAGAAAACGCAGCATACATCCTAGGTATGCTTTTTTGGTGACTTTGTATGAATATGAAGGGACTATAAAGAGGCAGGAACATTTGGCATTGGTGTAAAGTTCAGCACTGCTGAAAAACGTTTTATAGGATTTGTTTTTCAACAATCCACCTGTTGAATTTAGTGCTCTAATATTACTCATAAGGTTTATCAAAGACAACCTATCAATCAAGAAGATTTGAGATTTTGGATTGATATGAAATTTGACTATCATAATGAGCACACTTGAGCAGTAAGTTCAACGGCAGATAAAAATTAAACATCCTATAAGAGTTTTACGGGATGGAAAGGTAGTGATTTTTACAGTGGTGTCACTTGAAAACAAATCCTGTACTTTCGCCATTTTCCCTCCAGATATTAACATTTTCTATGGAAAAATTTAGGTGGTAAATTGAACATAAGTAGGGGAGTGCTATGCCTCTCCAGTCTCTTCAGTGGTTTATGGGGTTGTCTTTTGTTGATCCATCTACAGGGAAACAAAAGAAGTGCTGGGTTTACCGATGAAGAAAGGCAATCCTTTGGGTCAAACTTTTTATCCAGGGGATTTGTGGATACCTTTAGAAAGCAACACCCTGGTGTTGTTGGGTATACTTACTGGGGTTATCGACATGGTGGACGCAAATTTAATAGAGGTATTTCACACTACTACTATATTCATAGTTTTGATAATTCAGATTTGCTATTGCATTTGATGGAGTAGTTAACGGTATTAATTTAAAACATGTAGTTTTGTTCTGAGTGTTCTCTTCAAGCAGACATTCTAAGTGTTCATGATTTGCATACTTTGTTCTGCAATTTTCTGCGTGAGGCCAAAATATTTATATTTTACGCTGGATTTTTTTCTTTGCAATTTGTTTTATAAATCGGAAGTCTGATTTCTTTGTTATTATTATTTCTTCTAACAAAACTCTGATTTACTTGGATTTTGAACTAGGCTGGCGGCTTGACTACTTCCTCGTCTCGGAATCCATAGCTGACAAGGTTCATGACTCGTACATTCTGCCGGATATAACTGGTAGTGATCATTGTCCTGTAGGCCTTGTACTTAAGCTGTAGGTAGGGTAAAATCAAAACCAATTTTGTATGTCACCTAAAATGGGAGCGTGCAAGTTATAGGTGGAAATTTTGTAGTGCCTTCACCTGTAAGCTTTATTTTTTATGTTCTAATATAATGACCACGTTATTTGTGCTCAATTTGGGTCATCATTATATTATGTCTTCTTTATGCAGAAGCAATTATTTTAATAGGAAATTGCCCCACAATGGATTTATATAAGATTCTCTCGTATTTTTAATTGCCATGCTTCGTTACCAAACCAAATTAATACACGTTCTTAAACAACTCAATGACGACCTGTTGGTCCAACTAAAAATCAACCTTATTTAATTATTTTTGGAATTTGGTATTTGGTTCAAGTATATACATAGGGGAAAAGGCAGAGAAATATCCTCAGTTTTGTCATTCTCATAGTTCCTTCCCAGTACTGTGTCTCCATGCATCCAAACTTACTGCTTCTCATTTTTTCTTAGTAAGATTTATTCTTAGTTTTTCATCATCGCCAAAGAAAAAAATAAGTTTATATTTATATATAAATATATGGAGAGAGAAGCCATGGAAGGACTGCTAATTGTAAGAGAGTCTGTGATCCATGAAGAAGCTGCTGCTGATGCTGATTGCAGTGGGGGGAACTCAGTCACCTTTGTTGTTGTTCTGAGTACTTTGGTGGCCCTCTGTGGTTCCTTCTCTTTTGGGTGTGCTGTATGTGACCAAATTCACATAAAAATTATCATTGGCACACTTTTAAGTTTAAATTTACATTTTTCTCAGTTTCTTGTGTTTTCTTGTTAGTTTCTATATTTTCTCATATGCTATGGCCCCTTTTTTTTATTTTATTTTTTATTTTATACAAGCGATAGTCTAAAATACTCTAAATTAATTTAATCTACCATAGGGACGTCTCCTGCCTATGACCCTGTTAAGTGAGATGAGTTTAGTAACAGATTTAAAACTGCGGCTAATTTGGTTGACTCACAAACCTAATTAATCTACCTCAACTATTACCTGCTTGTTCTATTTCTTTCGTAACTTCTATTTGTCTTGAAACAAAAAAAAAAAAAAAAAAAAAAACCTTCCATTTGTAGCTTCAATCACATGCATAAGCCAAAAAAGAATAAAAGAGAACTCTTCTGATAGAATTAACCGAAGTTTTTTGTGGAAATCAACCATTAAGCAAGCTGCACTCTGTTTGACTTGTTTGTCCCTTCAATATGCTTTGCTGCATCAAATTGTTAATAATGATAAAAAATGATTAAATGTTCCGAAAATTAGGAGACTATCTGTTCAACCATTAGACTTAAAAATAGGATTGCTGGTTCTGAAAAAAATATACAATTACAAATGCTTTGCAGACAGGATATTCATCAGCTGCAGAATCCGGAATAATGGAAGACTTGGACATCACTGTTGCTGCCGTAAGTGCTAAGTTTCATTTATATTTATTTTAAGCGCAAGCATCTTCTTTTCTAACAAAATTTTCCATGATGGACTTTACAAACATGGATATTCTCTTCTTTCTTAGATTTTAGTATCTAAATTTTCAGTTTCTGCATTTGATAAATTCTCTTCCCAATATGCAGTACTCAGTTTTTGGTTCAATACTGACAATTGGAGGAGTGCTTGGTGGGTTGGTAAATGGAAGGATAACGGATCTCATTGGTCGTAAAGGTGTAAGTTTTTGTTTCACTCTTTAACTCTAGGCCTGGGGCAGATGTTCAAATTATATTTCATATGTAACTCTTTTCTTCTTTTCCTGCTGATATTGCCAAGCAGACAATGTGGTTCTCTGCAATATTCAGTACTGCAGGGTGGCTCATTATAGCATTTGCAAAGGTTTCTTCTCTTTACGGTCTCCATGTATGCATAGCGAATGCTTTGATGTTGAAATTTGGGGTTTAGCAAAAAAATGGATGTTAGTTAAAGCCCCCAAGTAGGGTCTTCTTTAGTCAATGTCTAAGAAACCTCATGGAAGCAACTTGGAATAGAATGTTTTATGTGATTTACACCAAGACCCTTAGGATAGAACTTAATCTCCTGAGTAGATTTTGGTCTGTAGACTTACATGGCTGAATTCTCATTTGTACAATTGAAAAGAAGTCTAGAGTATATAATGCATTGGAAAACGACATGGTAACAGTATCCTTTTTTTTTCTTTCCTTGCTTCTTGATGTTGCATGCCTGCTTTTGGGTTCCTTCCCTTTCTGGGATTCAATCAGTAGTTGAGTTGAGTTCAATGCTTGATTTAGAATGTTTGGTGGCTGGATATCGGACGACTGTTGGTGGGATTTGGCATCGGAATAATTTGCTACGTGGTAATTGCATACATCCAATCAAATTCTTCTGATTAGTACTGCTAAAGGAGTATTTGGATTCAATCAGTAGTTAGGTTGAGTTCAATGCTTATTTATTTATTTTATTTGAATTTTAGATCAGTGTATAACTTATCCATACCTAATTCTTATTCATAAATAGGTACCTGTATACATAGCAGAAATAACACCTAAGGACCTCAGAGGAAGGTTTACTTCAGCTAATCAGGTATGACTATAATTACTTTGTTGTGAATATGCAAGAAAGTTCCAACTCCTTTTTCTTTGTGCTTCCCCTCTTACTATTCCTTCTCTAATTACAAGCCATAAATGTCATTATGTGCACAGTTGATAATCAGCTGCGGTTTTTCGGTAATGTATTTCATTGGAAATACCTTAAACTGGCGCATCATGGCTGTGATTGGTAAATTATCTCTTAGTCTCCTACCTTGTATTTATTTTATGAATGCATCAAAATTGAATCAAGCACTTCATACTGATAGAGTTTATATTCAGGTGCTTTTCCATCTCTACTACAAATTATAGGTTTATATTTCATTCCAGAGTCTCCAAGGTGGTTGGTGAGTCCAATTCAATCTTTAAATTGCTTTGCCTTGGTGACCTTATTCTGCCAACAGGACAAGCCTACAAGTCTTTTAACTTCAAATAAATAAATACATTCAGCAGTGAGAAATTTTCGATTAGAATGCTCAAATGATTGAAACGTGTCTGCAGGCCAAAATCGGTAAACAGAAAAACCTTGATGCTGCTCTGCGGCGTCTCAGAGGAAGAGATTCTTGTATATCTCAAGAAGCATCTGATATCATGGTAACCTACCAAGTTACATTTTCATATTATTTTTCAAAATTCTCTGTTTGGTATGGAAACATGAAATAAGACAGCTCTCATATTGTGGCAGAATTATACAGAAATCTTTCAGCAACAGTCAGAAAGAATGCTAGACTTGTTTCAGCAGAGATATGCTCACTCACTCATTGTAAGTTATCTCAGTCAAAAATTATGTAGTGTTCCGCCTTCCCTCTTCATGATATTTCTTCTGACCTTTATTTGGTATAGGTTGGACTCGGGTTGATGTTTCTGCAGCAATTTGGGGGGGCCAATGCAATTGCTTATTATGCAAGCTCTGTGTTTGTAGATTCCGGTAAATCAAAAGCTTTCTAAGTTTTCTCCATATATTTAAAGGAAACATAACAGAAATCCTTATTTCCTCTCTTTTCTGGCAGATTTTTCGAGTAGCATTGGGACTATATCAATGGCAATTATCGGGGTACATATGTTTCGTAATTGCAAGTGAAGAGAGTTTTTTTTTTTTTTTTTTCAATGTATATCTCAAATGAGTAGATACTCTTTTCACAGTTACCTGGTGTTGCAATGAGTGTGCTCTTAACCGATAAATCTGGAAGGCGACCACTTCTGATGGTGAGAATGGCAAATAATTTAAGTTATATATTGAAATCAATAAGTTCACAGTGAAGTCACCAAATGTTTGCAGGTTTCTGCTGCAGGAATGTGCTTGAGTGCCTTTCTTGTGGGCTTGGCATTTTGCTTTCAGGTTTCTCCCCAAACTAAATTTTAATACTTCTCTTTCTCTGCTGCTCTTCGCTTAAGAAAAAATCATCATACTCTGAACTACATCTTTTGGTTATGGCAGGACCTCCATCGATGGAAGGAGCTTACTCGTATTCTTGTGCTTATCGGAATGTTGGTAAACACATAATAACTGGAAGACAAGTATTCCTTCTCTTCTCTTACAAAAGTTGGTCGCATCTTGTCTCATTTCATTACTCTTTGACAAACAAAAAATCATGTGTAATCTCAAAGGCTTTGAACATCTATAGTATATGAGCTCATTTTGGATAGGTTTGGCATAAAGGTAGTTCTACAAAACAAAAAATTTACCTATTGCTGTAATCTCTAGCATGGTGAAACATGTACCTTTCTGAGACCATTTGAGCAATGTTTCAACTTAACGTTGATCATACTGCATTCAGGGTTATAGCATATCGTACACAACGGGCATGGCAGGATTACCCTGGGTTATTATGTCAGAGGTAGGTTGTTAGTACTAGTGTTCTTGAGCTTCGTCTGCGTCCATTAACTTATTACCAGGAATTTAGCAGAAGTTTAAAGTTTTATAACAAAGATTTGATGATTTCCATTTCAGATATTTCCCATAAACGTTAAAGGCGCAGCTGGAAGCCTTTCAAGTTTGGCAAATTGGTCTTCTTCTTGGATAACAACATACACCTTCAATTTTATGATGGAATGGAGCTCAGCAGGTCTTCTGCATATATATATATATATATTTTTTTTTTCTTCTTTTGTGTTTCACTTGTTTTTTTCTTGCTCATCTTCTGTATACTAATAGTTGGTCATACTACAGGAACATTTTTCATCTTCTCAGCCATTTGCGGTTTAGCTATTCTGTTTGTTGCAAAGCTAGTGCCGGAGACTAAGGGGCGAACTCTAGAAGAAATACAAGCATCCATTGCCCATTTCTCTAATTAGATGAATTGCATATCCATGCTATGACAGTGTTATGTTTTGAACACTAAAATCTGATCACTTTTTATGTTATCATACTGATATGGTTTTGATGATCATAACAAAGTGATTAAAACCTGCATAATCATTGTGCAATGACATTGTGCTAGATCTTGATTTTTTTCTGCCTTGCAAGTTTTTGCCCAAAAGAGGAAAAACTAACCATATATTTTTCGAGGATGAAGAACGTAAAAAAAGGAAGAAGGAAAGTTGTCCCGCATCAACCAAGTAAGCTCTGAGTAAGAGCCTTATAATTGTGCTTCTAGTCGATGACAACATGACAATCCGGAAGATAAGTGCCTTGGGAAAGAAAATGGATGTCCCTGAATTCATGAAACACTCCCGGAAGAAAAGTCCCTGAATCATTAATTGTCCCTGAATAAGTAGTCCAATCCCGTGCTTTATCTTGCCCAACAAACAAGAAAAGAATGTGGAATTGCATTGCATTTAATTCAACTAATGCATTGAATTTAAGATGTGTGCATGCACGTACCAAATTAGTAGATCTTACTCATTAAATTCAAGGATTCCTTTTTCTTTGTGTGGATCAAATTAATTACATTACATTTGATTTTTAATATAATTGAATTAATTACAGTTTTTTTATGTTAAAAATAAAATTTATGCAATAAAATAAATAAAGATATGCAATAAAATAGATATAAAAAGTCATCTTCTAAAAAAATCCAAATCCGCAAAATTATAAATCACAAAAATACACTATAATATAACCATAACCTATTTGTGATATCCATGAGTTTACTGACTTTACATATTCCTCCACTCTTCTTCATCGATTCTACCATTTCTATCTGCTTCCATGAAAGGTGAATGTCCATGACATACACAAGAATGTATAATTGCCGAGACCAGAAATGGGGGGATCCGGAAGAGCAATTATCAAGGAACAATGGAGTCAAATCCATACCTTGTCCACAATAATTTCAACGATATGATCTGAATAATTAGATAGGATTCATTCAAAAGAGCCAGTATCATCTCCTTACGAGTGTTTTTAACATAGATGGGTTTCATGTGAGATTATCAATGTGCTTCGTATCTCAGCTAAAAACAAGAATCATGAAGGATATCCATTCAGAAAATTGAACACTCGTCATACGATTTTATGCATGCAGAAAATAGTGAAAATCCATAGGTTAATGAATGATAAATGGATAACTCTGTTCAATCATAAAAATAGTAAGCTGTTATATTTATTGAGTACCTTAATTTTGAGATATATTTGTACATAGAAACTTTGCTACTACAAATACACAGACCATCATGATGATTATTATGTTACAATTCTACATATGAGGCTATTCTAAATATATATATATACAGTTATTCTCTTATCCGGATGTCCGCACGTTATTATCGTGCGGATCCTATTGTAAACAGGCAGGAAAACAAAGAGGGGTAGTACAAAATACACTGCGTCCGCACGATAATAACGTTCGGATGTCCGCATAAGAGAATTTCTGTATATCAGTTATTCTCTTATCCGGATGTCCGCACGTTATTATCGTGCGGATCCTATTGTAAACAGGCAGGAAAACAAAGAGGGGTAGTACAAAATACACTGCGTCCGCACGATAATAACGTCCGGATGTCCGCATAAGAGAATTTCTGTATATATATATATATATATATATATATATATATATATATATATATATTTATGAACAGTCTATTGCTAATTTTCCTTTCACTGATAACCATCTTCACACATAATCCCTTTAAGTGAAAAAAATTAAATAAAAAAAAGAACAAATTGGTACTCTGCAGTAGCTGCATCTTCATGTTTCCATTCTCCTGTGTGTATATAAGGTAAATTTAGCCCACCCTATTTTAAAATCCTGGATCCATCCCTATCCTGAGCACCTTGCATTCTGATTTCATGAAAGATGAAAACAAACAATCAAAAGCACGCTGCCCAATCTTTATTGCACTAAATTGACTAAATGCTAACATCAATATATTTGGAGCAGGAACATCTAAAAGACAGATAATTCACAGAAGAGAACCAATATCCCTTAGTAACATGCTTGCTCTGAGATAGCTTATAACCTCCAATTATAATGAGTACTAGAGCCTACACAAGCTGGCGTAAGTTCTATTATTAATCATAATCAACGAAGAACAACTAATCTCAGAAGTTACTATAGCAATCAAGAATATCCTATCTGTCTTCAATAAGTTTTTCACATTCGCCTCTCGTCTTCTATGGAAAACCAGCGGTCCTGACGCAGCACAAGCAATAAAGGTTTCAAACGAAAACCTTGAGTAACAAGGGAACTGGATTCCACCAGAAAATTAAGAGAAACTCTCTTTGATTAATTGTATTAAAATCTGAAGTGTACAAAAACGTTAGACAAACCTGCCTAAATACACAACTCTCAACCCTTGTAACTGCTAGGGGAGTTATTACATTAAAACTGAAAAACAGAATTTATTCCGAAAATTAACTACGAAACTTTGAATGCGGTTTTGGAAGGCCAAACGACCTCAGAATGCCAAAATCCATCATACATCACAGCAAAGCTGTGAGTTTGACTCGTGGCATCGTTCCCTTTCCGAAATGGTATTTTGCGTCCTAATCGGAGCTCGGACACCAAATCTGCAAATTCCTGCTATGTCCCTTTTCACTTCTTCGCTCCAATTCTTCTTCACTCCAATTCTTCTTCAATCAATTAGAAAATCCCAACGATACGCCTTCCTTCTTTTCCTAGTGTCATAAGTGACCATATTTCGTCCTACATCAGACTCCTTCACTTGTAAAGAACTCGACCTCGAGTTCTCGTTAAAATGAACTTGAGTAGGCATAGAACTTGATGTGTAGATAAACTCTTCAATTTGTAGAATTAGGACTTGCTCATATTTGGATGGAATAATCATATAATTAATTCCATAAACAAGATTAGAATAGGCTAGTTGAGAATCAAACTCCTTGTATGAATTATTTTCTTCTCCAAATACAGATTCATCCATGCCTTTAATTTCAGAGGAATCCAATTGTTGTTCTTCATCTTTTGAAATATATGTTTCAACAACAGGAGTTTCAATAAGCTCAATATCTTGTTTTTCTTGAATCTCTTCCTTCATCTTATGGATGATTGGATCTTCAATTAATATAGCATCCATCACAGTTTCTTCCTTTTCGAGAACTTCCTCCATCTTTTCTAGACCCACCATGATATTGGGTTGAACAATCTTGTAACCATTCCTTAATAAATATATATTATATTCAAAAGGAAAGAATTTTTTCACAAGAAGTCTCTTCATCCAATGCCAAGAACTAATAGGATTTTTACCTTGTTGCTTCCTAGATTTTCGCAACTGATCCCACCAAAAAGCAACATCGTCTTCTAAACTGGATGCAACAATTTCCACCATCTTCTCCTCTGGGAACGCTATTGAATCAAATATTTCCTCTATGTCTGCAACCCATTGAAGAAAGCCTTCGATGCAGTCGCTCCCCATGAAGTATGGAACAACTGCAACATCAAATTCTCTAAGAGTGATTGGTTCCCCGTCTCCACGGGTCCTATCTTCTTCGTCTGGACGAGCCATTGGAGGCACCTCGAGTCAGGCAAAACCTACTCTGATAAGACAAGCCAATAATACCGAGACGGGAGAGACCCGCTCTGATACCACTTGACGCAGCACAAGCAATAAAGGTTTCAAACGAAAACCTTGAGTAACAAGGGAACTGGATTCCACCAGAAAATTAAGAGAAACTCTCTTTGATTAATTGTATTAAAATCTGAAGTGTACAAAAACGTTAGACAAACCTGCCTAAATACACAACTCTCAACCCTTGTAACTGCTAGGGGAGTTATTACATTAAAACTGAAAAACAGAATTTATTCCGAAAATTAACTACGAAACTTTGAATGCGGTTTTGGAAGGCCAAACGACCTCAGAATGCCAAAATCCATCATACATCACAGCAAAGCTGTGAGTTTGACTCGTGGCATCGTTCCCTTTCCGAAATGGTATTTTGCGTCCTAATCGGAGCTCGGACACCAAATCTGCAAATTCCTGCTATGTCCCTTTTCACTTCTTCGCTCCAATTCTTCTTCACTCCAATTCTTCTTCAATCAATTAGAAAATCCCAACGATACGCCTTCCTTCTTTTCCTAGTGTCATAAGTGACCATATTTCGTCCTACATCAGGTCCACACGAACTTATGCCTCAAAATCTTTAACTCAATGGGCATCCGAAACAAAAAAGAAACCACTGGGACTTACCTCCCTTCACTCGATGTAACCAGTGTGCCCCAATCATACAATTCAAAAGCATCTGCCATTCAAATGTATCCATTTTAGAGTCTGCATTTGAGTTGAAAAGCAAAGCGGTAGAAGATTCTTTGCAAGACATGCTAGACTATAATACTTCAAAAATAATTAAAATAAAATTCATAGAAAGAGGATCTCCTAGCATATTATAAGCTAATTCCAAGAGACACTGGAGATCTACATGCATAGATTTCTTAATTAACATTGACAAAGCTTCAAATTTGGAGTTTGAATTCAGTAGCAAAAGGCAATGCGGACATTCACCAGGATCATCCTCAAGAACCTTAGCAACAATAAGTTCACTGGCCCACTCAAGCCATTGCTGTCAGTGAAGCGATTGGGATTTGAATGAGATGATAAATTAATGGAGCTATTGAGCCCATTTCCTTTTGTTGAAGATGGCATCTGATATCCATCCAACCAGCAGTAACATCCATCGTAGATTTCACTCATTGAGTTGGAGCCATAAATCGATTCATTCACATTTTTAGGAGGAACAGGGCTAAAACCAGGTGGTGGACCGAGGTGCCTAACAGGTCGACTTACTGGATTCTTTCGGATACCTGTGGGCAGGTTTGATGATGTCTTTACAGTCAAACCGTCAGCAATTGCTCCAGAAGATGATATAGCATCAACCTTAAATGGCAACATAGCTTCTGGAGCTTTTGTGGGGCTGTAGACCGTACCACTAGTACTACCATTTACTGGCTGCTGGAATGGAATTGAATTGAAACTGCCACAGGCTCAGATGCTAGTACATACCCATTCCCCATAAATCCCATACTCCTTAAGCTGTGAACAAGAGACATTTCTTCCTCTGTTGACAACTTCAAAGCATGTGATAGAGTTGGTTGCAAATTTTGGGGGATACTATTAGCAATTGATACAGGTAAATGTGAACTAGCACCAAAACCAGCTTCCATTGATAGCTTGGAAGCATGTGACTGAATTGATTGCAAATGTTGGGGTATGCCATTATAACTTTTGTATTCACCAAAGGAAAACTTTGATGTCGTTAAGGGTTCTTAACTTCTTACCTCATATATTTAGAATTATACAAACCCTAGCCGTTAAGAGAGAGAGAAAGAAAAATAGAAAGAAACCTTCAGATCCGAGGGTGTTCTTAGTCTCTCTAGCAGAGTCATGCCCGTTAGTGGCTAGTTTTGGTTCTTGATGTCATTGGACTAGATTCGGAGAAATTATGGCGGTTGAAAGGGGTTTTAGGAAAGTTAATTTCGAGAGTGTTTCTCTCCAGATCGTGTTAGTTTTTTGGCTAGCTCAGGTCATTGGGGAAGTTTTACACATGGGTGCCATATTGTTATAGGAATGACTCCATTTACAGTCTGTGTCCTTTGTACTCATTATTCATTTTGATCTAATAAAGTTCTATCACCTTTTGTTAAAAAAAATTTATAAAAAAAAACAAAAAAAACATCCTACCTCAATGTGGAGAAATTATACAATAGTACAGTATTACCACGTGGCACTTGCCAGGTGGTAGTACGCACCTATAATATGGTGACACTTAGATAACAACTACTGAAAAAAAGCGGAACTAACGTCCGTTTAATGTTGGTCTGGATGCTTCTATGGTCTGTCTTTTTTGCCTCAAATATTGCATAGCTTTCGTCCGTCTTTGGATCTCTCGAGAAGCCATGGCTATGGAGTTTTTCGTTCAACCCACTGGGATCTCTCAAAAAACCATTAACTCTCATAATTTCTTTCAACATAAAAAACATCATAAAAATTTATTTTAGATTTTTAATTATACACGCATAAAATCGCAACCCATATTGTTTGAGCCTACCATTTAACAAACACCAACCCAAGCAATTGCAAAAGACAATGGACTCAAGAACAAATTCGAAGCAAAGATCCTAAAATTAACCCCCGTTTGCCTGGAAAGAAAAAGAAATTCAATGTTTTCCTTTACTAACACCCAAGAACAAACTGGGGGAAGAAAATAATTTCTTAAAATTTTATGAAATAAAAAAAACGGAGAAGAAATTAAGAGGGTTTATGAAAATCTGATGGCACCAGCACCAACATAGCCACCCCTCAAGGAGTCAAATGAATCTTGCAGAAATGGAAGCCGCTGGTGATGGATAAAGATGGGGAAGTTTCATTTCATGGACGGTGACGTTAACGTTGATATAAAACAAAACGTTAATTATCTTTGTTGGAGTTATTGTCCATATGTCGTCGTCTTATAGGTGCGTACTACCACCTGTCAAGTGCCACGTGGTAGTACCGTACTATTGTATAATTTCTCCTCAATGTGCCACATAAATTTTCCACTTTTGATATAAAAAAACCTTCCTAAAGTCTCTGTAGCTTAATGTGCCACATAAATTTTCCACTTTTGGTATGATGTCAAAAACCACCTCTTGATAATGGCCTCAAAATCATACAAAAGTTTGAGCATCCATCTTCTGTACTGACATAGGTTTATTCCTTATGTAATACATGAATATTGAAATTATTCAAAATTTCTCGATATTTATGAACACATTCAGAATTAAAAACAATTCATAATGCTATACCTAAAACATGAATAGTAATCTAGAATATCGCCCGTCCCTTTACACACGAGTTCAATCTCTTTTCCCGTATATTGGAATAGTCGAGAATATGAATATATATATATATATATATATATATATATATATATTTAAATGAAAAGTAAGTTGTAAGTTGTAATGCAATACCTAAAACTTACGAATCAGATATGCCAGAGGGTTTATTTTTTTGTTTTTTTGAACGGAGCCAGGGAGGTTATACTTCTGATATCTTAACCGGCCGCACGTGTTTTCACTGCATTTCATCAACTTGGGGAGTCATATTATTCATCCTCGTACCCGAAAAATGAAATAAACAAAACCAAAAAGGTGCAGTGCAGGACTCTCTATCCTCAGTTCCTCCCTCTTCGTAGTAGGCCATGAATCAAATTCAACCTCTGCAATTAGGGTTCAAAACATTTCTCAGTCTCACCCGGTTTTATATTTTAGTTTGTTTTTTTTAGGCTGTGTTTTACATACTTTCTGCGTTTCAATTTCATAGTAATTTCAGCTACAGTTGAAATGACTGACCAACATCGGTAGCTTTGCAGTAGCTCCAAGGAATTTGAGAACTGGAGCATTGGCTTCTCTTACTAGATTACGAGCAACTCAAGGAGTGCCTAGAAGACCCGTTTCCGCTAAAACAACAAAGCCCATGTTTGAGGAAAATAAAAAGGATAAGACATTCAAAGAATCAATGGGTACAAACCCAAGCCCTCATAAAGCTATTGTCAAGGTTATACTTATATGTCATGCCTCTATGCTGATTTTTGTATTTTTTGTATTTTTGTATTTTTGTATTTTTGTTTTGTTCTTGTTTTTATGTTGGGTATGGGTAGTTTGCATTAGTTTGATGTTGATTGATTAAATCTTTTAGGAGGATGGTGCTGAAAGCAATGTGGTTGAGATTGAGAGTTTTAAGAACGACCCTGCGAGAATCGACGCAATGACAGTTCAACAACTCAGAACAACACTGTGGTAACATTCCAAGTGTTAATTCCTTCCTTGTGAGTCCAATAGGAATGTTCCCTCTATAAACATAGTAATTTCTTTTTCTTTCTATGGATAGTGGAATAAGTTAACGATTAGATGGTGTTGATCAATATGGTGTCCTTGAGTTGTACATGTTAAATGTTCTACAATGATTTGGAACTTTAAATTGCCTTTCAGAATTGCTGGGGTTTCTGCCAAAGGCCGTAAATTTGAACTTTTGGCTGCCTTGAAGTGCTTTTTGGAAAAGAAGAAAGACGGTAATATCTATTATTCTCATGTACTTCTCTGAAGATGTAGCAAAAGAAGAAACTTTTTATAAAATAATGATTCCAAACTCTTTCTTCCGTTTGCCTTATTCTCTGGACTTGAATGGTTAGGAGTTCCTTTTCATTTTCAGGTGAAGGTTCCCTGGTAATAGAAGAACAAGTAACCTCCACTTGTGTTGAAAATGCATCAGAGAAAACTGAGGCTGAAACATCATCTGATGGAGACCAAGTTCAGAATGTCCCTGTTTCGGAGGTTGGTGAACTTTAACGTTACAAGAGAAGGTTAAACCATTCGTCAGTTAAGAGTGAAACTGTGATAGGCTATAGTAAGGTTGCAACGAAAAAGGAGAAGCTGTCAATTGAATCAGAAGACCTTTCAGGTTCTGTAAAATGATTCCACGAATCTTTTTAATTGAGTTTATTTCATATGTTTATCTGCATTCAGTTCACTTAATGAAGAGGACTGGTGTATCGATGTTATCTATCCAGGTCACAAGCTCTCAAGGACAAGAAAGAAAACATCTTCAGAAACTATTAGTTTTGATTTCAAAACTGATGATAAAGTAGCTGAGCCATGGACAGTTCTTGCGCATAAGAAACCTCAGAAAGATTGGATTCCTTATAATCCAAGAACCATGAAACTTCCACTGCTTGCTAGAGATACTAAATTTTTGAAGCTTATGTCTTGGAATGTCAATGGTTTAAGGGCATTATTGAAGTTAGAGGGATTCTCTGCTTTGCAGCTAGCCCAAAGGGAAGATTTTGATGTACTGTGTTTGCAGGAGACCAAACTGCAGGCAAGTATTTTAGTTCTTTTTTTTGCTTCTTAAAGCTTAGACTCTAGTTTGATGATACTGTTGACACATCATTGTTTTGCAGTCACATTTTTTTGTTTCAACATCATATATTGCTTTGTAATTGGTAAAGAATTGACTGACTCTTTGGCTTCTATACTAAGCCCTCTCACATGTTGAGCATTGGGCAACAATCCTGTTTACAAATGGCATGAATTGATATTATTTTTGTATTAACATTATGGGCCAATTTAAGGCTCAAAATTCATTTTCTGGTAGGTTCTCCTGTGAATAGGATTGGATTCTTGTGACTAGTAAAGTTTCAAATATTTATTCCATTCAAAATATTGAATTATTTGGAACTGGAATATTCTTATTTGTGTCATGGGTAATTTTAAATTCTTTTTTCTAGTTGAGACAATCAAGCTAAACCTTATTAGTTATGGTGTCGTGCTTCGAGGACATTATTGGTTAAAAAATCTTAATGGAGTCAGTCAGTTTTTCCTTCAATTATGTAAATGTGGTGTCCATCTTAATGTGCTAATTTCTAGTGTTCGTTATAAATATAGCTTTCTTATAGCATTTTTTGTGTTATGTATAATCACATTTATTAAGTTTGGGAACAGGAGAAGGATGTTGAAGATGTGAAAAGGTCTCTGATAGATGGGTATGAGAATAGCTTCTGGACATGTAGTGTTTCCAAGCTTGGTTATTCAGGAGCTGCAATTATTTCAAGGGTATACTTTATTCTTTCTTCATGATGACAGTCAATTTCATGTCTTTACAGCATGCATTTGATTATTTCTCTTTGTTGTGTATAATACTATCCATTTATGCGTGTTGCATAGCGTCGTGGCTGTTAGCCTAACTTTTATCACATAATTGAGCTTTTAACAAAATGGAGATTCCTTTCTCTTTTATCACATACGTGAGCTTTTAAAACCATTACTGAACCTGAAACTTATGGGTCTAGTGATTAGCGGAATCTTGTTTCTAGATTGTTTAAGATTTTTTTTAAGGAAATGCGATTTTGAGAATAGAAATGTGGCTGTTAATTTTTATTTTCTCTAAATGTATGCTATATTGCTCGAAATATAGACTGGCTATGTTTGCCTAAGAAATTTGCAAATGCTACTTTTGTTACTGGGATAAATAAGTTTGATTAATTAATTCCATTCTAAACTATCTTGGTTTGAAAAACAACCATTTTTTTCCTCTTTAATCTTGGTTATCTTATTAAACTGCTAGTTAATATTGGCTTTTGTCTGACAGATAAAGCCACTTTCAGTCAGATATGGCATTGGCATATCAGATCATGATAGTGAGGGGCGGATTGTAACAGTAGAATTTGATTCATTTTTTCTGATAACTGGATATGTTCCTAATTCTGGAGATGGTTTGAGAAGACTGGTATTGACCTTGAGTCCTTTGCAGCCTAATTACATGGGGTAGTATTCTGCTTGGCTAACAACTCCATTTTACTCTTTTAGTCATACAGGATTAATGAATGGGATCCATCTCTCAGCAATTACATGAAAGTGAGTATGATTTTATTTGTTCTTTCTCAGAAAATTTTCTGCTAGCAGGGTTTTGTTTGTTTGTTGAACTTAATTCCTTTTTTCACAATGCCTTTATACAGGCAGAATTTATTGTTATTTATGTTGAATACATCTCACTCGAGTAGTGTGTGACCGTCATATTAATATTAATATTCAAGTCAATACTCAGCACAACCAAATTCTAAATTTAGAAAACTGATTTCTCTTCTGGCTGATTAGTACATGCCTGTCATATCTCCTCAAATTTGAAGAATCCAAAATTGGTCTAGACAGCATGTCTCGGTGCTTATAACCTTAAATAGTTTAATTGGGCACAAATACTGTTCGGTTGAATATTCATTTTCTTAAAATTTTATCTGCTTTTGAAAAAGCATAGTTATGAAAATTCTGTGGTAATTTATTGATGCTTATGGGTGCTTTCATTGTTGATTCAGGAGCTGGAAAAGTCAAAACCTGTCATTTTAACAGGTGATCTGAATTGTGCTCATCAAGAGATAGATATTTATAACCCAGCTGTAAGTTTTCCTGATTTGTTGTCAAAGAACTTTTATGATTCCCTGATTGATCACTCAACCTTGAAAAACAATATACTGTTCGTAATATATCAACTCACAAAAATCTTTCAAAAATAACATAATGTACGATAATGCCTATGTTTAATGAATCTAAACGTTTTAAATTTTGTAAGACAATGAAATGTTAAGATGAGTCAAGATTTTTGATATTAATAATTGGAAAAATGAAATCTTTAAAACCAACCCAATGAACCAAAATAAAGACTTCCAAGCTTCATCCAACAAATTAATCACCAAAAAAATGTTTATCTTAGAATTCCATTATGTCCATTGCCAAATTTCTGGTTTCAATCTGCGGTAGAGAAAGTGTATTATTGAACTCGGCCAATTTTGGATGCCTCTAGGCTTTAGTTAGATAAGCATCTCTTGTTTAGCACCTCAGCTTGAAATGAAATAATAACTGGTAGCACTTGAGATGGTGTTCCCCTAATCCAACTTAAAAGAAAACGCAGCATACATCCTAGGTATGCGTTTTTGGTGACTTTGTATGAATATGAAGGGACTATAAAGAGGTAGGAACAATTGACATTGGTGTAAAGTTCAACGTTTATAGGATTTGTTTTTCAACAATCCACCTGTTGAATTTAGTGCTCTAATATTACACATAAGGTTTATCAAAGACAACCTATCAATCAAGAAGATTTTAGGTTTTGGATTGATGTGAAATTTGAGCAGTAAGTTCAACGGTAAATAAAAATTAAACATCCTATAAGAGTTTTACGGGATGTAAAGGTAGCAATTTTTACAGTGGTGTCACTTGAAAACAAATCCTGTACTCTCGCCATTTTCCCTCCAGATATTAACATTTTCTATGGAAAAAATTTAGGTGGTAAATTGAACATAAGTAGGGGAGAGTGCCTCTCCAGTCTCTCCAGTGGTTTATCATATAATCCCAGTTTTATTTTATGGGGTTGTTTTTTGTTGATACATCTACGGGGACACAAAAGAAGTGCTGGGTTTACAGATGAAGAAAGGCAATCCTTTGCGTCAAACTTTTTATCCAGGGGATTTGTGGATACCTTTAGAAGGCAACACCCTGGTGTTGTTGGCTATACTTACTGGGGTTATCGACATGGTGGATGCAAATTTAATAGAGGTATTTCACACTCCTATATTCATAGTTTTGATAATTCAGATTTGCCATTGCATTTGAAGGAGTAGTTAACGGTATTAATTTAAAACATGTAGTTTTGTTCTGAGTGTTCTCTTCAACCAGATATTCTAGGTGTTCATGATTTGCATACTTCATTCTGCGATTTTCTGTGTCAGGCCAAAATATTTATATTCTACACTAGATATTTTTCCTTACAATTTGTTTTATAAATCAGAAGTTTGCTTTCTTTGTTACTATTATTTCTTCTAACAAAACTCTGATTTACTTGGATTTCGAACCAGGCTGGTGGCTTGACTACTTCCTCGTCTCGGAATCCATAGCTGACAAGGTTCATGACTGGCAGCGATCATTGTCCTATAGCTGACAAGGTTCATGACTGGTAGCTGTATGTAGGGTAAAATCAAAACCAATTTTGTATGTCACCTAAAATAGGAGCGTGCAAGTTTAGAGGTGGAAATTTTGTAGTGCCTTCACCTGTATGCTTTATTTTTTATGTTCTAATATAATGACCACGTTATTTGTGCTCAATTTGGGTCATCATTATATGTCTTCTTTATGAAGAAGCAATGATTTTAATACCCCACAATTTTATTGTATATGATAATTTGAATATCTTGGAGCTGTTGTCATGCTTTGGGACATTTCATGCAGGCAGATGTTAATATGTGCCTGTAAGTTCATATCTATCTGATATTAATTTCTAGGTCTCCATCTCCACCACGTATTATATATATATTTTTGACTATATGATATTTTAAACTACTCCGATGTACGGGAGCCTTGCCCAACTTGCCTAACTCATACCGGTGTATTATATATTTTGGTTGTATGTACTTCGCATTAACAAAGAATTAATTATGCTTAATTATAATTATATTGGATACAGAAGATTTTCTCCCGTATTTTAATTGCCATACTTCGTTACCAAACCAAATTAAAACACGTTCTTAAACAACTCAATGACGACGTTGACCAAAAAAAAAAAAAAAAAAACTCATTGACGGCCTGTCATTCTCATATGTGGTGGAATGGAAGTACACATAGGGAAAAAGACATGTGGTGGAATGGAAGTACACATAGGAAAAAGACAGGTGAGCAACAGAGAAATATCCTTGGTTTAGGGAAAAAGACAGGTGAGCAACAGAGAAATATCCTTGGTTTTGTCATTCTCATGGTCCAAACTTAGTGCTTCTCATTTTTTCTTAGTTTTTCATCATCGTCCAAGAAAAAAAAAAGTTTATATTTATATATAAATATATGGAGAGAGAAGCCATGGAAGGACTGCTAATTGTAAGAGAGTCTGTGATCCATGAAGGAGCTGCTGCTGATGCTGATTGCAGTGGGGG
Organism: Prunus avium; assembly: GCF_965620075.1. NCBI lineage: Eukaryota > Viridiplantae > Streptophyta > Magnoliopsida > Rosales > Rosaceae > Prunus > Prunus avium. The sequence goes on from NC_142290.1 coordinate 23,748,981, forward strand.
GAACTCAGTCACCTTTGTTGTTGTTCTGAGTACTTTGGTTGCCCTCTGTGGTTCCTTCTCTTTTGGGTGTGCTGTATGTGACCAACTTCTACTTTTTGTTTTTTTGGTCTTTTGAGAAGAAAGTAACGAATACAATATCACTCACACTTTTAAGTTTAAATTTACATTTTTATCAGTTTCTTGTGTTTTCTTGTTTTGTTCGTTTCTATATTTTCTCATATGCTATGGCACTTTTTTATTTATTTATAATTTTATACAAGAGATAGTCTAAAATACTCTAAATTAATCTAAATTAATTAAATCCACCGGAGGGATGTCTCCTGCCTATGACCATGTTAAGTGAGATACGTTTAGTAACAGATTTAGAACTGCGGCTAATTTAGTAAACTCACAACCTAATTAATCTACCTCAACTATTACCTGCTTTTTCTATTTCTTTCGTAACTTCTATTTGTCTTGACCCAAAAAAAAAACCCCTTCTATTTGTAGTTTCAATCACATGCTTAAGCCAAAAAAGAATAAAAAAGTTTTTGTGGAAATCAACCATCAAGCTTTGCTGCATCAAATTGTTAATAATGATAAAAAATGATTAAATGTTCCTTTTATAAAATTAGGAGACTATCTGTTCAACCATTAGACTTAAAAATAGGATTGCTGGTTCTGAAAAAATATACAATTACAAATGCTTTGCAGACAGGATATTCATCAGCTGCAGAATCCGGAATAATGGAAGACTTGGACATCACTGTTGCTGCCGTAAGTGCTAAGTTTCATTTATATTTACTTTAAGCGCTAGCATCTTCTTTTCTAACAAAATTTTCCATGATGGACTTTACAAACATGGATATTCTCTTCTTTCTTAGATTTTAGTACCTAAATTTTCAGTTTCTGCATTTGATAAATTCTCTTCCCAATATGCAGTACTCAGTTTTTGGTTCAATACTGACAATTGGAGGAGTGCTTGGTGGGTTCGTAAATGGAAGGATAACGGATCTCATTGGTCGTAAAGGTGTAAGTTTTTGTTTCACTCTTTAACTCTATGCCTGGGGCAGATGTTCAAATTATATTTCATATCTAACTCTTTTCTTCTTTTCCTGCTGATATTGCCAAGCAGGCAATGTGGTTCTCTGCAATATTCAGTACTGCAGGGTGGCTCGTTATAGCATTTGCAAAGGTTTCTTCTCTTTACGGTCTCCACGTATGCATAGCGAATGCTTTGATGTTGAAATTTATGGTTTAGCAAAAAAATGGATGTTAGTTAAAGCCCCCAAGTAGGGTCTTCTTTAGTCATTGTCTAAGAAACCTCATGGAAGCAACTTGGAATAGAATGTTTTATGTGATTTGCACCAAGACCCTTAGGATAGAACTTAATCTCCTGAGTAGATTTTAGTCTGTAGACTAACATGGCTGAATTCTCATCTGTACAATTGAAAAGAAGTCTAGAATATATAATGCATTGGAAAACGACATGGTAACAGTCTATAGTTTTTCTTTTCTTATTTGATGTTGCATGCCTGCTTTTGGGTTTCTTCCCTTTCTGGGATTCAATCAGTAGTTGAGTTGAGTTCAGTGCTTGATTTAGAATGTTTGGTTGCTGGATATCGGACGACTGTTGGTGGGATTTGGCATCGGAATAATTTGCTACGTGGTAATTACATACATCCAATCAAATTCTTTTGATCAGTACTGCTAAAGGAGTATTTGGATTCAATTGAGTTCAATGCTTATTTATTTATTTTATTTGAATTTTAGATCAGTGTATAACTTATCCGTATCTAATTCTTATTCATAAATAGGTACCTGTATACATAGCAGAAATAGCACCTAAGGACCTCAGAGGAAGGTTTACTTCAGCTAATGAGGTATGACTATAATTACTTTGTTGTGAATATGGAAGAAAGTTCCAACTCCTTTTTCTTTGTGCTTCCCCTCTTACTATTCCTTCTCTAATTACTAGCCATAAATGTCATTATGTGCACAGTTGATGACCAGCTGCGGTTTTTCAGTAATGTATTTCATTGGAAATACCTTAAACTGGCGCATCATGGCTGTGATTGGTAAATTATCTCTTAGTCCTGCATTGTATTTATTTTATGAATGCATCAAAATTGAATCAAGCACTTCATACTCATAGAGTTTATATTCAGGTGCTGTTCCATCTCTACTACAAATTATAGGTTTATATTTCATTCCAGAGTCTCCAAGGTGGTTGGTGAGTCCAATTCAATCTTTAAATTGCTTTGCCTTGGTGACCTTAACCTGCCAACAGGACAAGCCTACAAGTCTTTTAACCTCAAATAAATAATACATTCAGAAGTAAGAAATTTTCTATTAGAATGCTCAAATGATTGAAATGTGTCTGCAGGCCAAAATCGGTAAACAGAACAACCTTGATGCTGCTCTGCGGCATCTCAGAGGAAGAGATTCTTGTATATCTCAAGAAGCATCTGATATTATGGTAACCTACCAAGTTACATTTTCATATTATTTTTCAACGTTCTCTGTTTGGTATGGAAACATGAATTAAGACTGCTCTCATATTGTGGCAGAATTATACAGAAATCTTTCAGCAACAGTCAGAAAGAATGCTAGACTTGTTTCAGCAGAGATATGCTCACTCACTCATTGTAAGTTATCTCAGTAAAAAATTAGGTAGTGTTTCACCTTCCCTCTTCATGATATTTCTTCTGACCTTTATTTGGTATAGGTTGGACTCGGGTTGATGTTTCTGAAGCAATTTGGGGGGGCCAGTGCAATAGCTTATTATGCAAGCTCTGTGTTTGTAGATTCCGGTAAATCAAAGCTTTCTAAGTTTTCTCCATATATTTAAAGGCAACATAACAGAAATCCTTGTTTCATCTCTTTTCTGGCAGATTTTTCAAGTAGTATTGGGACTATATCAATGGCGATTATCGGGGTACATATGTTTCGTAATTGCATGTGAAGAGAGTTTTTTTTTTTTTTTTTCAATGTATATCTCAAATGTGTAAATATTCGTTTCACAGTTACCTGGTGCTGCAATGTGTGTGCTCTTAACCGATAAATCTGGAAGGCGACCACTTCTGATGGTGAGAATGGCAAATAATTTAAGTTATATATATTGAAATCAATAAGTTCACAGTGAAGTCACCAAATGTTTGCAGGTTTCTGCTGCAGGAATGTGCTTGAGTGCCTTTCTTGTGGGCTTGGCATTTTGCTTTCAGGTTTCTCCCCAAACTAAATTTTAATACTTCTCTTTCTCTGCTGCTCTTTGCTTAAGAAAAAATCATCATACTCTGAACTACATCTTTTGGTTATGGCAGGACCTCCATCGATGGAAGGAGTTCACTCATATTCTTGTGCTTATCGGAATGTTGGTAAACACATAATAACTGGAAGACAAGTATTCCTTCTCTTACTCTTACAAAAGTTGGTCACATCTTGTCTCATTCATTTACTCTTTGACAAACACAAAATCATGTGTGATCTCAAAGGCTTTGAACATCCATAGTTTATGAGCTCATTTTGGATAGGTTTGGCATAAAGGTAGTTTTACAAAACAAAAAATTTACCTATTGCTGCAATCTCTAGCATGGTGAAACATGTACCTTTCTGATATCATTTCAGCAATGTTTCGACTTAACGTTGATCATACTGTATTCAGGGTTATAGCTTATCGTACGCAACTGGCATGGCAGGATTACCCTGGGTTATTATCCCAGAGGTAGGTAGTTAGTACTAGTGTTCTTGAGCTTCGTCTGCGTCCATGAACTTATTACCAGGAATTTAGCAGAAGAATAAAGTTTTATAACAAAGATTTGATGATTTCCATTTCAGATATTTCCCGTAAACGTTAAAGGCGCAGCTGGAAGCCTGTCAAGTTTGGCAAGTTGGTCTTCTTCTTGGATAACAACGTACACCTTCAATTTTATGATGGAATGGAGCTCAGCAGGTCTTCTGCATATATTTTTGTTTTTCTTATTTTGTGTTTCATTTGTTTTTTTCTTGCTCATCTTCTGTATACTAATAGTTGGTCATACTACAGGAACATTTTTCATCTTCTCAGCCATTTGCGGTTTAGCTATTCTGTTTGTTGCAAAGCTAGTGCCGGAGACTAAGGGGCGAACTCTAGAAGAAATACAAGCATCCATTGCCCATTTTCTCTAATAAGATGAACTGCATATCCATGCTATGACAGTGTAATGTTTTGAACACTAAAATCTGATCACTATTTATGTTATCATACGGATATGGTTATGATGATCATAACAAAGTGATTAAAACCTGCATGATCATTGTGCAACGACATTGTGCTAGATCTTGAATGTTTTTTTTTCCGGTTAATTGTTCTTTCTGGCTTGCCCGTTGTGTAATTAAACCCTAAACCCTAAACCCTATAATTGAATTAATTACAGTTTTTTTTATGTTAAAAATAAAATTTCTGCAATAAAATAAATAAAGATATGCAATAAAATAGATATAAAAAGTCATCTTCTAATAAAATCCAAATCTGCAAATCTATAAATCACAAAAATGCACTATAATATAACCATAACCTATTTGTGATATCCATGAGTTTATTGACCTTACATATGCAACTAAAACATCAACAAGTAGCAAGAGCAAAGTCACTAATGAGTTGCCTAACAAATTCCATCGGAGCACTTTGAGTAAGGAAGGATTTTCTGCAACTAATTCCCTCCACTCTTTTTCATCGATTCTACCATTTCTATCTGCTTCAGTGAAAGGTGAATGTCCATGACATACACAAGAATGTATGATTTGCCGAGACTAGAATGGGGGTAAGATCAATTATCAAGGAACAATGGAGTCAAATCCATACCTTGTCCACGATAAGTTCAACAATATCATCTGAATAATTAGATAGGATTCATTCAAAAGTGCCAGCATCATCTCCTTACAAGTGTTTTTAACATAGATGGGTTTCATGTGAGATAATCAATGTGCTTCGTATCTCAGCTAAAAACAAAAATCAATGTGCTTCGTATCTCTTCATACGATATTTATGCAGAAAATAGTCAAAACTTTGCCTGCTTTCTGAAGAGATCATGTTTGCAGGAAATGTCAACAGAATTTCACAATTCTACATATCTCCAGTAGTAAACAATATTGTCAGTGAATTTTAATGAACCTTCTCAAACTGATACAAGTCCCTTAGTAACATGCTTGCTCTGAAATAGCTTATAACCTCCAATTATAATTAGGAGTACTAGAGCCTACCCAAGCTGGCGTAAGTTTTATTATGAATCGTAATCAACGAAGAACAACTAATCTCAGAAGTTACTAGCAATCAAGAATATCCTACCTGTGTTCAATAAGTTTCTCACATTCGCCTCTCGTCTTCTATGGAAAACCAGCAGTCCACACAAATTTATGCCTCAACATCTTTAACTCAATGAGCATCCAGAAACAAAAAAGAAACCACTGGGACTTACCTCCCTTCACTCGATGTAACCAGTGTGCCCCAAATCATACAATTCAAAAGCATCTGCCATTCAAATGTATCCATTTTAGAGTCTGCATTTGAGTTGAAAAGCAAAGCGGCAGAAGATTCTTTGCAAGACATGCTAGACTGTAATACTTCAAAAATAATTAAATTAAAATTCATAGAAAAAAGATCTCCTAGCATATTATAAGCTAATTCCAAGAGACACTGTAGATCTACAGGCATAGATTTCTTAATTAATGTTGACTGTATATACTAGAAAGCAACCTACCTATTAATTATCGAACTCACTTTCACCAACAGAATATGCAACCATAAACCAGCATGCAAAACAGAACAGATGAACAAAACTTCACACAAATACGCACCAGTGTAGTTGTAACTGCCAGCAAGAAGCCAAGGCCACCAATGCTCCAACAGAAAATTAACATTGACAAAGCTTCAAATTTGGAGGTTGAATTCAGTAGCAAAAGGCAATGCGTACATTCACCAGGATCATCCTCAAGAACCTTAAAAACAATAAGGGCAAAATCTACATAAAGAACAGATGGGTAGAAATTGTAACACATGCACAGAAAAAATATATATAATTCTCACCATCATAACCAGGCCGACTTCACACAAAATAACGGCCTGTCCAGACAGACTGTCCTTGATATTCAGGCTGAGTCGTCAAGTGCTGATTTCCATTTACAAGTTGTTGCTGCCGCTGCATTTCATGGTGTAGTTTGAGGTCATCAAGCATCTGAAAATCTTGCCAGCTTTTCTGTTTTTCCCCTTGGAGTTGCATAGGCGGACTCTGTTTACCAGGAAAGGGGAAAGTTCACTAGCCCACTCAAGCCGTTGCTGTCAGTGAAGCGATTGGGATTTGAATGAGATCAGAAATTAATGGAGCTATTGAGCCCATTTCCTTTTGTTGTAGATGGCATCTGATATCCATCCAACCAGCTGTAACGTCCATTGTAGATTCTCACTCATTGAGTCGGAGACATAAATCGATTCATTCACATTTTTAGGAGGAACAGGGCTAAAACAGGTGGTGGACCAAGGTGCCTAACAGTTCGACTTACTAGATTCTTTCGGATACCTGTGGGCAGGTTTGATGATGTCTTTACAGTCAAACCGTCAGCAATTGCTCCAGAAGATGATATAGCATCAACCTTAAATGGCAACATAGCTTCTGGAGCTTTTGTGGGGCTGAAGACCATACCACTAGTACTACCATTTACTGGCTGCTGGAATGGAACTGAAACTGCCACAGGCTCAGATGCTAGTACATACCCATTCCCCATAAATCCCATACTCTTTAAGCTGTGAGCAAGAGACATTTCTTCCATTCCAGCATGTGATTGAGTTGGTTGCAAATATTGGGGGATAGTATTAGCAATTGATGCAGGTCGTTGTGAACTAGCACCAAAACCAGCTTCCATTGACAGCTTGGAAGCATGTGACTGAATTGATTGCAAATGTTGGGGCATACCATTAGCAACATATACAGGTATTTGTGAACCAGCACTAAAAGCAGTTTGATGGCGAATATTATCAAAAGGAGCAGCGACATAAGTGCCATTAAGTTTTAGATCACCTGGAGAAGCATTTTAACCAGGCTCCAGGCCCTCATAGGCTGCCCAATAGTGTTTACCACATCAGGCCGCTTCTCAGCCACTATTTGCTTGAAAACGATTACTTCATCTTCCTCATCCCCTTCCATGGTTAACTCGGGCTTCGGATATGCAACTCCCAACTTCATTGTATTCTCTGCTTTATCATTTTCAGCATACTCACGAGTTTTGGAGTCCTCCTCCCCATACAATCCTTTGTAGCGTGCAAGATCACCCAAGTAGATCAAACATGGGTGGCATGATCTTCCTTTCCGTAAATTTCTTTCCATCCTTGTCCATAACATATCTATTTTCAGGATCGTCAGAGAAATACCCCAGAACATCCAGTAACCAATATTTGCTAAGACAATTCCTTGAGGATCCAGCATGATATCCTTATGCCCACATGCCCAACTAGTAATATCTGCAAATAGAACCTGACTGAATCAAAAGGCACAAAGTAACACACACACACACACACATGAGAAAATAATCTAGAAACCGTTTACTAGGCTTGTTGGCCTTTTTCCTATTTTCTAGCCTCAACTCTCTTAGTTCGCTTATACAAGAGGCAACACCTATTTATAGATATAGGCTGCCGCCATTGTCCAAGTTAGTGGACTTGGCTTTCTTCTCATAGCAGTGTTTACAATATTTTTATTAGGACTTTTCTAGAATGCCTACAACAATTATGTCTTAAAGCTTGACTTTGCCAAAGCTGGTAGACATTTCTTGAAGTTTCTACTTTTTTCTAGATTTTTCTAATTTCTTCAAGACAAGTGTGCATTAAATTTAACAGTCATACATCTAGGCTCTGTTTGTTACATAGGACTGGCTTGGACATGACTAATTATGAGAACTATCTAGGATAGGCTTCGCTTCGACTAAATTCTATCCTATGTTTGATGGGGCGCTGGACTAAGGGGGACTAAGGGGTTGGATCCTGAGTTTGGAACAATTCAGGACAGACTATAATTCTGAAAATAATCATTTCAAGCATTAATATATTTTTTTGTTCTCAAATATGCATCAACAAAAATCATAAACTTAACTAAATATTACAGCCATAAAAACTATTCAGGCTTAAATGAATATTACAGCCAATTTTTCAATTAAAAATTTATTAATATTTTAAAGTTACCTAACTAGACACTGTAATTCATGTCTAGTAAAGCCTCACTACATACGTCAAACTAATGTAATTACACACAAGAAAAAAGAAAAAAAGAGAAAAGCAAACTGAAAATGTAAAATAAAAAGTACATGTAACATAGGCAAAGTTCCTTGAAAGGGAAATCTAAGTTTGGAATTGACCCACATAAGAGCATCCACAGTGGGGGGGTGTATATGAGGGTGTATGTTAAATATAAAAAACTTATAATTCCAAGCGAACGGTCAACTACCAACAAATTCATCAATATTAATTACCTGTAGGTTTATTACTCACTTTCCAGAGAGAGACAGAGAGAGAGAGAGAACTAATATATGAATGATATTCATCCACTGAAAAATTCATAAAGTCTGAATGAGAGATTTGACTTAAATACATTAATCTGTAACCATTATGATCACTTTTCAATATTCACTTGTTCATAGAAGGCGATCTCTTTGAGACACAGAGGGTATGCTTTATGTTCCAATTATGTAGTAATTAATCAAAATCAGCTAGTTTATCAATCAATATGTTCTCAGAAAGTTAAATGTTTTTGGGAACAGGCAAATTATTGTACAACTTAACAAAATTGAGTAAATTTCACATCACCAAATACTACAAGAAAGAAGCATGGGTGACCAAAAGTTTCGCAAAGCTATACGATTCAGTGAACAAAAGTTAGAAGTAATTGGAAAGGGTAAATGATTGGCAATAATTCCTAAAAAAATGTCAAGATTAGAGCACAGCACAGGAAACAATTACAGCATTTCCATAGGTCATGCTCAGGCTAAGAACACCCTGCAAGACCCTTAGCAAGCAACATAGGTCATGGCATGGTTTTGGTGTTTTGCACCATGGCAAGGCAAGCGAAATATGTAACAGTGATGCACGTTGGAAGTAAGACAAGGTTGGAGGAATGTATGGAATCTACTAGCAAAGCCTTTAGAAGCTCTCGGCAGCGTATGACTAGCAGATGGGCAGTGCATGTCAAGCAGATGCGCAGCACACGACGAGCAGATGCGCGCAACACCTGTTGAGCAGGTGCTGCACGCTTGTCAAACAGATGCGTGTAGCGTGGCAACAGGCTTTGCACCAGACGTGGTAGGTGCAAGCAGACGTGTTGGTCAGGTACTCTGACGTGTCCCGAGCAGTTGTGACGGTTCCAAGAGTGCTGGAACATGGCTGGGATACTGGGGTTTGAAATTCTAAACGTGGAGAAGTATTGGAGTGATTGAAAGTGGTTTACAAGGATGTGGCTGCATGCTCCAAGTAATAGGCAAATTTTCTAGGAGTGAAAATTGGCATCAATGCATAGTAGGCTGCTGGGGAGGCGCCAAGAGGGGCTGGGCAGTTTTGTGAGAAAACTAAAAGACTAGGTGGCAGACCTAAGGGCTACCAACAATGCCTAGTAGACAGGGATGCCATCTACACGTTTTATGCTTATAAATAGACCTTGAGAATGTTGAGTTGAGATACCAAGTGATGTGGTAGTCCAACAAAAGTAAGAAGCTTGTAATCCTTCTGTTGAGAGAAAACGATAGAAGGTTGAGAACTTTGCCTGTATATTATGTGTGAGTTTTCCTGTTTATTGTGTGAGTTTTCCTATTTAGACAAGTCTTGCTTGGGTGTGTTGGCATTCACTTGTTACGCTGCGTGAAATCTGAAGCCTCATGAGTTGGAGGTGCGAGAAGGATGACTTAGGAGGAGTCTAAGTGCCAAGCAAAGGTCGAAAAATTAAAGGCATTTTCACCCCTATTACAATTGGTATTAGAGAGTGCTTTAGTCACATTTTTTATTAAGTTTGAGTAGAGTTCAAGTGCGGATTATCCCCTAGGATCCGTGGAAGAGTAGCATTTTCGAGCAAGGAACAATCTTAAAATGGCAAAGCTAGAAAGGAATGGCTGGAAGTAGTGATTCCTTGAAAGAAAGAGTAACATGGTTAGAAAATTTCCTTGGTACGGTGAGTGGTGATGAGACAGAATGTGTGGTCACCCAAATGGAGGATCTTAATGCTAAGATGGCAGAAATCGAAAAAGTGTTCAGAGAGTTGAAAGCTTCGATGGAAAGGAAGGTCGCCTATGTTTTAGGTGATATTGATGGCTTAGTAGAGGCCATTGGTGGAAAGCTCAAGGAGGTGGAGATCGAACTAGGCGTGGTGAAGCTTTCTTTGAGTGGCATGACTTTGAGCCAAGAGGGCTCAATGATGACAAAGATCAAAGTGCATGAGCCTAAGGCATATGTTGGCAAACGAAGTGCTAAGAACTAGAGAATTTGTTTTGGGACATGGAGAAGTATTTCCAAGCTACCAAGTTTTCGAATGCTGAGTGTCCATCACGAGCATCCCCCGTGATTGCCTTTCATCTCCCATAAGTGCTCGATCAAGTCAACTTGACGTCTCTCGTGAACATAAGAAGATTGCATTTCCTGATAACGGTCAATCATAGGGTTGTTGTATCGACCGTCCTTAATCAACGGTTCGTGCTCTATTAGTTGTCCATTTGCTCCCATGGACCTTTCATAAATTCTTGTCAATGCCGTATTCATGGGATCAGGTTCGAACACCTTTGGAGCATCATATTTGAAATTTTAGAGGGATTTAGAAGATAAAAATGACACGTGGCGCAATTTTAGAGGGTGAAAATCTTATTTGAAATATGACATTAGAATTTTATAATAAATACCGACACGTGGCAACCGAGAATCTTATCCAAAAATCTTATCTGAAATTTGAGATCTGAATGTTATAACAACATATGGACCCGTGGCAACCGAAAATTTTATCCGAAAATTTAATTCAAAAACTTTACCCGAAATATTATCTGAAATTTTAGGTGAGAATTTTATAATTGGTGATTTTATTGGCACCCCAAAATTTGCTCTTTGCACCCCACTGAATTTTAGTAAAATTTAAAATTACTCAGTACACCCCATTTTTATTTATTTAAGTTTTGGCTCCATGGAAAATATGAATTCCCGCACTATGGAAATTGTGAAATGACGTCTATTTTGGTGGAAATTAAACTCGGGAATTTGATGCCTCAAGTTCCATGATTTTTTCCGCGCGTCATTTAATAAATTTCGTGCTTAAGTTGCCAAACAAGGGAATTGTCAATTTCTTCTCTTAAATTCCCGACTTTTAGCTAAATTCCGAGTTATTTTCCCGCATCCAAACGGAGGCATAGAAAATAGTTCTAGCCCAATTTTCTGATGAGGTGGCAGAATTCTATTGGAGCAATGACGACAACAAAGAACGTAACTGGACAGTCTTGAGTCACGACTCGCCGGGTCAAAACGCAGAGTTTCAATAAAAGAAAGAAAATAAGAAATTAAAGAGAAGAAGAGAAGACTACATTGCTCAGATCAGAGACACCAATATTGAGAGAGAGAGAGAGCCATGGCAGCTCGAAAGCGAGCTTCAACAGACTCGTCCGCACAAACCAAACCAAGCGAGACCACCACACGACCCAAACCCCAAGAACCTCCATTAACAGACCCGCCAATTGCACCGCCAAAGTCAGGTGTAATTCTCAAGCTCACCCTCTTCTTCGCAGTCCCATACTTTTACCTCATCCTCTATCACTACAAGATCGAACATGAGCTTCGAAAATCGATTCTCATCAATGCGGCTCTCAGCCTTGCCGGGTTCTTCGTCACCGTTAAGATGATCCCCGTGGCTTCCAGATACGTTCTCAGGCGCAACCTCTTTGGTTATGACATTAACAAAAAGGGTACCCCGCAGGGCACTGTCAAAGTGTGAGTCTTTGTTCAAGATATTTTAGTTATCTGTATAAAGGTTTTTTTTTCATTGAAATTATGATTTGGGTATGTGCTAGGATTGGTTTTTGATTGAATTGATGAACTGGGTATGTGTTACATTAAGGATTTGACTATGCTTATGAATCAAGCATGTTCAAGATTTGGTATTTTTTAAATCAAATTTATCAACTTGGCCTTTGTTATACTCTTTTTTGTTAACCAAATTCCTGTACTGGGCATTGTCTTTAATTCTTAAATACTATCCTGGCTGAATATTAAATGACTTACTCTGCTTCATGCATTGGAATTGTCATTTTTATTATATAGCTGTGAGCTATTTCATATTTAAGTTTATCCATTTCCAATCTCTAAGAGCAGAACGTATGCTGCATGCTAAATTTGCAGCTCAATTGTTTCATCTCTGTTCCTGAGTCTTTGGAGATCATTATTTAGACTGCTGTTTATGGAAAGTTTGATGATTTGCAGCATCAGTGATTATGGACAATTAAGGCACAGTGATTATCATCCATAGTTTTTTCTTTGGTTTTTCCTTTTGTATTCCCTAGAAATTGATTTTAGTGAGAAATCTTGATTTCTATTTCAGAATGTTTGTTCTAGAAAATGCAAAATCCAAATACTATGAAGTGTGCAATGGAGAAGATCCTCTTTTTTCTTTTCCAAATGTAAATAGTCTACTATATTAATCTGATGTTTCATACCCCTAACTAATCTTTTATAGTTAATGTTCCATTTGGGTTTTGCAGGCCTGAGTCATTGGGTATTGTTGTTGGAATTGTTTTCTTGGTCTTGGGAATCTTATTCCAGTATTTCAACTTCACTGCAGATTCAAATGTAAGTTGCTCAGAGGTGAAACTATTAGCTTTTGGTGAAACATGAGAATTCCTGTTTGTTTGTTATCTGTTTGCCTACTTTTTAAATGTAGTTATTTACATAGTTAAAGGCATTAGGGAAGAAACTGTTCCCACCAATTGAGGGGTAGGGAGATCAAAATGCATAATAAGATCACAGCCAATCTCAATGGAGCCATGGTGGTGCGGTGAGTATGCTTGCTGTAGTAGGGCTCCTTAGCTTAGTGTGGTTTGTGATGATGGTAGGCTGGAGGGAATGGTGCTGGTGGTGATTAAAGTCAACAACTAGAGCCTAAAAGTGCAAGACCCTGTGGTATTTAATATATCAATTGATAATGTTATGTTTCTTGACTATCTAAATCTTTTATTTGAAAGAAGAGTCTAAAAGAGGAAAGGAAATGTAGATTAAAGGTTTACTGTAGCGATTTTTCTTATGTGAAAGAATATCTAAAAGAATAACAATTGTGATAATTTACAAGAGACAAAAAGGATGAAAGGGCTGTTTTTCCTCTTTGTAATATATATGGAAACTATTGTATAGTGTGGGAAAATTTAAATAGCGCATTAAGGACAAAAGTAAAATTAAAAAAAAAAAAGAGGAAAATTAGCTTTTATTAAACAGTAAATACATGGGGACTTTTAATTTGTTTGGGCTCCTAAGCCATGGTGTAATGGTCATGGGGAAGAGCTGGCCCCACTGGTGATGATGTGGTCTGGGGAATATTGAATGGATTACAGTAGAGGATATGGTGGTGAGAACCGGTGTTTATTATTATTATTATTTTGCAACTAATGTTGCTGAGGGCAGTGAATGCTACAACTTTTAATGTAGAGTTTTGTAGGATAAGCATAAAATAACCATGCTTTGTACTGTTACTATGTAATGAGGACTGCTGGAATGAAAATAATGAACTAGAAGAGGCAAAATAAGAAAGGATACACTAGAAGTACTGACATTGTGGAATTAGAGTTAGAATGAGTTGACAACTGATATGAGAGCCAAGATGGTTTTGAGGTGTGGATGAAGATTGATGATGGCACTAGTAGGAGTGGATGCAAGTTGATCTGGAGAAGCAACTCTTTGATTTTCTGACATGATGAACTTCAATCCTTTTTGTATCACCTTCTAAGGCTTCTTCTACTGAATTTCATGTTTGTAAATTGTGGCCATCTGTTTGGATGGTGGAAGACTAAAGTGTTAACATTTCAATCATGCAGTGGCTAGTCGAGTACAATGCAGCATTAGCATCCATATGCTTTATGGTATTGCTTGGATTTGTAGATGATGTTCTTGATATACCTTGGAGGGTGTGAGTATCCAGTTATTTCTAGATATTTATACCATTTGCAAAATATTTTAGCTTCAAAATGGCTCTCCAAATTAACTGAGTTCCTATGTGTTTTCTTCTAATTGTGGGGCGCAGGAAACTACTACTGCCATCCTTTGCAGCTCTACCTCTGCTGATGGCCTATGCTGGACATACAACTATCATCATACCAAAGCCTCTTATTCCATATGTTGGGCTAGAGGTTTTGGATCTAGGTATGCTCATAAAAAGAGTTGCATAGCTCTAAGAAAGTGAGAAATGAATTTGTATCTTATGTTCCTTTTATACATGTAGGATGGATGTACAAGCTATACATGGGACTTTTGGCGGTTTTCTGTACAAACTCCATCAACATTCATGCTGGCTTGAATGGTCTTGAAGTTGGGCAGACAGTTGTCATTGCATCTGCTGTGAGTATAAAGACTTGTGAAACACTGGCCCTCCAGCTCTGTTATAAAAATGACACATGCTACTGATCTGCAGATTTTAATACACAATATCATGCAAATTGGAGCATCTGCAGATTCTGAGTATAAGATGGCACATGCATTCTCTCTATATCTTGTCCAACCCTTATTAGCCACCTCATTGGCGTTGTTCTCTTACAACTGGTGAGTTGCTTTCTGTATTATTTTACTGAGTTGCTTATGTTTATGGCTCTCGTCTTTCATAAATATTTACCATTTCCTTTCTCCTTATTTTAGGTATCCTTCTTCAGCTTTTGTTGGAGATACATACACATACTTTGCTGGGATGACGATGGCTGTAGCTGGGATTTTAGGCCATTTTAGGTGTGTTCTCCCTTATCATTCAATTTCATTTTAATACTAATAATATGTGGGACCTTAATTTGCATATTTTAGTTATGGCTTGCAATCCTGTGCTAAGTTTTTGTTACCTACATAATTTTTTAACTGGAACTCCCAATCTTGCATAAATAAAAGGCATCATGGCGAAAATTCTTGTTTTTGGTACCCTAGAAAATCCTTGCCTTTCTTTATTCAGGAACCTAATATTGCTTTCTATTCTTCAAGTCTATGCCATAGATGGAAACTTATAAGATTGTCAGTCGCTCTTGTTTCAATTGATTTCTTTCTCTTTCTTTTTCCATTTTTTTTTTTTTCATTTTGCCAATACCTGGTTGTTTATCCTGTTGCTTAGGATATAATGTCACCCTCAATCACCTTTAAAAGCTGACATTCCCTGATGTTTCCTCTTACAAGAGAAATATGTTAAAGTGAACCTGGTTGTTTGCCTGATGGTTGACTCTTGTTTATCCTTTTGAATTTTGGTTTCAGTGAAACACTCCTGATTTTCTTTGCCCCTCAAGTATTGAACTTTCTCTTGTCACTGCCCCAGGTTTGATATAATCCTCTCTCTCTCTCTCTCTCTCTCTCTCTCTCTCTCTCTCTCATACATGACAGCTAAAATTCATGACATGTACCTCACCTTTTGTTACCTTCTTTTCAGCTTGCTGGCATTGTTCCATGTCCACGGCATCGTCTTCCTAGGTAATTTTGTGTGAATTCTAACTTATGATTAGGAACTGCTGGAGGCATCATAGAGAATGATCACTATAAATATCTTTCCTTTTACTTCTCAGGTTTGATCCTGGCACTGGACTGCTGACTGGGACAAATGATGGGACACTTGTAAACTTTTTTCTAAGACGATTTGGCAGGATGACGGAGAAGTCACTTTGCATCTATCTTCTAGTTTTCCAGGTTATTTATTCATTTTTTTTTTCCCTATAACCTGCATATTTACTGCATGTAATCTTGAGTCCACCTCCATCACCACAAGATATTTGTGTGGTATGCAAAAGCCTATGACCTGCATTCTTAGGCTAAATGGGGAAAGATCCAGCTGAACTTGTAAATACTTCCTGCACATGTGAGTGTTATCGTTTGTCACCATTTGGACAATAAGTTGATACTGTTGGCATGATTATGCCATGTCAGTCATGCTCCAAATCTAGTAAGTATAAAACCTACCCAAGTAGATTGGTTACTAAAAAGTAAGAAGCCAGCAGCTTAAGGATCCATGTATTTCACCCCAATTTTCTGAGATTAAATCTTAGTTGATTGTTTTCTTTGGTACATTGGGGTGGGATTGAATCCCATGAGATATTCCAATCCTAACCTCCTCACCTGAGCTATCCCCTGGGGTTTAAATCTTAGTCGATTGTTTTAGGCAAAATATATCCATCTATTAAGAATGGTTTTTAGCGTTTTATGTCTCCAGGTGGAAACCTAGTGAACAGTTGGCATATTGTCTGAAAATATACTGCATTCTTTGGTGTTTTAGTTAAGATGCATGCTAAGGTGCATGCCGGACAATTTATTGATATTCTGTGATCATATTTGTGTTTTAGTTGTGTAATTTGTAAATGTTGCAATTGTTGAATGCCTACATGCAACAGGCCATCGCTTGCTGCTTCTGTTTCGTGCTGAGATTTTTCCTTGCTGGCTGGTACAAGTGATGCGGAAGGGACGCAATACTTTTGGCTAATTTATTAACGTTCATGGACTATCCACGCGCATTTCCTTTTTGGTGAAGGAAGCATGTTGTACTGTATTATTTCCTGTAAGTGGGTCGAAGCCAGAGATGCTAGAGTACATCTTTGAGTTAAAATACAAATGAGTGATTTGAAGTTTTGACATCCTTAAGATGGTTCCAATTTATATTTGTTTATATTATTTTAAAGAAAGGATCTCACAATGAGATAAATTTAGAGTTATGATTTGTATTTTGGCCCTTGAAGATGAGAAAAATTGGCCAGGTTTGAAATTGTCTTGGAATGCTAACCCATGGCTCTTAGGGTAATCAATCACTAGGCAAGACTGCCAAATTATTAATGAATAATATTGTAAATTTGTTTTTTTTATGTGGGAATAATATTGTAATGTTTACCTACATTTACTGATTTGCAACTTTATGGCTTTCTATTTTTTGATAAAATCAACATTATGCTTAAATTGGTTGACATTATGCATCTATATATGAAATGACAAGTTGAAATGTGCAGCATTATGTCGTCTATTTGCGGCATTGTGCTATGGGACAATACTACACTATGCTATGACACCAAATTCATTTTTGGTGCAATCAGTAGGCTTAAAAGAAACAGTATCTTTCTTAAGGTCATAGCCTATCAAGAGATTCGTTTGTGCCATGTTGCCGAAGACAGCGACACTCTGATTAATAGGTCTGAAAGCAAAGCAGACAACGTCCATTGACAATCTTAAGAAGGTGTTCACTGCAGTCAGCTTCACATTTGCACCAGCGAAATGTGCAGTAATTAACGGAGCTTTGATAGCACCAGATTTGGTCCGGTAGCAAAGGCTTAGGAAGCAACGAGGATCACTTGCACGTCTTAACCATATGGCCTTACTCACTGCCAATTCCAGCTTATTGTAAAAGTCTTCTGGTAGCAATGTCAACGTAGTCCCGGAATCGACGATAATATTGCCCTCTGCTGGAGCAAATGAGGAGCTCAGTGAACCGTTATATTGCAATCTCTTACGTCCCACACTCATTGCTTCCAACCTTAGATAATAAAAAGATTTTCGGTCTTGTAGAAGTAAGGGGTTAGAAACCACCATGACACCAGGAACCACAGCTTCACTGCCAAAGCTCATTTTGCTTGAAGAGTTGAGTCTTGAAAAGGCCTGCCCAAGGCAGTAGGAGAATTCCCCATCAACTGAAGAACTCATTTGAGAGATAAGAGACACCGATCCACATGCGAGGCCGATCATGCCTGATCCATTCTTGTTGAAGAGGCCTTCATTGTCTTGTCCACAACCAAAGATCATTTTTGGGAGTGAAACTGGTTGGCCAGTAGTGGAGCCAAAAGTGACTTTCTGTGGCTAGAATTCCCTTGCTGTAGGATCCATCTCCATAAGAAACTGTGTAGTGACTAACTTCTGCATTGGGAAGGGAAGAAGTTCCATTCACAGATTGACACTCGCTTGAGCTACGATAAATTTCTGCATAAGTTTTGGAATTTTTCGGATCAAAGATCGGTGCTTTCTGCTTGTAACAGTGGTGCAAGGCATGCATTGCGTCCAGGTAAGATCACTACCTGTATCTGCAACGCCAAAGAATTCCCAAGGAGGTGCACCTACTGATATTTTCATGAGATATTCACCCATGTCTGATATTATTGTAGATTTAGGCATGTTTGAAAGGAATGAAATTTTGCTCAAGAAATCGACACGGTTAATGGAACGCTGCAAAGCATTTCTCACACGTTGTGACAGTGTTTATGAAGGATTATAGAGAGGGGACATGGGAGAGTCGTGGTGAATAAGCTCCACACTGAAGCCACCATTAAGATCAGCTTGTATAAGAAAGAAGGGGAACAAATAAGTAGCAGATACCATGAGAGCTATTGCCATGGAGAACGAAGGGTTAGTCGAAATGGCTCCCATGGCTCTCTGAGAAGATTGTATGAAGCTCAGTACCCCGTGGTGAATAAGCTCCACACTGAAGCCACCATTACGATCAGCTTGTATAAGAGAGAAAGGGAACAAATAAGTAGAGCAGATACCATGAGAGCTATTGCCATGGAGAACGAAGGGTTAGTCGAAATGGCTCCCATGGCTCTCTGAGAAGATTGTATGAAGCTCAGTACCCCAAACTAATATAGGAGTGAAAACAAGACTATAATAAAGGTAGGAAGAGTGAAATTTATGGCAAGAAAATAAAATAAAATCTTCCTTTAACTTAGATTTGAGGTGTTTCTCTGACTACTGTCCAGATTCTTATTAATTGCTTCTCTCCTTTGTCATCAACTCCTCATCTATTCTTTGCTTGCTTATCGATGATCCAATTCTCATTTATTCAAGCTAATTTAAAACATAATCCAAAGACAAACAAAGAGGATAAAAAAGGCTTTCAAGTCAAAAGTTCAGCATTTAAGATTACGTGACTAAACACTGTTCCACTGGCAGCACAGAGCCTCACAACTTTTATAATATAAAAAATTTGAATACCAATATCTACCAGTCAGCAAGGGTTCCATCTGAAGCAGCTAATAAAAGAGGCATTTTAGATGTCTTTCAAGTTGTTAGAGACATTATCTCATGTACCTTATGATGTTACAGCTAGAACCAACTTTCCGATTTTGAACTAGAACCAAGCCTTTAACCCTGAATGAACTGTCTCACTATAATCCATGTATTCCCAAGTAAGATCGACCAACACTTTCATCTTTTGTAGTTTTAAGGAGAATTGAGGAGTTCCTAATCTACATCCATTGCCTGATCCTTCTCATTGGTACTGCTGGACCACAGTTTGATGGTTCGGTCATGTGATACAGTAGCAATTTGATGCCCATCTGCCATCAGCAACAACATAAGCAATTAGATAACAAGTAGTCACTCCAAGAAATCCAAGCAGGTTAAAAGAGCACTTTTACTTTCAGAATTAATAGAAAACCACAAGCAGGGCAAGAAAAACTTTTAAAAAGTATTTATTCCAAGAAAAACCCAAGAAGGATAGAAAAGAAAAGAGTAAGGGAAATTACTACAGGGTCTATGGGACATAATTAGAAAGGCTAGGCGGCACAGAGATATTCATATATTTTACACATAAAGGGGGAAATAGAGTATTTAGGGTTTTCCGTAAGGATACAACTACAAATTGCACCTAGTGGGGTTGAAGTAGAAATTCTTAAAACTGTGGGATTTCGAGTAATGTCTTCAAGTGAAGCAAATATCTTGGTGAGTCAATACTGTTTGAAGTTATCATTCTTTGTATCAAAACAATGTAATCTAAGGGAGTTCATTTATATATTCTTCTCATCAATGAAATATAGAATGAGATAATCAATCAAGACCAAGATGACAGCAATAAACCTGCTTCAAGGAAACAATAGAATCAACTACAGTTTCTTTTTTTTGGGTTTTGTAGAGAATGTAGTACCAACCTCCTTCGAACCCAAGACCACTAGGAGTTAGTGCAAGCGCACTTAACCACAAGGACAGGTAGAAGGCCAGTACTACAGTTTCTCACTTTATTCTGACAAAGGTCTATACCCTTAAGTTAACCCGTAATACCAAGATCTAAGTTGGTGAAGTCAAAATATGATGACAAGAACATCGGATAGTACACAAAGATAGCTGGTACAGTGGTTATCTGCACTTACACACCCCCACCCCCCCCCACCCCCCCAAAAAAAAAAAAAAAAAACAATCATTTGTTATTATTCTTTGCACTATGCCTCTTACACCAAAAAGTCCATGCATACTTAAATGGGTGAAAACAGGACGTAATAATCAAAAGAATATGCATAACCGTTGATTAGGAAACTTACCTCCTGCAATATCCAAAGAAGTAACTTTTGCTTCATGTCCAGAGAGCGTCCTGACAGGCTTAAAATCTCGGGCTGACCATATCTGGCAAAGATGAGATATTGCATAATCAAGATATGAACCAATAAAATGGTAATCAATATTAATAACTCCAAATTCACTCTCTATTTAGAAATCATGGTTCTCAAAAAGTAGTGTACCTTTGTTGTCAAATCATACGAAGCAGTTACTAAGAAATATCCCTCTTGAGGCTCAAATTTGACCTGTGATATGAGATTGGAATGTGCTGGAATGATGTATATGGATTTCTTTTTTCTTAAATCCCATATCCTGCAAGTGTTGTCTTCACCCCCACTGGCTAAATAATAGCCATTTGCTGAGAAACTGAGTGCTAGAACCTGAAAGATAACCAAATGTTAAAATAATTGAATGAAACGTGTACAAATAATGAAAATTAATTGCATTAAAAATATAAAAGATAAAACTAGAGTCTCACTTTCTTGACATGGCCTTCCAAGGAAAGAATACTTCTACCCGTACGGAGGTCCCAAACACGAGCAAGTGCATCCAGTCCAGAAGATGCCACCAATGATCCATCAGGGTGGAATGCTATCCCGTAGACACTCCTACTGTGACCTTCTTGAAGAAGCAACTCTTCACTAGTTTCTACATCCCATAGCCTCCATGTCTTGTCAAAACTAGTTGTACCTAAATATTTTCCTGATGGATGGAAGGCAATACGTGCAAGACGGTCCAAATGACCCTTAAATGTCACCAGCTGAGATCCTTCAGTGTTCCACAACTTTGCAGTACGGTCAGCAGAAGCAGTTGCTACGAGGTTATGCACAGGAGAAAACTGAACATCAGTCAGGCGCTCTGTGTGTCCCTTCAAGGTGGCAAACTTCTTTGCTTCAGGCATGCTCCACAACTTGGCAACTCCACTTATAGCACTGAGAAAGGTAAAGCAACACAAGAAAATTAGTCCAACCTCTTCTATATACAATAAGTCTCACAAAATCTATAGTACTAGCAAAGCAATAAATCTTGGCTAGCCATCATAAAAATACGTAGTTAGCATAATAATATTAAAAGGTTGAAACTTTTTTTTTTCACTTATAATCATATGTTTACCTTACAACCCAAGATGGCTATAGTCATCAAAAATCAAATAGCAGGAAATAAACCATGAATTATCATATTTAGCAATGAACTAAATTTACAATTCAGACACCAAAAAAGAGAGGTAAAGAGACCATACCAAGTGGCAAGCAGTTTTCCATCATGTGAGAAAGAACAACCAGAAAGTGGCCTATCATCCCCAATCTCACTACAATCTAGTTCCAAACTTGATGCCTGCCTCAAAGCCCAGTCCAACTCTGCATCCATATCCTCATCTGGGTCATCCTTCTTCCTTCGAGCCCGTTCAAGCCGCGAAGCTGCCCTCTTAATGGAGTACTTTGCAATGTCAATTCTCGCATTCAACAAAGCTTTGGATCCTTCAGTGTAAAAAGGGTACTGAACCATTTGATCATCACCATCTTCCAATGCAGCAGAAGCGGCAGCCTCCTCCTCCTCATGAACTTTCAACAACTTCTCCAACTCGCCTTGCGAATCAAGCCTTGCCATGATCATCCTCAACCTGTCTCGCCTCTCCATCTCTCTTTCTCCAAAAAGAGTAATGGGTTCGCCGAGCCGCCGAAGACGAGCCCTCACAGCCATGTCGTTAGTGGGAACAGCAAGAGCAGAAGCACGGCGCTTCATCAACAGTTCTTGAATTGCTTTCTCCTGTCGCTCTCTCACCACTCTGCTCTCTTCCGATATTTCGTATTCGGCACCCGAAACGCCGGTGGCTCGGGGAGGACCCGCCGAATCGGAATCGGAATCGCTCGTACTCGCCCTCG
The DNA here is from genome assembly GCF_965620075.1 of Prunus avium. NCBI lineage: Eukaryota > Viridiplantae > Streptophyta > Magnoliopsida > Rosales > Rosaceae > Prunus > Prunus avium. The sequence continues at coordinate 23,771,352 of NC_142290.1, forward strand.
CTTCACCATTTTGTGGCGCCGGCGGCCTCGGTACGGGAGGTCGAACTGGAGCAATTGGGACTGCTGCAACAGATGGCTCTGCTACAGTTGTTGAAGGTTTATCCTCCTCCATAGTCATGGCACTTTACTGAAAAACAAAACTACCTAGCGCAGTTTTCCCCCTTTTTCTCAGTGAGACCTATAAACGAACAGTTTATGTGCAATGTGTGAAGGAGACAGTACAGAAATGTCAGAAACCCTTTACCCTGCTCGAGCTTCGCTCTCTTCCCCTCCGTCCTCTTCAGTCTTCAGATTTTACAAACCTTATTCTGGGACTTGGTTTGGGTCGGGGTTTTTTGACAATGGACCTCTGGTGGATTCTTTAGTAATGGGTTCTGCTAGAAAGAGGCCTGATGCCTGCCCAAAAAGCCTTTCCGGATAAAGAAACCATGTAAATGGGCTCAAAGCCTCAAACTCTAACTAACTCAAGGCGATTTCGTAACCACCAATTTTCAAATTTTAATTTTAATTAAATTATACTTTGTATTTTAGTACGGCCAACTAGGTCGGTTCGATTCATGAGAGATCTCAACCCCATTAAGTGCCTGTTTGGTATTTGCTTATTTGGGGTGATAAGTGATTTTTTAAAAATTTTGGAAAGCCCAATCCGTTTGGTAAACTATGAGAAAATAACTTATTATTAAAAATTGCTGTGAGAGAAAGCTATTAGGGAAAGCAGCTAATAAGGTGCTTTCATTTTCTGATTATGCATAAATCAATTTTGAAGATATGCTAGGTTTAATGATTATGCGGCAATCATTTTTTGATTATATGGGAATCCATACCAACAACACTTTTAACAAAAAGTTTACCAAACGCCAAACAGATTCTTCTCACAGCTGATTTCTCTCACAGCAAATCTGATAGCGATTATTTTCACAGCACAGCAATGCCAAACTGGCCCTAACTGTATCGAATTTTCGGTAAATGAAAATCTCTACCAATAACCGATACATTGGACACTAATCAATTCCAAGTACATGGATGCATTTCCAATTTCACATGCTCATTGCCAAACATAACCTTATTAATATGACTTATTTATCAAAATTATAAATTAAAAAAAATACTGGAATAACCTCAAGATTTAGACATGTATTTTAATAATGGAATAAATATTTATTTAAATTTCAATTATGTACCAATTTTAAGTGGTATTTGAAGTCATAAATTGGAGAACTTAAGAATTTGGAATTGAATCAACGACTCTTTCTAGCTGATCTAATTCCTAATTTTGAAGGCGTTTGATTATGGATTTTACTATGGAACTCTCGTGATTTTTTATTTTGTGTGTGTAAGTAAACATAGAAAAAGTGGAATTGAAATCATTCCAATACTCATGTGTCAGTAAACACTCGGAAAAAATAATTTGGAATAATTCCGATATCCATTATTAATTAAAAATAATAATTTAATTAAACCAAACCATCAACTCGATATGATCGGTATGCAAATTTTTCGAATCAAATGCCCACCCCCAATATCCATTACTTTAAGAAAGTGAGAGAACCATGAGTAGGGGTAAAATGTTTCCGCCCAAAATGATGAATGAGGGAAGTTGGCATTCCCCAATTCTTTATATATGAATATTGACCAAGGGACAAAGTATGAAAAAAGGAAGGCATTGGAACAAGAGAACAAAGACAACGACAACTTCCAGAGAACACATAAACGTGTAAATAAAAAAACTCATCAACCCAAACGTCGCTATTCTCATCAAATTCCTTTTTCCCACTCCAACTAAAATCTTCCTGATTACAAGAAAATAAAAGAAAACTTTGGCTTTTTCGTGTTTTCTTTGTTTTTGTTTTCTGTCAGCAAAGAATAAAAGAAAATTATGGCTGAAGGCACTTAGAACAAAAGAAGTATTACATTTACTTACACTGCATAGATTTCATGAGAAAGTATCACATTCTGATCAGATTATACATTTTTTGTTGACAATCAACGAACATATCACCTAAGATATGGACAGTAACCTAATTTCACAGGCTACCTACAAAATCTCAGGCGAGTTCTCATCAACATATGACCAAAATGCAACACATACAAACTGAATTAATAGAATTTGCTCAACTTTTGCCCCAGTTCATAGTACCACCTATTATATACCCTGCCCTATAAACAGCCCAATAGAACGAAAGAAAAAAAAAAAAAAAATAGCTACAATACGTACGACATATTCTCACAAAACTGTTTTCTTCCAACTCCATTGCAGTCTTAAATTTGCTGACATTGCCAAGTTCCACTGCCTCAAGCCAGGTTTTCATAGCCAACATGAACCCTGTTGTTCCTTCTCCCTCCGTTCCTCCACCCTCGATCTTTCTGATGGTAATCGCCATTAAATCTTGAGGTCTTGTATCTTGAGTTGTACCAACTGCCACCCTCTTTCTTCCTGCTATTTGCATCCGACTTTCCCCCAAAAGCTCCATCAGTTCGTCTATAATACATGTTGTTTGGACCACCAGTATTGTTCTTCCATTCACTAGCATTGTTCTCCCAATTGTTATCCCATCCTCCTACGGCTGCTTTACTCTGAGCAGAAACAGGTTCCCAAGGATTTTCTTTATTATCCTCATTCCATCCATGATTCCAATTTTCAGGATTTTCTTTATTTTTGAAGTCCTCTTCTTCATCACCCCATCCGGTGCACGAAAATGACTGATTTAAAAGGAGGGGATTGCCGAGAATAACAGCATCTTCTTGGGTTTTATCATCGGAGGGTTTAGGCTCCCTTTCCAAATCCAAAACCAGTTCAGGATCAATGCTGGAGTTCCAATCAATATCATCGATATAAATGTCAGGATCCGGCAACGATATGCTACAGTGTAGACCATTAATCTCCTCCCAAAACCGGTTTTTTGCATTGTTGAATGCCTCTTCACCAGCAGAATCATTCCACTGAACGATGTTTTCATAGAGATACATATACTTCTTTGTTTCTATGAGTTTTCCCCATGGAACTGAGCCAACAATCAAACAGAATTTCCTTTCCCAGTGCGGCACACTGAACTGCCAACTATCTGGTAAGAGAAAACAAATAAAACTGTCAATTCAATCATCATAAAACTACAGAACATTCTACATTTGGTTAACAAGTAAACAAAAATAGAAGAAAGAATCCCAATTTCCTTGAAAGGGAAAGAGATGGAATGAATGATCCCAGAAATGGAAATATGATGCAACCTGGGAAACAGATGCAATAAAGGATCACAGAGAGGGAAATATGATACAAACTCGAAAAGTAATGCTATAAATATATATAGAGGGCAACCCGAACGACAAAGGAAATCTAACCGAAAAAGACAATGGAAATCTAACCGAAAAAGACAAATTTGTTTGCGATTTCATCAACAGCTAAACTAACCAAATCAGCAAGAAACTTATTTCCAAACGAAAAATGTCGTCACCCTTCTTTAAAACCGTACATATCACTGTAACATTTAAAGGAAAATCCAACAGAAAAACGACAATGGGAATCTAACCGAAAAGACAACTGTCGTGCTTTTCGCGATTTCAACAGCATTTTCACACCTTTTTTTTTCGGGTTACAAAATTGAAAATCCATATCAAGTTAACATTAACAGCTAAACTAACCAATCAGCAAGAACCTTATTTCCAAAACCAAACATGCCACTGCAAGTCTGCAACATAGCTTCAGCTAGAAATCGTGAATTTAACAAAAATAAAACAATACTCTGCAAATTAAAACTCTCGCAGTTCAAATATTAGAAGCTACACTTCCCAGGTACACAAGCAACTGAACACGGTAACAAAAATGTATAAAGCCCTGCCAAAAACCATATTCGTTGCAATAAAATCTACACATATACAAATATCAACTAATTCGAACACCGCTCTGTTTTAGTGACAAAATCAAACAGGGTAATCATTCAAAACAAAGAACTTCTACCATCATAACAGCCTAGCTCACCTCATAGTGTAAAACTTCTATACACAATGAAGCCATCTTTACAGAACCACACATGCTCCAGCTCGGGAAAAGAAACTAAAAGGTTAACTACAGTTGGCGAGGGATTTACCAAAACCACTACTGCTCCCCCTGATATGGAAAAAAGCAGAAAATTTTTCTTTGAGAAATCTTCTGCTGTCTGGTAGATTTCAGAAAAAACTCCTGGTTATAGGTTTTATTAAGACTTATAAGAGTAACCACCTTATTTTATTTCCAAAAGTGGCGAGATTTTGAGACAAAATAAGATTTGTTTCTTAATTAACTTCTAAAACCTCAATCAATGATATATCTCCATTAGTCTCCTACTCAAATAAGATTGTTTTTTTCTTAATAAAAAAATTCTCCCCGTTGGTAAAACTTTTTGTCATGAAACTTTGTTCTGTAGAGACAAAAGAAGCCGGTATATAGTTATACAAAGCAAATAGAAAAATCAGGTAGAACCCATATGCATAATTCCAAAAACAAACAAACTTCAACCCACTCAGCGGCTCAAGAAACAGAACCAAATTCATAAACAACACAAACAGAGATAACCATAAGAAAATCAAAGAAGAACCCAATTTCCCAAACTAAAAACCCACCTCAAAGAAACAATCTTCAACAAACTTACAAACCAGTGCTCATGAAAAAACTTCAAATTATAAATATATATACCCTGTGGCGGCTTTCTGTTCTGTGGTTTAGTCCAGGGAATGTGCTGTTGAGAAGAAATGTAACCTTGTTGGCCTCTCCAACTCCCCATGATTAAAAACCAGCGCACGGCACTGAGTTCAAGCAGAAATAAAAAATAAAAAAAAATGAAAAATCAAGAGCAAGAATTTGGAAATTCTGATGCCTTGAGCAGATGGGTATCTGAATTTGTAGCTGATACAGGTCACAGATCGGATGAGAAGCTAGAGAGAGGCGTGAGATTGTTGTGTTTGTGCCCCCGAGAATTAAAAGGGAAGCGAGGACCTACTTTTTTTTTATTTTTTTATTTACCCTCTCTCTCTCTCTCTCTCTGGAATATGATGAAAGAAAGTATTTCCGAGGTTTTAGAACTGTTTTTGTTTCCTTAAAAAGACCCTGGTTTTGGTCTCTTGTTTGCAGCCCTTGGTTTTGTAAACAATTACCAATTTCGTATAAATAGACAGAAAGAGAGTTTTCGATGATGATGGGGTCGGTGACTGGGTGGCGGTCCAAGAGGGTTTCACTGCCCCACACGTCTACAACATAGCTATGGAAACTCATACCGCAAGTTTTGTGCGTTACAAGTCTTTTCTTTTTTCTTTTTTGTTTGGTTGGGTTGAAATTGTGCGTTACAAGTTAGTGCAGTGACTTCATCAGTCGAAATTGTGGTAGGAAATGCCGGAAGTTATAAATTGGGATTTTATTTTTATTCCCAAATGGAAAATGATGATTGAAAAATAATTGAATTTCCAAAACTGATAATTTTTTTTCTTTGTAAATAAAGAATTCAATTTTGATTTATACGATTTTTAAGGAATTTTCTTTTCGCAAAAAATAAAATTTAAAAAAAAAAACTCAAACTTGATACCATGGCAAACCATGCACTACAATTCTTTTAGAATGTAAATTCTTAACCAAAACCCATCATATCATAGTTATTATTCTCCATAGAGGAACCAAAACCCCTTCTGCAATCCTTGAATAGATGCTCAATGGATTCCACTGAAGAAACACTTCTTGAACAAGTAACTTTTTATGACCCCATAACCCAAAGAAAAGTCTTCACCTTAGGTGGGAATAGCAAGCTGCCAAATAAAATTCTACTTCCACTTCAAAGTACGTCCCTCATGGACCAAGGTGCTAAAGTAGAGTTAACAGAAAAATTGTCATTGGAAGTGAGGTACCAAATGCATTAATGAGAACCACTACCAGAAAACCGAGAATGAATAATGACAATCAAATTCACAATATTATTTCGCAAATTGATGCAGCGAAAACGAACGAAGTGATAACTTTGAACAATCTTAATTCTGTTGATTCTAAGAATACCCGAAATTAGGAATAAAAGATAGAACTACACCTCTAATATGTTGAATTCTAAGAATGCCCAGATAAAGAGTAAGAAAGATGAGAGAAAATCTCTACTTCATTTGATAATCAAACGATACAACTTATAATATGTAAAGCAAAATTAGATGACTTAATGATTTATGATTTTTTTTTTTTTTTTTTTTTTTTTTTTTTTTTTTTTGCATTGATGATCTATGAATGAAGACTTGAAAAATTGACAGTTCGGATCGTTCAAAAAAAATTCTTAGTGGACACCAATGAGTGTCCCTCAAATAAAATTAATTGAAGGATCTCTCACCCATCCATATCTAAGAACACCTTCCAAAGACCGTCCTCACTATTCTCCTTCACTTCATCCTCTCATAGTTTAACGCGATCAAACTTCAAAGCATCCAAAACCAAGGTCAATTTCTTGTGATTCTTCAACTTTGCATTCAATATCATGATTCGTAATCCTAGATTTGAATTATTTATGAACCCATATTTGTGAAAACTTCAAAAAATAAATAAATTAAAGTTTGGTCTCTTTTGATTTTTCGATTTGTACCATTGTTCTTTCTTATCTTTTACTAGTTATTTGCTTTCCGTGAATCTTAGTCTTGTGCTTATGTAACTTTGTCATTTTTTAACAAATTTATGAATAACATGTGAACAAATAGCACCCTCGATTGGGAAAAGAATAAACCCTTTGATTTTTACATGTGAACAAATTGCTACAGACTCTTAATCACCTTTACTACGTTTCTGTAACCTCCACTTCTACAAATAACATAAAATATTTTCGAAATATTTTTCCAACACTTCTACAAATTTAAAATAACCTCTAAAAGAATTCAACTTAGTTTCTAAAAATTCCGAAAATTTAAATAACTCATACTTTCATTATTTTTAGCTCCAAAAGTTTTCATTTCACACCAACTAAAAATACAAATTTTCCAGGTGCTCATACTCCACCCCCCTTGAAATAAATCTTGTCTTCGAGATTTACTTGGCACCTTATCCACTCAAAAAGGTGTAGGTTATCTTCATCCTATGTCAAACTTTGGTTTACAAATCGCTTGTTGAACTCAATGACATTCTTACTATGTTGCATGCAGTGAAACATGTTAGTCTCGAAGTCGCTTCATCTCATATACAAGTCGTCTAATAGTCAATCCTTGAAAGTATGAAGTCATCAACGACAAACTTGATAAATGTTGTGTCAGATTCAGTTGCGCCAAAATTGATTCAGTTGCATTCTCAACTTGTGATACTCACAAGTGCACGAGTCATTCAGTAGTATAGCATTTGTAAGTGCGAGGTTGATCCCACGAGGATTGATGATAGATTGATTCAATTCGATTTCCTGCACAAAACAGAAAACAAGAAAGAAAGAAAAAAACTAACTCAAGCAAATAAGTTAACAAGTTCAATTCAGATTCACATATTGATTCTAGCTAAAATATGATTAAGTCATGGTGTCTGGTCCTGACCTTGTATTCCTAATTCCTTAATTTGATCCTTTGATGTCGAACCTAAATTAAGTATTAGAAATCCATTAAGCATAAAAGAATGTTTTAAATAACCAAGCATGTATCTAATCCCTGTTGTCAAATGTCCATACATACTCTTCCTATTCATAGTTCAATTCGAATTAAGGCATATGATGTCTACTCTTAATTCCAACCAAGATAGCTAATATACAAGTTTTAATGGTGATCAATAATTCAAACAAGCACATATTAACTTATAAGCATAATGAATAAGAACAAGAACCATAATTGAAACTTGGAAACTAATCAAACTTGAAAACTTAAAGCAAACACGATTGCTCGTCCTCAACAAGCACAATAAGTGCAACACATGCCACAGAGAGAAAACCAAAAAGGACCAAGTATGGGACATGGAAATCAATCGCAAGGCTGACCGGGAGGAAGAGTTTTTGACATAGCCATGGACCAAGTGAATGAAAAACAACTAGCTGCACAATAAGGTAAGATTTTTGTTCTTACATAAAAAAAGTAATTGTTTGTCTTGTGCTTCGCTTTTGTTAGTTTTGTGTAGTTTAAAAGAACATTAGGATTAGAAACTCAATTTGTTTTTACTTAAGAAATGTGTGTTGGTTAACAAAAATTTATGTTCAAGGGAGGTAAAGGTGGAAATGATGAAAAACTAGACGGGTGCAATAATTGATGACTATGGTAGGTTTAGGTAGAACTTTTGGCCTATTGTTGAATGTCATGGTAAATGGATGTTGAGGCTTGACTTTTCCCAGGCCAAAAGTCATCTTAAAGATACTTGAGAGTATTCAAATAATCGGGGATCAATTGTGAATCACTATAATTGGTAAAAGTTCTACGCATCTTTGTGGACACGACTTATCAAGGTTGATGTTGAGGAGTTCATGTTTTCAAGGATTAGTCCTGGACAGTTTGGTGCACGAGAAAAAATGAATTTGAGACTGGTACGTTTACCTAAAGACAACTTACTAAGACCATCATCGAGCATAACAAACGACTTGGATACAGGAGCTGACACGAGAAATAGACAATCTTCAATATTTTGAGGCAGTTGAGTCTTGAGTAACTCTCGTGTTGGCTTACCTAACAAAATAGGAGACGCACCTAATCCATAAATTAGAACCAACGGTAGAGCTCGAACTTCAAAAGGTAGAGTACAATCAACAAGATGTCACTGTTGCAATTGAAGTGCTTGAACAAAACTTCAGTAACACTTTTCACTTCCTCATATAATCCATCAATATAGCATTTAAAATGTACAAGTTGCACAATGAACTTTCTATTTAGTCATACGATAACAATATGACTATAAAATAAAAATTGTCTTCTGAATACTTTGTCCGCTCTCTCCTTAAGCTCATCATATGTATATTCAGGATCACAATTGTACTAGAGAGAGAAAATTAAATAGGAAAGATGAATAGCAAAAGCATCATAATGATGAAAAAGCACCTATAAAACAGGTTGGTATCCTTTCCTCATATTCAACTATAAGAGCAGACACATTAAATTTCTTTTCAGCATTGCTCAAAATTTATGACCATATTTTGATATTCATTCGGGCTTCTTCTGCTGCAAGATGGATGCCTAGTGCCCCATCTATTTTCATTAGATTTTCTATCTTTTTCTTAACATAAGTTAACATTTCGGTACATTGAATGTTATCCTACTTCATGGCTGCAAGTATGTTGTAATCATTGATTCTAAATAATTTCTTTGTTTTTTCATTCAATATAAATGTTTTCCTTTCACTATATGTAGCCCTCGTATCGACACAAACAAAGATTATGTGATCACATATAATAATGAGGTTTGTTGTGCCCCATCCCTCTACCTATATAAAAAGCTGAATTTTATTGAGTATTAATGTCTTTCCTAAAATGAACAATTTAGACAAGTAGAATGTGTTATAAAACTAAAAGAAATTATAGAGAGAAGTGACATGGTAAAGAGAAACCTTTACAACTCACTAATTTCTTGATTCCATCTATTTATAGGCTTACAAGATAAACAAAAAATACCACATTTACAACATAGATATAAGTTACAATCACTAACTACAAATATTTAGTGTATTGGTTACATAGACTTAAAAAAGTGGAATGTTAAGAGGTATGGTGATCATCCACCAACTAATGCATTTACAACACTCCCCCTTAGATGTCCACCATACAATGACATATTTGCTTCATTAAAACCTAGTTTGGAAACCCAGTGGGACAAAACCAAAGCAAAGAAAAAAAGAGTGCAACATTCTTCTAAATCATTGATACGGTGTTGAATGCACTTATTATGCCTCATTAAAAGTTTGTTAGGAAAAACCCAGTAGAACATAAACCTAGTTAAAGGGAAATAGTACATTGTGCATATGTTCGATGTAGTACATTGTGTAAATGTCTCATTTAAGTAACAATCTCCAATAGACACCTCTAGTTGTCAATATTGGAGTGGTAATACAAAACATTGATCTTCAAGTAGAACATACCTAAGAACAATGTAAAACAAGCCAAGGTGCTAGGGATCAAAGATTCATAAAGAAAAGATACAGACCACTGCTGAAAAAAACTCACCTGAAGGGAATCAACTTGAGTGAGGAGCGAAGTGGGTTGTTGCTGCATGCTTGGATAAGAAGGAATCGTATGTATGAGTATTAATTTATATATGAAGTATAATTGGTTAGGGTTAGAGTTATGCTTATTTCAATGGTCCAGCGAGAGGTTTTGTTTGGTTTTTTTTGAAAGTGCAGAGGTTTTTTGGTCTGAAAGTCCAGAGGTTTTAGTTGACCATTTAAAAAAGAGGGAAAAAAAAAAAACTCAAAGCTTTAAGGTTGGCTCATCCATTAATAAATTTAATGGGCCAACTCAACTGTAGGAGGTCTATTATTCGATCTCATATGGGCTATGCAATATTACAATTTAAATAATAAAATTAAAAAAAATATATATTTACAATTTTTTTTATTGACTTTTTTTTAGCCCCATTAAGAACAACCATTTGTGCAGCATTAGTATTATTGGTCTTGTTCACCACCTGAAAGTGAGAGCAGAATTATAAAATAGGCAAACCACGTCGCAACTAATCTCGTCTGCCTAAGGAATTGGTGGGGGAGCCGATAACAAAATATAATAAGCGCAAAGCATATCGCCATCATTCTAATGATGACTATGACAAAGAACACATGCCAAAAATCATTCGGATACAATGACGGGTTTGCCGCGATAGTGAACAAAGAAGCGGCAATTGCCAAAAGCATGGCTAGATTTCCATGTTCACATCGGTGCACCGTACGAGCCATTGAAAGCTTCCACTATTCAATGGTAAAAGCAAATGGAGGAACAACCAATATATTGATGATTGTTATAAAACTAAACGAAATCATAAAGAGAAGTGACATGGTACAGAGAAAGCTTCTCAACTCACTATTTTCTTGATTCCATCTATTTATAGGCTTACAAGATAGAGATTAAATACCACATTTACAACATACATATAAATTACAAGCACTAACTATAAATATTTAGTGCATAGATTACATAGACTTAAGAGTGAAATGCTAAGAGGTATGGTGGTCATCTACCAACTAATGTATTTACAACATAATGAAGTATTTCAAAAGACATTATAAAAAATAAAAAAATTTAATGCTAGGGATACCAAATTTGGATCCCAAATGATGTGTCATATGCCAAGTCTAATTAAATCGCCACATGGCTACCACTTGTTAAAAAAACAATAATAAAGACTTTGCATTTAATACTTTTAATTGGAGGAGAAAAACAATTTTGCACCATTCCTTTCTCACACTCCCTTTTTCGCTTTTTTCAAGATCTCCAGCCACCATAGAACCTACCTCCAAACACTAGCCGTGAGCACATATCAAATCCACTTTCTTGTTTTTTTATTTTTTTGGTTTTCTAGTATCCTCTCTATAGTGAAATTCATTGGGTTGCATTTGATTTTCTAAATTTTGATTTACAATACAGACTTTGGTTCATTAAAGGAGATATAATATATGTTATTTGGACTTTATATATATATATATATAGTCCCCTTCAGTTGAGGGATGGGGCGCTCAGTCGTTGGATCTTTTTTAATGAGATCTTGCGGCTGTGGTTGTTTTAAATGTTTTAACCCGTTTTCTCTCTTATGACCCGCAAATACAATCGCCCGAGAAAAGCTAAGACACACACACAGAAAAGAACGACAGAAGGGGAAGAGCCCATCCTTCCACCATCGCGAGCTGAAGAGCAGACCCGCCGTTGCGAGCTCAGCTTGCGAGATTCCTATAGCAATCAGGTATGAGTATCGATGGCTATGGGTTTTTTTTTTTGTTCTCTCTCTTTTCTCCATCCGGGTTGCGGTTTTCGATTTGGGGTTCTGAGATAGGTTTCTTATCTGGTTTGAAGATTTCTGAGCAAGAGGTTGAGATTAAACCTGATTACTTGTGGGTTTGTTGATTTCGAGTATCATTCATATATGATTTCTGAGAGGGTTGTAATGGATATGAGAAAACAGAAAACCATTTGATCTTCTTGATTATTCGAATAAACTTTGATTTTTGAATTTCTTTTCACGTTCATGACAGCTTTCTCTACTTTCTGTTGATTTTTATTGAGTTTCATTCATGCTTCTCATTTGTCTTTTTCTTATAAAGAAAAATGAATGACAGTGGGTTAGTTCTAGGACTCACTAATCTGCAATAATAGAGAGAATGAGTTTGTAAAAATTTAGGCGGTTTACTTAATGTTGTTAAGGTAAAAGATATAACTGTTTGAATTGGTTATGGAATGCAGAAAAATGGCCTAAATAATCCTTCTAAGTCTGCACTGAGTATTTTTTATTTTCAAAACAAGAATGCACACAGCCAAACAATAAGTTAGTTAACATTTGTATGTTATAAAGTGGAAGTAGATGATTTTGTGAGCTTAAACAATTTTAGCATAGAGAAAGTAAGCCAAGTACATATTACTATACAAGAGAATCTAGAACACCTTAAATAAATGTAACTGTTGGTTGATCGGTTCATAATTGTATATCATTTTGTACCCTTCTAGCTTATGATTTGGTTATGTTTTTGAGTTAAACTTGTGCTTTTAATCCTTTTTGTGTTTATCTTTCAGTTCATTGAGCTTTAGGTAATAATGAGGGCTTTGGATAGTAAATGATGCAATCCATGCATGTTAGGGCCTAATTTGGATGAATGGATGAAGAGCTTAAAGACAAACTCAATTTTGGCTACAGTCCCCTGCCAGCCCAGTTTCGTAGGTCATATTGAAAGCTTTGTTTCAGCAACCTACATAGCTCGGATGAGGCCACATTCTTCATGAAAGTTGTTCCAATGGGTGTGTAATATAACATAACCAAAATTCAGCCCCATTGGATAAATATGGAGTCTGTTACCTAGCAAACACAGAGCCATGCTCAGGATGGATTTTATCAGCGCGCAAAATGAGTTAGCAATTTGTTTTGGCCTTAACTTCCTCCTCCGACCTTGGATTGGCCCAAATGATATATGGCTGGAAAGAAGACATTCTGAACTTCAAGTTTAAGTGCTTAAAGTCTTAATTTGCTTAAGGGAAGCCCAATTCGTAAGCCCTTGAAGTTGCTGGTCATGCTGACCTCAGGATGAGCTATTATTTCTGGTTGGAAGCTTGGTCATGGTGACATGAAGATGAGCTAGGGCTGCTGGTGGGATTTATTAGTGAAGTGCATCAACCATTTCAGATTTTATAATGGAAGTGTTGTATGCATTAGTGAAGTGCATCAACCATTTCAGATTTTATAAAACAAAGTGTTGTATGCATTAGCCATACTTAATTCAGATTTTCAGCTTCCTTAGGCCTATATATAGTGAGGTTTCCCAAGCTTGTAAAAGACCCCAAGGGGGGAGCTCTCAAACACTTCTCTAGAGCTCCCTTCCCTTCTCTCCCTCAAATTCTCTTAGTTTCTCTTTCTAGTTTTCAATTGTTATAATGAGATCTTTGTGCTGAAATTCTCCTTAAGTTTTTCCAAGTTCTACTTAATTTTCATTGTTATGTAAATTCTTTTCTTTAGTTTCAAGTTTGATTAGTTTCCAAGTTTCAATTATGGTTTTTGTTCTTATTCATTATGCTTATAAGTTAATATGCTAGTTTGAATGATTGATCACCATTTAGGCTTGCATGTTAGCTATCTTGGTTTGAATTAAGAGTAGACACCATGCTTTAATTCGAATTGAACTATGAATAGGAAGAGTATGTATGGACATTCGACAACAGGGATTAGATACATACTTGGTTGTTTAAAATGTTCTTCTATGCTTAATGGGTTCCTAATGCTTAATTTTAGGTTAGACAACAAATGATCAAATTAGGGAATTAGGAACACAAGGTTATGACCACACATCATGGCTTAATCATACTTTAGCTAGAATCAATCCATTAATCTAATTGAACTTGGGAACTTATCTGCTTGAGTTAGTTATTTCTTTCTTCCTTGTTTTATTTATTTCCTTTCTTTTTCATTTCTGTTTTGTGTAGGAAAAATGAATTGGATCATTCAATCACCAATCCTCGTGGGATCGACCTCGCACTTACATATGCTATACTACCAAACGGCTCGTGCACTTGCGAGTATCACAAGTTGAGGATGCAACTGAATCCATTTTGGTGCAGCTGTATCTACGCAACAAGTTTTTGGCGCCGTTGCCGGGGATTGGCAACATAGTTTGGTTCTATTTCTTTTCCCTACTTGTTTTATTTTTATTTTTCATTTTCATGTTTTTCTAGACAATTTCAAGTTTTAAAGTTAATGACGTTAATGGACAAGTTGTGTTTGTAGTCCAACAGAAAAGGACAATTGCCCAACAAGCAAGAGAACTGGGTTTAAGTCCCAGCTTACACAACCCATTGGTGCTTGTTGCTTTGAAGCATGGAATTGGATGTGTGTTGATTTTCCTTTTCATTTTAGTTTTTATTTCCTAATCCTTTTAATTCCATTTCAAGTTTGTGTGTTTGTTTTAGCAATTTATGATAGCTTAATAAAAATGGAGAGAGATGGCAACCTCAATCATAAGAATGGGAAGTGTGGAGCAATGGGAGAAGTCGCGACCTCCAAGTGCATCACATTCGACCTAATCGCTTCAAGGGGGAGCATTTCAATCCTTTCTCTTCTTTGAATTATGTTTCTTTCCGTCATTGTTTTTACCTTTTGGTCCGCGTTGAGTTCTTTTTTTTTCTGTGCTGAATCCAACCATATAAAGAACGTAAAATTTGGACTTACGGTTGGAAAGTTATAGCCTAAAAACTGAACAGAGGTCGAAGCTGAAAAACATAGAAACGAATCTGTCCAAATGGTGATAAACGGGTGATAGAAAGTGCTGTTTGTGTTTTTCTTTGGTTTATTGGTTTGTTTCTTTTAGTACAACAATTTATGTTGTTTGTTTGAATTTGTTTAGAGTACTTAGTTCATTTTCGTTTATGGTTTGTTGTTCCATTTTATCTTAATTTGTTTTTGTTTCTTATCTTAAAAATTTTAAAAAGATTTTTCATATGAGCTGACTTATGGTAACTCCAGTGAGCACTTCCGTCAATACAGTGTCTAGGAGTTCTATAGGCGACACCTTCGGTGTCTAAGAAGTTTGGGTTTTAAGCGGGACCATTGTGACCCCTCCAACCTTCCCGGATCCCCTGGCTGTGTTTTCTGAGGCCCTTAACTGGTCATCCATGAGTTGCTTGTATATTCGTGTGTTTTTAAATTAAGTTTTTTTTATTTTTTTTATTTTTTTTTTATTTTCTTTGTTTTCTTTTCTGTTAAGTCTTTGTTTTTGTTTTGTTAAGTTAGTTTATGTATTTATTTACGTGGTATGGTTAGTTAGTTTTTTTTTTTTTTCTCTGAGTGTTAAAAACAAACTTTATTTCAATTCAAACATTGCATAAAAACAAAAAAAACAAAAAAAACAAAAAAACAAAAACAAAAAAACAAAAAAACAAAAAAACAACATCATCATCTTCTTCATCATCATCTTCTTCATCTCCATCATCATCATGGCTTGCCTCTATTTTCTCGCACTTGTAGAATCTGCAGCAGCTCCACATGGTCCTCATTTTTTCTCTGCAGTGCTTCCACGTGCTGATTGGCACAGTAGAGCCGCTTCTGCAAGTCCGCCACCATAGCCTTCAAGGAAGCTATTTCCTCGCTCATCGCGGCACACTCCCTTGTCCTCGCCAGTAATCGCATGCCCAAATTGGTAGCGGAGACCGCGTGGAGCACAGTTAAATTGTGGGACTCCTCTACCGCTGCCTTATCAGACCTCTGTGCCACATGCAGATGATCTGTCGGAGTGAGCTTGCTGCTAATCATGCCTCCTAGCAGCACTGCTTTGTTCGACAGTGCCTCAGAAAAGTTCGGTATTGCCTCAGCAAAGTTTGAGGCCGTGCCGTGATGATATGAAGAGTTTGGAAAGACAGTGTTTGGAGGAGCCCTTGTCTGGGCATTCGGTGGTGCAAGTGAGAGCTCAAGGTTGAGATCATCAAGGTGAGTGCATGAGGATGCCATTTGTTTTGCTTCTGAATTTTTTGATGTTTTTCCTTGAGTTTGCAGGAAGAAATGCTGGGTATCATCCGCTTGCAGAGGTGTGGTTTAAATAGACATATGCTGATGAGAGAGAGCCAACACCATTTCAGATTTCCCGGGCATGCTCGACCTAATCGCTTCAAGGGGGAGCACCTTTACTTTACTTTTCTTTTTTTTTTTCCTCCGTGTTTTCTGGTGTTTAATGTTTTTGCCCGTTACTTTCATTTTCTAGAGCTTTGTGTTTTTGCTTTTCCCTTTCGGCTATCATCTTTAGTTTATTTTAGTTAGGGAAATGTGTTTTCTTTTCCGTTTGTCGTCTTTGTTTTATTTTAGTTGGGAAGTGTGTTTTCTTTTTCTTTTTCTTTCTGCAACCTTACTCTTTTATTTCCGAAACAAAATAACGAAAATACAAAAACAACAAAATAAAATAAAAACAACAATAATGCAGTAGGAAATCATTTCTTCTCGGTGCTTGGTGTCTCGACCATTGGAGCTTTGAGTTTGGCCCTCTGGCTGTCCTCTTCCGGGGCTTCACGCACAGCTTCTTGGGGCTCATCACTTGAGCTCCCAAAGATCGCAATCTTAGCTTGAGCGTAACTACTCTCGCGATCTGCTTGTTTACGTTTACCCGGTCGGTCTAGGTCCTCCAGCTGTTTTCGCATGTCGCGAGAGTACAACTCTACCATTTTTGATAGGTTTTTATTCTCGTCCCGCAATACTTCTAGCTGGTGTCGATTCACCTCCACTATCCTTGACCTCTCCCTTTTCAAGCTTTTTATAGCAGTCTGACACTCCTCAACCATACTTCGCTCCGCCGCCAACTGACCTTTCAGCACCTCTACCTCATGGGACTTCGCAAGTAGGCGATGACCCAAACTTGCGACTGTTGCCGTACTCTGCACGCTCAGTGCCAGGGCATCGCTCACGACCCGGTTGTCATCCCTTGTCCCCAGAACACGTATATCTTTAGGAGTCACTAAATTTCTAGCCACTCCAATGGCAACATCGTTGTCCAGGAGTATTGAGTCAGTTACTGTCACAGGCCCCCGTGCGGAAGCAAAGTAGGGCATCCATACTGGTGCCGCTGCTTGGCCTCGTGTCTGAGTCGGTGGAGCTAGGTTGAGATCCAACGAAAATGGGTAGTTAGAGGCCATTTGATTTCTCACTCTCTTTTCTTCTTTCTTTCTTTTCTCTTTTGTGTGTTTCTGAGTTTGTGTTTTTTTACCCTTTCTTTTTACCTTTTATAGACTTAGTCTGCTAAACCCTAGCCGCTGCGGTTCTGAGTTCTGTGCGGCCCTTACCGCTTATCTCTATATGTCGCCGCACCCGTTTCCCAACCCCCTTAATTGCATTTTCACCTTTCACCACCTTCTAGTGAAAAAGTCGTCCCGCTTCACCCAAGAAGCCAATAATTCTGGCTTGGGGGATGTGACTGCTGCCTTTGCACGCCGACACGTCCCTCACCCCTTTCACCCGTGACTCCCCAGGAACCAAGGCATCAGGGACCACGCTCTTCCCTTTCAGAAATCACACTCTTTGCGCTCCCAATGCACATTTTTTTTTTAAATTAAAAAAAATAAAAATAAAAAATAAAAAATAAACGTCTGGGCTTCGGATTTTATTGTGGGTCGGGTTTTCACCGTTGTTTAGGTTTCAAGGTGGGTTAACTTTCTTTTGGGTTGGGCTTTTAATTGTTTGGGTTTTGGTTTGCGTAAGACTGTCTGTTTAGGGCTTTTTGTTTCGACTGTTTTACTGTTTCATTTCTTTTTATTTGTTTGTTTGTTTTGTAATTTTTATTTTGTAATTATTTTATTTTATTTTATTTTTGTTTTTTGTTTTATTTATTTATTTATTTGCTTTAATACCTTCAATTGTTATGTTTGACATTGCTTGTGCCTAAATTTTAAACATTGAGGACAATGTTCATTTCTAGGTTTGGGGGTATTGGAGTTTAGCATGTAAATTTGGTTTTTCCTTAATTTATTTTTTTATTTTTTTTATTTGCTTGTTTTTATTTTTATTTTATTTTGTTAAGTCTTGCTTTTATTTTGATTTTGATTTTGATTTTGATTTTATTCACTTTCCGAACACATTTGATGAGATTGTGATAAATGTTTGCATGACTTAAATGAAAATTGAATTTTATTTATTATTTATTTTGTTTTCCTTGTAAATTTTTATTGTAAAAAAAAAATTAATTAATTAATTAATTTGGCATCGTTCTAGCATGACATGTTCGAAACCTTCTTTGCACTTGCCATTTGTTTCATAATTTTCCAATTAAAGGATTTGCATGACCCAAATAATTGTATCAAGCATAAATTAGACTTATATAACCATATAATGTGAGCTTTTGAGCCTTGTGCTTCATTTCATGAGTGTTATACACATACTCTTATTTTCTTGTCATCAAAGTTGTTGTTTGATCTCATTATTCATTGATTTGGTTGATCACTTAAAAGTCATTCATTCTTATGCAATTTGACTTCATGACATTTTAAGAAGTGATATTAAGGCCTTCTTTGGATCGTTTGTGCCTTTCAAGCTAACCTTATGCATGCTTAAGCATGATTTTCCATTGTTTACAATTTTGAGCCTACATGTAAACCTTTTCTTTCATTTTACCAATTATATTTCCTCACCTTAGCCCGAAAAACAAATATTTACCTTTCTAAGGAATTCATGAGCTCTAATTCGGATGTGTTTTTCAAGCTAAGTTTGGGAAGGGATATTACATCAAAAAAAAAAAAAAAATCACACAATTGGTGAAAGAAAAGAGAAAGTTGTGATTAAGTGGCGGTTGTTTGAAAATTCATTTTTGGGCCTTCAAAATAATTTGGTGTTTGGAAAGGAGTTTGAATCAATGTAAATGAAGGTATAAGGAGTTTTGATCATGTAAAAGAAAAAAAAATCTAATCGTGATGATTCGAAGTCTTGTAAACAATTGTTTTATGCTCTTACATTGCGAGTTCCTTGGACTTTGTATTATCCATACCTTTCATTTCTTACTCACCTTACACCCTTGGCCCCATTACAACCTATACTAAAGACCTAAATTGATCTTAAATGTCATGTGGTTGAATTGCATCCATTTTTCTACTTTTAAGTGTTTGGCATCCTTCTTGAGATCATATTAATGCAAGTTCTTCATTTTCCTATTTTGAGTTAAGTCCCTTATGATTTAACTCTAATCTCATGTTTATAATTGAGTGTTGCATTGTAGCCCTCTTCTGAGTGATTCATTTGTGAGAGGACAACTTCGGTGAGATTTGAAGTAGCATTTGTGCTTGGTATGATTTTTGAAATTGTGTGAAAACTAAGATTGGGGAATTTGTTGCATTTGGCTATCACACTAATACACTTTGAACATGTTATGTTTTGAACTTTGCCGCCTTGTAAATAATGTCTAAAATTGAGCTTTTAAACTTTTGAGTCATGTGCATGAGTCATTTATCTTCATAAAATGTTCGGAAAGATTGTTTTGAGTTTTTATTTATTTATTTTTATTTTTATTTTTGTTTTGTTTTTGTAATTATTTTTGTTTTTGTTTTTTATTTTGCTTACGGACTAACAATCTTTTAAGTTTTCTAATTACCTTGTTTTACAGAGTCAGTAAAACGTTTGTGGGTATCGTATCTGTTAAACCCTCAGGAGACACAACTCCTCCTACTAGGGATGCCTAGAGGTTTAAAGGCTTGTTGCATACGCTCAATGCAATCGAGTTACCTACGAAAGTGGTCTAGTTAACTTCTTATTTTGTTTTATTTTTCTTCGTTTTCCTTTTGTTTTGCTTGAGGACTAGCAAAATCTAGGTTTGGGGGTATTTGATCGGTTCATAATTGTATATCATTTTGTACCCTTCTAGCTTATGATTTGGTTATGTTTTTGAGTTAAACTTGTGCTTTTAATCCTTTTTGTGTTTATCTTTCAGTTCATTGAGCTTTAGGTAATAATGAGGGCTTTGGATAGTAAATGATGCAATCCATGCATGTTAGGGCCTAATTTGGATGAATGGATGAAGAGCTTAAAGACAAACTCAATTTTGGCTACAGTCCCCTGCCAGCCCAGTTTCGTAGGTCATATTGAAAGCTTTGTTTCAGCAACCTACATAGCTCGGATGAGGCCACATTATTCATGAAAGTTGTTCCAATGGGTGTGTAATATAACATAACCAAACTTCAGCCCCATTGGATAAATATGGAGTCTGTTACCTAGCAAACACAGAGCCATGCTCAGGATGGATTTTATCAGCGCGCAAAATGAGTTAGCAATTTGTTTTGGCCTTAACTTCCTCCTCCGACCTTGGATTGGCCCAAATGATATATGGCTGGAAAGAAGACATTCTGAACTTCAAGTTTAAGTGCTTAAAGTCTTAATTTGCTTAAGGGAAGCCCAATTCGTAAGCCCTTGAAGTTGCTGGTCATGCTGACCTCAGGATGAGCTATTATTTCTGGTTGGAAGCTTGGTCATGGTGACATGAAGATGAGCTAGGGCTGCTGGTGGGATTTATTAGTGAAGTGCATCAACCATTTCAGATTTTATAAAACAAAGTGTTGTATGCATTAGCCATACTTAATTCAGATTTTCAGCTTCCTTAGGCCTATATATAGTGAGGTTTCCCAAGCTTGTAAAAGACCCCAAGGGGGGAGCTCTCAAACACTTCTCTAGAGCTCCCTTCCCTTCTCTCCCTCAAATTCTCTTAGTTTCTCTTTCTAGTTTTCAATTGTTATAATGAGATCTTTGTGCTGAAATTCTCCTTAAGTTTTTCCAAGTTCTACTTAATTTTCATTGTTATGTAAATTCTTTTCTTTAGTTTCAAGTTTGATTAGTTTCCAAGTTTCAATTATGGTTTTTGTTCTTATTCATTATGCTTATAAGTTAATATGCTAGTTTGAATGATTGATCACCATTTAGGCTTGCATGTTAGCTATCTTGGTTTGAATTAAGAGTAGACACCATGCTTTAATTCGAATTGAACTATGAATAGGAAGAGTATGTATGGACATTCGACAACAGGGATTAGATACATACTTGGTTGTTTAAAATGTTCTTCTATGCTTAATGGGTTCCTAATGCTTAATTTTAGGTTAGACAACAAATGATCAAATTAGGGAATTAGGAACACAAGGTTATGACCACACATCATGGCTTAATCATACTTTAGCTAGAATCAATCCATTAATCTAATTGAACTTGGGAACTTATCTGCTTGAGTTAGTTATTTCTTTCTTCCTTGTTTTATTTATTTCCTTTCTTTTTCATTTCTGTTTTGTGTAGGAAAAATGAATTGGATCATTCAATCACCAATCCTCGTGGGATCGACCTCGCACTTACATATGCTATACTACCAAACGGCTCGTGCACTTGCGAGTATCACAAGTTGAGGATGCAACTGAATCCATTTTGGTGCAGCTGTATCTACGCAACAAGTTTTTATAGGGCTGCTGGTGGGATTTATTAGTGAAGTGCATCAACCATTTCAGATTTTATAATGGAAGTGTTGTATGCATTAGTGAAGTGCATCAACCATTTCAGATTTTATAAAACAAAGTGTTGTATGCATTAGCCATACTTAATTCAGATTTTCAGCTTCCTTAGGCCTATATATAGTGAGGTTTCCCAAGCTTGTAAAAGACCCCAAGGGGGGAGCTCTCAAACACTTCTCTAGAGCTCCCTTCCCTTCTCTCCCTCAAATTCTCTTAGTTTCTCTTTCTAGTTTTCAATTGTTATAATGAGATCTTTGTGCTGAAATTCTCCTTAAGTTTTTCCAAGTTCTACTTAATTTTCATTGTTATGTAAATTCTTTTCTTTAGTTTCAAGTTTGATTAGTTTCCAAGTTTCAATTATGGTTTTTGTTCTTATTCATTATGCTTATAAGTTAATATGCTAGTTTGAATGATTGATCACCATTTAGGCTTGCATGTTAGCTATCTTGGTTTGAATTAAGAGTAGACACCATGCTTTAATTCGAATTGAACTATGAATAGGAAGAGTATGTATGGACATTCGACAACAGGGATTAGATACATACTTGGTTGTTTAAAATGTTCTTCTATGCTTAATGGGTTCCTAATGCTTAATTTTAGGTTAGACAACAAATGATCAAATTAGGGAATTAGGAACACAAGGTTATGACCACACATCATGGCTTAATCATACTTTAGCTAGAATCAATCCATTAATCTAATTGAACTTGGGAACTTATCTGCTTGAGTTAGTTATTTCTTTCTTCCTTGTTTTATTTATTTCCTTTCTTTTTCATTTCTGTTTTGTGTAGGAAAAATGAATTGGATCATTCAATCACCAATCCTCGTGGGATCGACCTCGCACTTACATATGCTATACTACCAAACGGCTCGTGCACTTGCGAGTATCACAAGTTGAGGATGCAACTGAATCCATTTTGGTGCAGCTGTATCTACGCAACAAGTTTTTATAGGGCTGCTGGTGGGATTTATTAGTGAAGTGCATCAACCATTTCAGATTTTATAATGGAAGTGTTGTATGCATTAGTGAAGTGCATCAACCATTTCAGATTTTATAAAACAAAGTGTTGTATGCATTAGCCATACTTAATTCAGATTTTCAGCTTCCTTAGGCCTATATATAGTGAGGTTTCCCAAGCTTGTAAAAGACCCCAAGGGGGGAGCTCTCAAACACTTCTCTAGAGCTCCCTTCCCTTCTCTCCCTCAAATTCTCTTAGTTTCTCTTTCTAGTTTTCAATTGTTATAATGAGATCTTTGTGCTGAAATTCTCCTTAAGTTTTTCCAAGTTCTACTTAATTTTCATTGTTATGTAAATTCTTTTCTTTAGTTTCAAGTTTGATTAGTTTCCAAGTTTCAATTATGGTTTTTGTTCTTATTCATTATGCTTATAAGTTAATATGCTAGTTTGAATGATTGATCACCATTTAGGCTTGCATGTTAGCTATCTTGGTTTGAATTAAGAGTAGACACCATGCTTTAATTCGAATTGAACTATGAATAGGAAGAGTATGTATGGACATTCGACAACAGGGATTAGATACATACTTGGTTGTTTAAAATGTTCTTCTATGCTTAATGGGTTCCTAATGCTTAATTTTAGGTTAGACAACAAATGATCAAATTAGGGAATTAGGAACACAAGGTTATGACCACACATCATGGCTTAATCATACTTTAGCTAGAATCAATCCATTAATCTAATTGAACTTGGGAACTTATCTGCTTGAGTTAGTTATTTCTTTCTTCCTTGTTTTATTTATTTCCTTTCTTTTTCATTTCTGTTTTGTGTAGGAAAAATGAATTGGATCATTCAATCACCAATCCTCGTGGGATCGACCTCGCACTTACATATGCTATACTACCAAACGGCTCGTGCACTTGCGAGTATCACAAGTTGAGGATGCAACTGAATCCATTTTGGTGCAGCTGTATCTACGCAACAAGTTTTTATAGGGCTGCTGGTGGGATTTATTAGTGAAGTGCATCAACCATTTCAGATTTTATAATGGAAGTGTTGTATGCATTAGTGAAGTGCATCAACCATTTCAGATTTTATAAAACAAAGTGTTGTATGCATTAGCCATACTTAATTCAGATTTTCAGCTTCCTTAGGCCTATATATAGTGAGGTTTCCCAAGCTTGTAAAAGACCCCAAGGGGGGAGCTCTCAAACACTTCTCTAGAGCTCCCTTCCCTTCTCTCCCTCAAATTCTCTTAGTTTCTCTTTCTAGTTTTCAATTGTTATAATGAGATCTTTGTGCTGAAATTCTCCTTAAGTTTTTCCAAGTTCTACTTAATTTTCATTGTTATGTAAATTCTTTTCTTTAGTTTCAAGTTTGATTAGTTTCCAAGTTTCAATTATGGTTTTTGTTCTTATTCATTATGCTTATAAGTTAATATGCTAGTTTGAATGATTGATCACCATTTAGGCTTGCATGTTAGCTATCTTGGTTTGAATTAAGAGTAGACACCATGCTTTAATTCGAATTGAACTATGAATAGGAAGAGTATGTATGGACATTCGACAACAGGGATTAGATACATACTTGGTTGTTTAAAATGTTCTTCTATGCTTAATGGGTTCCTAATGCTTAATTTTAGGTTAGACAACAAATGATCAAATTAGGGAATTAGGAACACAAGGTTATGACCACACATCATGGCTTAATCATACTTTAGCTAGAATCAATCCATTAATCTAATTGAACTTGGGAACTTATCTGCTTGAGTTAGTTATTTCTTTCTTCCTTGTTTTATTTATTTCCTTTCTTTTTCATTTCTGTTTTGTGTAGGAAAAATGAATTGGATCATTCAATCACCAATCCTCGTGGGATCGACCTCGCACTTACATATGCTATACTACCAAACGGCTCGTGCACTTGCGAGTATCACAAGTTGAGGATGCAACTGAATCCATTTTGGTGCAGCTGTATCTACGCAACATTGGTTATGGTAAACAAATGAAAAAATGTTACTTTCCTTCCGAGTCTTTGAAGCAATATGTTTTTATGTTCTTTATCACCTTCTTTTGAGTCTCCGAAACTTTTAGTTGGAGTTTCATACACTTGTCATAGGGCTTATCAGAATTTTTCCGAATGGTGTTGATTTATCTTTTTTTTTTTTTTTTTTTTTTTTTTTTCTGTTTGCATGTTTATCTCTTCTTGATCAATCTTCTTATATAATTTGGATGAGTGAATTGTATGTATGTGTCATGGTCTTAGAAACCGTCGTGTTATACAAAACGTTTCTGGTGGAATGTTTAAGCCTATTGTCATTACTTCCGTGTTTCAGGATTGAGAAAGGGTTGTTTTATACATTGGATCTTGGAGGAACAAACTTAAGTATGCTGAGGGTGCAATTGGGGGGGAAGGGTCATGGAATTATTAGTCAAGAATTTACGGAGGTCTCAATTCCTGCAATTCTTATGGTTGGGACTTCGGATGTAAGTAGTTTGTCACTAAGAATGCCATTGTAAATCAAGGTGCTTTATGCGAAACATATGTCAAGTCTGAAGGATGATTGTGATTTTAGTACCTAGAGTGTATCTTGCTTCCAGATGCTTATAGTGTTTTTATATGAAATTTTTCTAATTGCAGGAAGAAAATATGATAATGGAAGGTATTTATCAATTTCTTTTGTTTTTGTTTCCTTGCAGGCTCTATGGCCAAAACCAACCAGATGATTATTTTTGCACTGGAATGTTAAGTTTGGCTTTAGTAGATGAAGGTCCTGGCTCACAGAGTTTCTATGAAATTAGGATCATTTATGTTTAGCGATACTTGTTCTTTTAAGCGTGTGTATACAATAGATACCTGAATGCCTTCAATTAGATAACCTGATGTAAATTTGAAGTAAGTTTGTTGTATCAAGGTAATGTCACTTGGGCCTTGTAATTATCAACGTTTGATGGTGGGAAAAAAGGTTCATGGCAGTTTAGAGCTATTTATTTGTTAGCTTTACAACTTCAAATTTCTGCATAATTATACATTCCTCGCACAAAAGCCATGAAAGATATGCTCTAAGGCCACACTTTGAACTGTGGCAGACGTATATTATTTATAGGAGCCAATTACAAGATGTGATAATTACACAGAGTCAGAATAGAAGTCTAACTCTATCGAGATAAGCAACAGAGATTTGCAAGGAATTATTATGGGATAATAACAAATAATCTAAGTGTTTGTCTTCGACTGGGTTTCTCCTTCACACCCCCGCAAGCTGACAGGTCGGCAACGAACAGGCAGCTTGTCAACCAGCAGCCGAAACCGATGAGAGGAGAGACCCTTGGTAAAAATGTCAGCAAGCTGATCATGAGTAGAAAGATAACCGACATCTAACTCGTGGCGAACAACCTTTTCACGAACGTAGTGATAGTCGACCTCAACATGACGAGTGCGAGCGTGAAATACAGGATTAGATGCCAAAGAGATGGCGCTGATGTTGTCACACCAGAGTTTAGGACGAGCCAAAGGGAGCTGAAGGTCACGAAAAAGAGAACGGAACCAAGAGAGAGCGGCAACAGTATAGGCCAACTGACGGTATTCGGCCTCCGTACTAGAACGAGAAACCATACCTTGTTTCTTAGAACTCCACGAGACCAAGCTAGAACCAAGATAGAGACAATAACCGCCAGTGGAGCGGCGATCATCGGGATCCCCAGCATAATCGGCGTCAGAATAAGCAGTAATAGTGAGGGCACCCGACCGATAGAACAGGCCATGAGTAGAGGTGCCTTGGAGATAACGCAAAATACGCTTCACGGCTAACCAATGAACCGAAGTAGGCTTGTGCATGAACTGGCAAACTTGGTTGACCGCAAAAGCAATGTCAGGACGGGTGAGAGTGAGATATTGGAGAGCACCAACGATGCTACGATACTCGGTGCAATCAGCCAGAGGTTCTCCTTCAAGTAAACTGAGACGACGACCACTTATAGCTGGGGAGGACATGGGCTTGGACCCATGCATATTGGTGCGACGAAGCAAATCAAGGATATACTTGGTTTGGGTTAGAGATAAACCTGCAGGAGTGCGAGCGACCTCCATACCCAAAAAATAATGAACAGGGCCCAAGTCCTTCATGGAGAATAAGCGACCCAAGTCCGTAATGAGGCGAGTAATACGGCCAGGGTCATTGCCTGTAATAAGAATATCGTCAACATAGATTAATAAATAAAGACGGAGGGAGCCATCAGGAAAGATAAACAAGGAGGAGTCCGTAGTAGAAGCAATAAAGCCCAAATGCTCCAAGTGAGTAGAAAAACAGTGAAACCAAGCGCGGGGAGCCTGCTTGAGCCCATAAAGAGAACGTTTTAACTGGCAAACATGATGAGGAGACTGGGGGTCCACAAAACCAGTGGGTTGCTTCATAAACACATCTTCGGAGAGATACCCATGAAGAAAGGCATTCTGAACATCTAACTGACGCACAGCCCAATGAAACTGGACAGACAGGGCCAAGATAAGGCGAATGGTAGAGTGATTGACGACAGGGCTAAAGGTTTCACCATAGTCCAGGCCCTCTTGCTGATGAAACCCATTAGCAACCAAACGGGCTTTGTAGCGTTGAATCGACCCATCAGAATTGCGTTTAATACGAAAAACCCATTTATTGGGCAAAATATTCATGTGAGAAGAGGGTGGCACCAACACCCACGTGCCAGCACGTTGCAAGGCATTAAACTCATCTGCCATAGCACGCCGCCACTCAACCTGTGTATTAGCTTGACTGAAAGAAGTGGGCTCAACAAGAGCATTAGTAGAATCCGCAAGTAAAACATGATGAGCATAACGAGGATTGGGTTTATGAATACCATCTTTGGCACGAGTAACCATGGAATGAGGAATGGAAGCACTGACTAAGGAAGTATCAGGGGTAGAGGAGGTGCTGGGCGGAAGAGGAGAGGGGTCAGGAGGAGGAGAAAAAGTGGCAATGCGGCGATGGGGATCTCGATGATATGTGAGAATGCTGGTGATGGGCCGCGATGGAGCTGAGCTAGGACATGGCGGAGTGAGGAAGACAGGGGCAGGCAAGGACTGGGCAGGAGGCGGGCCAGTAACAATAAGAGGCGGTACGGGGACCGGAGAGGGAGAGGATCGATCCAAAGCCTGCAGTGAAACAGTCTCACGAAATGGAAAATTGTTTTCATCAAATACAACATGCTGAGAAAGAAAAACTCGTTGGGTTGATAAATGCAAGCACCGATACCCTTTTTGATTAAGTGAATAGCCTAAGAAAACACATTTGGCAGAGCGAAACTGAAGTTTAGTGGAATTATAAGGACGAAGATAGGGAAAACATGCACAACCAAAAGTTTTCATGATGTGATATTGAGGAACTTTATTAAATAGAAGGCGATAGGGAGAAGTATAATGGAGAATTTTAGATGGAAGACGATTAATGAGATAGACAGCGGTGTGCATGGCCTCAACCCAATAGGATGAGGACATAGAAGCATGGGCCAAAAGTGTGAGCCCAGTGTCAACAATGTGACGGTGTTTACGTTCAGCAAGCCCATTTTGCTCAGGGTGATGAGGACAAGAAAGGCGATGATGAATACCATGGAGAGCCAAAAAAGCCTGAAAAGGTTTATTGAGGTATTCACCACCACCATCAGTTTGAAAAACTTTAATTGTAGTAGAAAACATGTTTTCGACCAAAGCCTTAAACTTAACAAAATAAGAGAAAACTTCAGATTTTAATTTCATGGGATAAATCCAAGAATAACGAGAAAAATCATCCACAAATAAAACATAATAGAGAAAACCAGAAACAGATTTAGTAGACGAACACCATACATCATAGTGAATTAATTGAAGAGGAGCAGTAGAGATAGACTAAGAAGAAGAAAAAGGTAATTTAATACTTTTGCCCAATGGGCATGAATGACAAATAAAATTATGCTGAGTTTTGGAGCCAAGTACAGGCAACTTATTCCTAGAAATTAAAAACTTTAAAATAGGGGAAGACGGGTGCCCCAAACGGGAATGCCAAACATTGCTATCAACACGAGTGCCAACGAACGCAACATGACCCAAGGAAGGGGTTTTATTTGATGAAAACGAAAAAGGGTAGAGACCGTTCTCACTCTTGCCTCGAAAAAGAATCCTCCCCGTCTCTATGTCCTGAATGAGAAAATAAGAGGGATAAAAGGTGAGAAAACAGCGGTTATCACGAGCAAACTTATTAACAGAAATAAGATGACTAGAGGATTGAGGACAATGCAAAACATCAGTAAGAGCAAAAGTGGTAGAAGGAGAAGAAACAGAAGATTGACCAATATGAGTGATACTTAAACCTGTGCCGCCAAGCACACCACCAACTTGATCGTGCCCACGGTAGTCATTGGCAAGAGACAAGTTGCCTAAATCATGAGTGAGATGGGAGTTAGCACCCGTATCCATAAGCCATGCGGGGGACGCAGAGGGGGCAGCGGACTGAGCAGCCATGGCAGAGTGAGAAGAACCAGCGCCAGAAGAATAACCCGAACCACGACCACCAAAAGGATAGTCAGAAATAGAAGAGTCGCCACGCATAGTGCGAAGAAGTTCACTGCGAAGCTGGAGAAGCCGATTCTGATTTTGGGAGGCATAGCGTTTCTCGAGCGCAATCCAGGTAGAACGAGCAGAAATAGAGCGAGCCACGGTAGCGAGGACGGAGTGACTGAGAGACCCGTTGATCCATGAGAGGACCAACTGATCCTTTTGGATCCAATCTTCATAAGCGGTGTTGACAGCGTCAGTGGGTTTGCCAGTATCATCAAGAACAAAGGCAGTCGGACAGACAGAAGAACCATCAATGAAGGAGAGAAGACGACGGCTCCGTAGGAGAGGAAGGATCTGTGCGATCCACAAAGGATAGTTGTTCCTATCCAAGCGAACAGTAACAGCATTGGAGAAAGAAGGAAGCGGAAGATCATCATGAGAGGAAGACGAGGCCATTGAGAAAAATAAAGAAACAAAGAAACAGAGAAGAGGAAACAGAGAAGGGCAAAGGATCGAACAGGAGGTTTAATCTTTAAGCTCTGATACCATGAAAGATATGCTCTAAGGCCACACTTTGAACTGTGGCAGACGTATATTATTTATAGGAGCCAATTACAAGATGTGATAATTACACAGAGTCAGAATAGAAGTCTAACTCTATCGAGATAAGCAACAGAGATTTACAAGGAATTATTATGGGATAATAACAAATAATCTAAGTGTTTGTCTTCGACTGGGTTTCTCCTTCAAGCCACACATGCTAATTTTCCCGAGTCGACCTGAAAGTTTTCATATTTTCCGCATACAAACTCATCTCTTCAACCGGAAAGTTCTGATCATTATTATTTCCACACTGAATATAGGTAGCATTTTCTTTTGGATTCAAATCAACAGGCCCCCAACAACTACTCGTCTTAACAGAAGAGAAGTTTACACACAACCTCAAAAGTACTACAAACACTGCAATGAAAAAAACTAAATAATGCTTGCTGCCTCCTTCAAATCAAACCATTTCGATTCATATCCGAGAGAGACATTTATCTCCGTAAAATTTCTGCACGAACTTCATTGCTATTATTAGACTTTTTATCTAGCAAAAAACAATTTCAAATGCATATTAACAATTCATAAGCAATCTCATAAGCAAGTACAAAAACAATTTCGAATGTGTATTATCAACGACTAATATATTTTCGTAACATCTTAATCAGCTAAATAGAACTCAACAGAGGTATCCTACTTGTGGTCACAAGGAAACATCTGCTTTATATCTTCTATAAACACACAGGCCGCATACAGAGACAAGGAGACACAACAGACGGAGATTCTTAGTGTGTTATATAGCTCTTGCAATCTATATGAATCAAGGTGATCAAGTTTCTATCAGCAGTGGAGAGGGGGAAAAACAAGCCCACGACTGCCTTATGGACAAATAGAGAAAATGAAACTTACAGTGTTGCCCTTGCTTCCAGTCACTATAAATGTTCTTTCACAACTTGATACACAGGTTTCAAGGCATAGAACAAACCAGTATGACCTGCCATGATATTACTTTCAATAATACTAATCCAGTTTTTTTTCTTTCTTCAAATATGATGTAGGACCATATCAAAAACTATGCCCCAATCAGATCAATAAGTTCTTGAAACCCGTTAAAACCCATATCAAAACTCAGTCCAGAACCCCCAAATCAAAGAACCATGGCCAAGATACTGAAACAACCATAACCCAGGATACCATACCTATTTATCACTGAACAAATTCAAACAAATTCAGGCCATTTTTCTGCATTCCATAACCAATTCAAACATTTATATCTGTTACCTTAACAACAATAAGTAAACCACCTAAATTTTTACAAACTCATTCAAAAATCAAAGTTTATTCGAATAATCAAGAAGATCAAATGGTTTTCTGTTTTTCATATCCATTACAACCCTCTCAGAAATCAAATACGCATGATACTCGAAATCAACAAACCCACAAGAAATCAAGTTTAATCTCAACCTTTTGCTCAGAAATCTTCAAACCAGATTAGAAACCTATCTCAGAACCCCAAATCGAAAACCGCAACCCAGATGGAGAAAAGAGAGAGAACAAAAAAAAAACCATAGCCATCGATACTCATACCTGATTTCTATAGGAATCTCGTAAGCTGAGCTCGCAACAGCGGGTCTGCTCTTCAGCTCGCGATGGTGGAAGGATGGGCTCTTCCCCTTCTGTCGTTCTTTTCTGTGTGTGTGTCTTAGCTTTTCTCGGGCGATTGTATTTGCGGGTCATAAGAGAGAAAACGGGTTAAAACATTTAAAGCAACCACAGCCGCAAGATCTCATTAAAAGAGATCCAATGACTGAGCGCCCCATCCCTCAAATAACACTATTTGAGGGATCCCTCAACTGAATGGGACTATATATATATATATATATATATATATATATATATATATATATATATATATATATTTGTTAAAGCTTTAATATGATTCCAAGTATGATTTTTGAGTTTAAGAAAACATCTATGATTTGAGTTTTTTGTTAAAAGTTTGGCAGTGTATTGATGCAGAACTTATTATATGTTGTGATTTTGAATTGTCGATGGAACAAAGTCAAATATTGGTGGTGGTGAGATATATTGTTTATGATGGTGATTTTTGTTAATTAACATTGCATTTTAAAGTTTTTTTTATTAAATGAAATACTCTAAAGATGTCACTATTTTATTAGTTTTGTATGAATGATATAGAATATGCCACATCATTAGTTTGGTGCACACATTTGGTGTCCCTAGCAGCACCCTAAAAATAATTACAAAAAAAAAAAAAAGACGATATGTATAAGGTTGTTCATAAAATAATAGGGAAAAATAAGACAGTAAAAAATGTTATACAACATTACTAAGATATACAAAATTAAAGAATCAATAAACTAAGCATACATTCCCCCTCATGATATAAGTATCTTTATTTTATTTTTGTCAAATATATAAGTATGTATCATAGAAGAAAACGAAACAGTATATCTTTATAAGTAGTGGTAATGTCATAAACCTTCAACTTATCACTAGTTTTCTCTAAGTATGCCTATTTTGAAACTAAGTAATGCAATTTTTGGTTGATCATAGAATATGCCTCAACCATTCTCTATATATGTCAACAAGTGTATCGGTGGAACAAATAGTATATTGCAAAACACAAGTTCAAGCCGACTATAAATATGTGCAGTTTCTTACCCACATGGGATTCGATTTTGTTACAAATCAAGGTGCAACAAATAAAGAAAGAGAACTTGCTATGATCTATTGTAGAAAGTAAAAAGATAGTCCCCGCGTTTTTATAAAACGGGTTAATGACCTAAATGGTCCCCAAATTATTGCCCCAGTATCATTTTGGTCCACCAACTAAAATTTTCAATTCAAACGTCCTTCAACTCTTCATAATATACCAAAATGGTCCATCCGTTATAGAATCCGTGACTTCTGATCACACGATGGCCACGTGACTTGAGTTTTGAAGGGTATATGCGACTTTTTGAGAAGCTAACACAAAACTCCCATTTTCTTCTTCTTCCTCCTCCCTCAATCCCCATCCCCTGCAGACGATTGCCCCTCCGAGACTTCATCTTCGCCAACTTCTTCACCATCGGCCTCTCGATCTCCATCTTCTTCTTCCTCGTCGTCATCCTCTGTTACGGTGTTCCTAGTCCCCTCTCCTTCCACTTCAAATCCAAATCCTCCACCCGTTTCCCCAAGCCCCGAAAGTTCGCTTCCCGCAAACCCGTTTCGGCCGGAGATGTCTTATCTGGAAAGATGGTGGAGGGACTCCTCTGACCTCAAAAGGGAATCATTCACCAATTTGGTGAAGAATGGTCAGCTGGAAATTGTTGGAGGTGGCTGGGTAATGAACGATGAGGTAATAAATATTCATATTCATAGGGTTTCACCTAAAAAGACGGTTTTGTCCCTCGATTTCACGGAATAATAAACAGACTTTGACGGATGGACCATTTTTGTATATTATGAAGAGTTGAAGGACGTTTGAATTGAAAATTTTAGTTGGTGGACCAAAATGATATTGGGGCAATAGTTTGGGGACCATTTAGGTCATTAACCCTTATAAAAATAAAAAAAAAGAAGAAAGAATGATGTCTACGAGTGGCCCAATCTTTCAGCTCTCCATGTGCCTTGGTTGGGGTTATAGCATCTCATGCAAGTTGGCATCTTTATCTTCCAAAGATTTTGTTTGGCACTTTTATCTTCCAAAGATATCGTCTACAAAGTTCTCCATGTTCTTCGTACTTAATCTTTACCCACATCATCTTTATCTTCCAAAGATTTCGTTTGTGATTCATGTTATTGTAATAAAAGCCATAAAGGCGTTTCTACTCTTCATAGTCGTATAACTCATGAATTAATTTATACTAGGGTTTGGGGTCCTGCTCCTATCACTTCCCTTGATGGCTTTCAATATTATATTATCTTTGTTGACCATTTCACTAAATACATATGCCTTCATCCTCTCTGAAAGAAATCTGATGTGTTTTCCGGGTTTACCAAGTTCAAGTCAGTAATGGAAAAATTCTTCAACACACCTTTTGTCATCTTATATTCTTGAATCCAATGACATCTAACATCTCACTAGCGGTAGGCATCGAGACTGGAAAACCAAAAACTGAGTCGAACTGAATTGGAAAAAATCGTAAACCGAGTTGACAAAAAAGTCAAAAAACTGAACCTGACGAGGCTCGCCTTAACATAATGGATCTGCTAGCATCGCCATCTTCATGTTGTCGAGACTAGACTCACTCTCTTACACAAAGCTTCCTCACCTTTCTTACATACTAGATTGTTGCCTTTCAAACTGCATGTTATCTCGTTAATCTTTTCCTCCCACCTATTCTCCAATATACTTCTCCATTTGAATCCTTGTTTCACCAATCACTGAATTACACTAAGCTCTGTACCTTTGGTTGCCTATACTACCCATGCTTACGTCCTTATTCTATCTATAAACTCAAACCTCGCTCTCGCCCATGTATTTTTCTAGGTTATTCCACATCACTATGTGCCTATCACGACCTTTATCGTTCCACCTCCAAAATATTTCCCTCCCACCTTGTTCAATTTGTCAAACACATATTTCCCTATCTCTCAATTTCCCATTCCCTTAGTCTCTTCTCAACACTTGGTATGCTTGTGGTCTTTCTCTTGTTATTTTTGAACCCCTCCACTTGACAATCTCGTCACCCTCTTTAAACACCCTGACTTAGGAAGTATTTTTGCTGGAACCATCTATATTCATTGATGATGCAAAACCCTCCCATGTTTGTCGTCTTCTTAAGGCCATTTATGGTCTCAAACAAGCACCCTGTGCTTGGTATATAAAGAATTTAAAACGTTCATTCTCTCATAAGGGTTTAAGCACTCTAAGTATGATACCTTTTATTATTTATTTACAATGCCACTAACATTACAATATAGTTTTTTTTTTATGTGTATGTGGATGATCTTATTGTTGTATGTAATAGCTCTTCCTTGATTGCCAAGTTCATTCAAGCAATGTCCAGTAAGTTCTCCATCAAAGATTTGGGTCCCTTCACTACTTTCTCGGTGTTGAGGTTGTTTATACCAAATCATGCATGTTTTTGTCACAACATAAGTACATCGGGACCTCCTTGACCGAACCAACATGTTAGGTGCTAACATGACCAGATATATCATTCTCAAATAAACTATAGAAGTTCATGCCTTGCCCATCCCAACTGCATTGAGGTGCTATCAAACACCTGTTGCGCTACCTCAAAAACACTTTGCACTATATTCCATATCTTCGGTTGTTGAACTTTCTTGGGTGTCCGCTCTTCTTCACGAGCTTGGTATCTCTTCCCCTATGCTGCCCACCATCTACTATGACAACATGTGGGCTACCTATCTTCGTGTAAATCATTTTATTGATTTTTCAATTAAAAATGTGTTTTTCATTAAAAAAAAAATATGTGTCACTTTTCTTCTCATTTGGACCTTCTTTCATTTCTTCACGACATGTGTCAGTTTCCTTACACTTAACACAATGTCATTAATGCATCTCACAAGCTAATTTTTTTTTTCCAAGTCTTATCCTTATTAAATGTATTGATTTTTTTTTTTTTTTTTTGCAACTTTGTTACCACCTTATTAAAAAATGGTCATTAATGTCAAAGATTGTCTTCTAGATTAACACCTGTAGTTAAAGTTCATCCATACCGTGAAGTTCTATCCAAATGTTTGTTAGATTTCTCAAGTGACATTCCACGTGTATTAAATAACCTTCTCTATTTTCTTTATGACATGTGTCACTTTATTTACACTTAAAACAATGTCATTAATGCATCCCACAAGCTAATTTTTGTTTTCCAAGTCTTATCCTTATTAAATACATTAAATTTTTTTTACAACTTTGTTTCAACCTTATTAAAAAAAATTAAATAAGAAAAATTGCCGTATTTATTTATTTAAAGTTTATTTATTTTTCTAAGAGATTTTTTTTTTCCACAACAAAAATGATGTCACTTCCATGATAACAAATTTATAGTCATTTGACAAAAAGAAATGTTGTAGCTATTATTTTTAGGTATTTAAATGTTAATATAAGCAAAAAAAAAAAAAGCATAATAGTAAAAGATAAATATCAATAATGCCAATATCCATTGAAAAATAAAAATATATTTTTAAAATAGAAAGTGATCAAATATTTTATTTGCAACAACAGATTCACAGTAATTTTACAATAGTTAATTAAAAAAAATTTGTTTTGAAAAACTAGTTGTTATATATATATATATAAAAAACTAGTTTATTAGCAATGTCTGTTTTCCCTAGAAAAAAAAAAAGACATTTTTTTTCATTAAAAAAAAAACCTAACGTTCAGAGTAAATAGGTGGTAAGAAAATGTGACATTTTTTCCTCTAAACTAACCTTTTTTTAAAATTTGATTTTTTAACAAGGCGGTAAGAAAGTTTTAAAAAGATTACCCTTGTAAAAATAAAGTCAATATATTTAATAAGGATAAATTTGGAAAACAAAAGTGAGCTTGTGTGATGCATTAATGATATTATTTGAAGTGTAAAGAAAGTGACACATGTTAAGAGGGGACGGTAGAATGTACAAAAGAGAAAGTTAAGGAGAAGATTACTAGCACTAAAAGTGCTGCTATTTCCACCCACTATCCTATTTCTCAACTCACCTTATCTTCAAAATTGTAAAGACAAATTTATCCTTTTGTAAAATAACTTCTAAGGACATAATTTTAAAAAATAATAAAAACTAATAATTGAAGAAATTCAAAAGACCCAACAGCTTCCTCGCGGGTAACAGTGAGAGGCAAACTAGAGTGACCAGAAACGGCACACCGACGACCAGTCGCCATGGGGCATATGCACAACAAAGATAAGGATATATCGGCTTCGGCTCTTCCATACAAGAGGACCCCCCCGAGCTGCTGAAGATCTCTACTCAGGATGTTGAGGAGAACATATGCAAGTTTGTCAAGAAGGATCTAACACCGTCTCAAATTGGTGTTATTCTACGTGATTCTCATGGGATTGCTCAGGTGAAGAGTATTATCGGCAGCAAGATATTGCGTATACTCAGGGCGCATGGCCCTGCCCTTGAAATACCTGAGAGTTTTTGGTGGCTGTTATGGGTGTTTTGATTTTCTTCAATTATTGGTTTTTATTATTTTTTAATGAAATTAAAAACTAAAACTGTTATGTTAGGATTAAGTGAAAAGAGATGTGTCAAAATATTTGTATTTTAAAAGGGTATTTTAGGAATAATGGTGGTGGAAAGATAAAATTGTGTTTTTTCAAATTTATATGGTGGGTGGGATTATAATGTGGATAAAGAAATAAGAAGAGGGAGAAATCTAACATACATTCGGACAGAATTTCACGGTACGGGGATGAACTTGAACTACGGATGTTAATCTAGAAGACAATGTTTGACAAAAAGAAACCTTAACAAGGAAACGAAAACTGATAGTTTCATTTCAAGGATCTCAAGTACATTTGGTGATAATTTTTTTAAATTTGGTATTAATATTTGCTTAAAAGAAAAGGAAAAACAAAGAATTGTCCACATCTGCAAGTACAAAGTCGGGGAATATTCCGACATTTCCTTTGGCACAAGCAATGCCGTCGTTAACACCAACGCAACTGTGGACTGTCCCTCCTCTGCCTGGTGATGATGGGAAGGCTCTTGTTGTTGCTCTTGATATCTCCGTATCTATACTCTCTGCTCATCTCCACCGTCGCTCAACCAACCAAAGATTACCATCAGCTACGGCCGGGTGCACCCTTCAAGATCGCTCTGTTTGCTGACCTGCATTTTGGAGAGGCGGAGTCCACCGATTGGGGCCCACTCCAGGACGTGAACTCTACCAGGGTCATGTGCTCTGTACTCGATGATGAAAACCCAGGTGAGTTTATCAAAGGTTGTTCCCTTTTTTTATAATTAAAATAGAACCCGAACTTTTGACCACATTTAGTTGCTTCCGCAGAAGTTTCAACCATTGAAAGTTCTAGTAACCACGTTTGATGGCTTTGGAAGAAACCCAAAAGACTGATATTTGACTTCTCTCACTAGCTATCATATTAAATTAATGCATTTTGTTAATAAGATTTTTGGGCTTCCTCCATACCATTTAATAAAAAAATCATTAGGTTAAGTTGAGGTTAGTCAATTTGCAAAAGGCTGGCTGTTACTGTTGGTCTTAGACATCTTTGTAGAGTTGAATTTGATGTTATATACAATGTTATGACCACAACTGCCATCAATTGTTGCGATGAATATAAGAGCTTGGTGTCTTTGGTTTTTTTTTTCTAATTTTATGCTTCCTTTACACATAGAAAGGGGGAAGAGTTTAAAATGATATCCATACACAAATATATGTTAGTTTTTCACATTTCTGGTTGTTTTGAAGCTAATAAGAGATCGAAATTCTTATTTAGTCTAGCCTGTATACTTGCCTGTTTCAAGGGAAGATGAAAACAAAAGTATTGAACTTTTTATTTTTTTTATTTTTTATTTACTAGGTATTAGTATTCCACTTTATTGTTATAAATTCTGATGAGTTGAAAGTATATGACAGATTTTGTTATCTATCTTGGAGATGTGATCACAGCCAACAATATAGCAATTAGAAATGCAAGCTTGTACTGGGATCAGGCAGTTTCTCCAACAAGAGCCAAGGGTATTCCTTGGGCCAGTGTGTTTGGAAACCATGATGATGCAGCATTTGAGTGGCCAATAGAGTGGTTTTCAGCCCCTGGAATTCCTAAAATTCATTGCCCTGTAGCCAATTCATCGTGCTCAGGTGAATTGGAAGTTTGATCTATTTGGCGTCCATGAATTTGATAAACTTTGCTTTTCCTTTTGCTTAGTATTTATGACTAGTCATGAGTTGCTCGACTTTTAGCATTGATAACCTCTTTCATGCTGGCCTACTATAATATGTGGAATGTAAACATAATAATATGAAAACAAATCACGCAAATAAATTCTTTCGTCAATGAGCATTACCATTGATTATGATTGCATCCTTTTTTGTTCTACACTGCAAGTTTAATGTTCTAAAATTTGAATGTAGGCATTCAAATCTGTGTTTGATGAATTGAAAAGCAGGACTCTTGACAGGTTCTGATCTGTTACTTTAGGAGTATCAAATTCTGTTCAGTTAATTCAATCCTATTGAATTGAATTGCCCTCAATCATAATCATATATATATATATTGTTTTTTTTCGGTTTTGAAACATTGAGTTGGATCAATGTAAAATATTTGTCAATGATGTGATAACGTATGATTCTCTTCTTCCAAATGATTTAGGTACTTGATAGTTTTTAGGAGAATAATTGGTAAGGCCATCTGATTTGGATACTAGTTGCTCTCTGACAAGCCCATCTGTTTTGTAGGGGTAGAAGATTGTAGCTTCAAAGGCACACAACGTCTGGAGCTTATGAAAAATGAAATTGAACTTAATGCCCTATCATATTCTCAATTTGGCCCTAAAGAACTTTGGCCTAGTGTATCCAACTATGCCCTCCAAGTTTTTTCATCAGAAAATCCCAAGTCACCTGTGGCATTTTTGTACTTCCTAGACTCTGGTGGTGGTTCCTACCCAGAAGTTATATCCAGCACCCAAGCAGAATGGTTCCGGAAGAAAGCTTTAGAGATTAACCCTGATTCAAGGTACAAAATTATGGAAGAATGACCTGATATTGTCTTTCTGTCACCTTATTAACTAGTGTTAACTTAGTATCTGATTTTCTCGCGGGCGCTTCCAGAAAATTTGGACTTTATTATCTTGTGTGCATGTGTGCTGAAAGATATTTACATGAATTTCCGAGATTTACTTTCATTCTCAAAATAAGACAAAATTGATTTAAAGTAATGAATCTTCTTTTTATTCTTACTCTTGTATTTTTTGTCAATCAAAGAATGCCTTATTTGACAGGGTCCCAGAGATAATCTTTTGGCATATACCAAGTCGTGCTTATAAGAAAGTTGCTCCATTGTTCGGCATACACAAGCCTTGTGTGGGTTCGATTAACAAAGAGAAGGTAGCAACCCAAGAAGCTGAAACGGGTATCATGAAACTTTTGGTTGAAAGGGTTTCTGCCAAGGTGAGGTCAAATGTTTTTCCCTCCCATAAAAATTTACCCTGCATAGGTGTGGTCAAAGATGAGCATGCTTACCCTATATACATGCTCCTGAGTAGGACACATCCAGTAAAATTTAAAAGGGGTACAGTGTTCCGGTAATGATAAACAAACACGTGTATAAAGCACAGGCACACACATCCTCTGACCAACTTTAACATCCTACTACACCTGCTCTGAGTTAGAATACTGCTTTGGAAATTTGGAAAAGCTTTCATGAAAATCTTCAACAATGGTGAATTTTTGTGGATGTAACCAATCATGAAGTGTTTTCATTTTGAAGACATGAAGACCTCAAGAAACCAAGAGATGTAAAGATCAACTCATATGCAGACTTGCTTCAGCCAAAGGATGCAATCGTCAACTCTAGGAGGCATTAGGCTGAGTATAGGATTTACTAATTTTGTTTTTTAGGTTTTATCTTGTACTCCAGGGTCACTTTGGACTCAAATGGAGGCATAGTTGGAAAAGAAAAGACCCAAAAAAACCGAACCTTCTCTCAGCTATTCGAGGTAATTCCATGCCCCATTTGTGCATTGTTAGGCACAAAGAAAACACCTAAATCACTCACTTTAGATATTGCGAAACTTGATATGGATATCCAAGTCACGCTGACTGAGTGTGCCCTGGTTGTGAAAACCAGTGGCTAGCCACCTGTGCCTGAGGGTGTTGATGTTTAGGGTTTTGGTTTTCTTTTTCAAGCTCTAGTTTGTTAAAGTTCTTGTTAATCCTAGAGTTAATAAAACCCAGATTTGAGTTGTGTTTTGTTGAAGTTTTTTGTTGATCCAGCGTGAACAAAACTAAATTTAGTTTCAGATTGTAAGCATCTCTAGGTTAACTCATAAAACCCATTATTTAGTGAATTAGGATTCAGATAAGCCAGCTGTGTGGCTGGTAGTGGACTGTGGACATAGGCAGTTGGTCGAACCATTTTACTACTTTTTGGCCAATGTGTTTGTTAAAGCACTA
Source organism: Prunus avium (assembly GCF_965620075.1). Lineage (NCBI taxonomy): Eukaryota > Viridiplantae > Streptophyta > Magnoliopsida > Rosales > Rosaceae > Prunus > Prunus avium. The sequence continues at coordinate 23,812,063 of NC_142290.1, forward strand.
TTGTGTACTTTAAATATTGCTTTTTGCATGCTATCAAAAATTGACATTCGTTTGTTCTAGAGACTCTGTTGATTTGTCTCTCTCACTGTATGATAGGTAAATGATAATCGCCTTCTGCTTTCTTGTATAAAATCTGTCAATGCAAGTATCATTGTACCATTTGTTTGTGCCAAAAGAAATAAAAAAACCGCATATTGATACTTCTTAAAGTTAATGTTCTAATCTATTCTAAATTCTTGACAAAATTTCTCATTCTTGATCCATGTAATTGACAACAGTCCATGGGGAAAGAATGAAACTCGCAATCTTCTTACATGCTTGGACTGGAATTCCTGTAAATGTTATAATCTTGCGCCCTTCTTTACTATATTTTTTTTTCTCATCAACTGAAGAGTTGTCGACTCTGTCATCTCCAAACTGTTTGTTTACTTTTGGTCTCAAGTTTTGGTTCTTTCTACATCTTGTTTTATCTCGCCGGTTGGATTTGGTTTATATGCTAATCTTAGTGGTTTTTCTTCTTCTCCCACCTTGAAGTACCCTATCTGAATCCGTCACCAGCTACACAAAACTTATAGAATGGTGAAACTATAGGACAGTCAGATGATTTTAACTTGATCTTTACATTAACACTATACTTACATGATTAAAAATGTTAATGAGTTGTTGGGTTTTCTGAAGCTGTAATAAGTTTATGAAGCTTCATATGAAGCTATGGATTTGATTATTGTGATTTACATTTTTTTCCTTGGGGTTGTGGCAGGCAGTGTTTGTGGGACATAACCATGGATTGGACTGGTGCTGCCCTTATGAAAAACTGTGGCTATGCTTTGCAAGGCATACTGGTTATGGTGGCTATGGAAACTGGGATAGAGGGGCTAGAATTGTGGAAATCACCCAGCAGCCTTTCTCTATTAAATCTTGGATAAGAATGGAGGATGGTAGTGTACATAGTGAAGTTGTCTTGAGCCCATTCATCAACGGAAACAAAAGCATGTAAACTTTCAAACAATACAATTAAAGAACATAAAATAAGTGGAAAAAAAAAACTCATTCGTCTTTTTCTTTTTTCAGTCTTTTGCTGTCTAAACAAGTTGTATTATTTTCGTAAAAAAGAAAAGGCTTATTATGACAAAACCTTCCTAAGGTTTACGAAACTATCATATTGCATCATTAATATTTTTTTGTGGTCCTTAAGGTTAGTATGTGTGATCACAAATGGTCCTTACTGTTAGGTTTCGTCAAAAACTCCGTTAGTTTGTTGATGTGGCATATATATATATATATATATATCATAAAACACCCCTGAGGTTCATGTACCTATCACAAATGGTCCTTGCGAAATTTTTTAATTTTTTAATTTAAATTTCATAAAATTTCGGTTTTCTTTTTAAAATTTTATGAATTTTAAATACATGTGACACTATATTATTGTAGATTTGGGCTCCATATATATGCCACATCTACAAACTAATAGAGTTTTTTTTAAAAATAATTTAAATTTAATAAAATTTAAAAATGAAAAAACTAAAGATTTAGAGTTCATAAATGGTCCTCAAGATTAAAATCCTTCTATAAATGGTATTTTCATTTATAAATTATTTTAAAAAGAAAACCAAAATTTTATGAATTTTAAATGAAAAAATGAAAAAATTTCGTAGGGACCATTTGTGATAGGTGTGTGAACCTGAGGGATGTTTTGTGATATATATATATATGTCACGTCAACAAATTAACGAAGTTTTTGACAGAATTTAACCGCAGAGACCATTTGTGATCGCACATACTAACCTTGAGGACCACGAGTGACACAAAAAAACATTAAGGATGCAATCTGATAGTTTCGTAAACCTTATGGACGTTTTGTGATAATAAGCAAAAAAAAAAAAAAAAAAAAAAGGCTGAATTATCAGCTTCAAGACAGCTTTGTATTAAAGCAAAGAATTAGTGGACCACCAAAGCATGCTAGAGGGTCATACCACACAATAATTGGTTCACATGTACAAGATTTTCAAACTAATTAACCCAATAAAAATAATTAATATAAAATAAAAGGTTTATTTTTGTATTTTTTTTCTGGCCCTTGGAACATAAATCAATCCTCCGTCGTTTCCAATGCATGGTTGATGTTAATGTTAGGTGTCGCATACAATTTTAAATATTGAGGAAATGAAGGGCTTGAAATGGTACCATACTGGACCATAACGGAGCTGATCAATTTCGGTATGAAACGGTACCATACCGGACCATACCTTGAGCAGATCACACACTCAGACCCACCATCACCTTCAACAATCTTTACATAGGACATGGCATCAATTGAGGCCTTCGAGGCCGGTGGCTGGCCATCCTTCATCATACCCAACTCTTGCAGAGAATCACCTTCAACCACCATCATAGTTTGAGCCAAAAGGGTTGATGAAGATGAGTGAGTCTTTCATGTGGGGTCGGCTTTTCAGGGTTTTCTTGATCTGGGTTTCCGTGCTTGTTCTCGGGCCGGCGCTTGCCAGGCCCAAGATGAAGGACATGAATAGAGACAAGTCTCTCTCCCTCACAATCCTTTCAAAAAACGAAGCAATCTCAGACGCCTCTGCTTACTTTAACCATGTGTCGATTGGGGTTTGGAGATTGAGAGAGATTGAAAGAGTGAGGCAGAGAGAGATCGAGAGGCTGGGATGAGAAGGGTTTGGCTTGGGGATTGAGAGAGTGAGACAGAGAGAGTGAGAGAAAGTGAGAGAGGCTGGGATGAGAAGGGTTTGGCTTAGGGATTGAGAGAGTGAGATGGAGAGTGAGACAGACTGGGCATCAAATGGGCTGAGAGAGAGAGAGAGTGAATAAAATTATACAAATTAGAATTAAGAATTGTTCGGTACAGTACGGGATTAAACGGTATCACATATCCGGTACCGCTCCCGTGTCATATAAAGTTGACACGGTACGGTATCATACCGGATGCAGTAAAAAACTAAATGAAAAAGCACTAAACTAGTACGGTACGGCTCGAATCATGTTTGGTATCGATACTTCAGCTTCAGATGCCCAACCCTAGTTACGGGTGTTTTGATTTTCTTTAATTATTGGGTTTTTATTATTTTTTAATGAAATTAAAATCTAACACTGTTATGTTAGGGTTAAGTGAAAAGATATGTATCAAAATGTTTGTATTTTAAAAAGGTATTTTAGGAATAATAGTGGTGGAAAGATAAGATTATATTTTGGATAAACAGCTAAAAACCCCCTTGAACTATAACGCTTGTCGAAATGTCCACCATGAATTATTTTTTCAGCCAATTTAACCATCAGACTATTTTAAATGGTCAATTTAAACCTGTCTGCCGCGCAAATCTCACGGCCTGGAGTTTCGGGCCGAGGGGATGTGCGTTAATACGGGGTTTCCTGCTTTTGGGTGCGGTGCGGTTGTGCGCGGGCGTGCCAGCACGGTCTACCGTGCGTTGATGTTTCGATGAGTGTTGGATGGATGAATGGTGCGCCTGTTTGATCTGTCTTCCTAGTCAAATGATTGTAGCCGAGAGAGGAACTGGTCTCGGCTGTTAGGTTCACGGCCTGAACTACAAGGCCGTTGAGTGATGGTGTTGGTGGCGGGTTTTGGGCGGTGCTCCGGCGCGCTGCTCAGGGAGCGACGGTCGTATGATATATGGGGTGAGTGAACGAACAATAAGGATGGTGCTCTGGCGCCTTGAAAATCAAGGGTCGTATGATATATTGATGAATGGATTTTCCTTACAATCTAACGCTACTCCTAGAAAAGCAAGTAAAGATATTGAAAGTGCATTACAGGAAAAAATAAGTTGCTCCGTGGGAGGCTTTGTTTTGGTGTTGAACCCTTTGAATGTAGCTCGAGTCTTGTATTTATAGGAAGAGTCCTTGGATGAGTAATCGAGGCTGAATTTACGCATAGTGGAGTCTGATTAGCGCAAGTGGGCAGTCCAATCGACATTTGGGATCGTGAAGTATGGTGGTGTGACCCCAGAAATCCCGGTGAATCTCGGCCGCCGCTCTCGATCGTGGGTTCTGAACCTCTGGCCGTGGAGACGCATTTATGGCCTGGATAGCTAGTGAACCAACATCTCAGGCTGTCAGAATCCTTGTGAGAATGTCCACGTCTAATCACTCTGATCTCAATCACCAAATCCTGACTTCAGTCACTTCCCACCTTCCCTCATGCATTAAATGCCCCTTTGTGGCCAATGGGTTCGCTGCATTAAACAGGCACTACTTCATTAAATGAAGCTTGGGACCCTGCTGTCACGTGATGATTTGCCTTTAATGCCTTGGCCGCAATTTTGTTCGGCCTCGGCCTCGGCCTGCACTTGAGGCCGAGATGATAATGCCTTAGCATTTCTTCTTTTATCTTTGGGAAGGCGAAGTACCCTGGCGAAACGCTGCGTTTCAGCTTCTGCGAACAAATGCCAGGGCCGAGAGAAAGGGCTCCTTTGGCCAGCTCATGGCCGTGGTTTATCAGGCACAAACATTGCCCCCACATCCCTGGATTCTTTGGCCTCGGCATGGGTAGGGGCCGAATGGATTCCAAGGGATGGACCCTTTGCATTCCTTTCTGAAGTGATTGACAACTGGGGCATTAAATGCGCAGGCCAGTCGGCGCATTCCGCGCTTTTAATGCCTCAAGCACGTCGTGCAGGCCATCATTGCCCAAGGCGTCGTGTCGCCTCGTCAAATGAAACGACGGTCACTGTCATAACTTTGCGTGCTCTGAATGCGCTGTCAGGCCGTTTCATCTTTCGAGACCAAACCTCCATTTTGAACTCCAGCGCCAGTATAAAACCCAAACTCCTTCGCATTTTCCTCCACACTCCCAGGCTTTCTGAGTTCATTTTTCTTCGAAGGTTCATACTATTCTTCCCCAGTTTCTTCACCCTCGTTCCCCAAACTTAAAATTATTATCCAGTGAGCCTCCTTCTTGCTTCAATCGCTCTGGAACCCTTTTTTGACTCCTGGGCTTCGGCCTGGGCTTCGCCCTCCCTTATTACCAACTGTCCTAATGTTCCTTATCGTAGCTTCCTCAAAAACAGGGAGCCAAACCTGCTGGGTCGCATGACTTGGCAATTTGGCCTGGTCCAGATGACTTGGCAGTTTGATGAGGGTGAGAAGAACTGGGACAATGACCTCGACGTGGCCGAATTTATGCGGCCGGATACTCGGGTCACATCCATGGCCGGAATGACGGCCTTCACCAAGGCTGAAGTGATGGCTCCTACCATAACTGGAATGACGACTGCTTACCATGTCCAGAGTGATGGCCGCTACCACGGCCTGAACGACGGCCGCTGCCACTGCAGGAATGGCGACTGCTTACCACGGCTAGAGTGGCAGTGGCCTTCCGTGTCTGGAGTGACGGCCCATGCGCTTTCCACGGCCTGGAGTGAGGCCCTGGGTGCAGGCTGGCCGTGGCTGATGACGATATAGGTAGCGAAGGTCCTGCCTTGGGGGAAGGCGCCTGATTGTCTTGCAAGAGGACCGAGGAGCCGAAGCACGTAGATTTAGGGTGTGATTTTTCTTATGTGTGTTTGTACTCGGCCAGGACCTGGCCGTCTTCTTGTAAACGCACCCCCCCCCCCCCCCCCTTTTTCATCCTGAATGAATAAAATGAAGTATGATTTCCTTTAGTTTGTCTTTGTCATGTTGCATACTCCACTTTGATATTTGCAAATCTCATAACCTTTCTGCGGCCATCTCCCATAATGACGGGATATATTTCTTCAAATATTGGCCGTTGATCGGCAAGTTGTGCCGTTCCCCATCTCTATCTTTTAACTGAAATGCACCTTAGCCAAGAATTCGTTTGATAATGAACGGTCCTTCCCAGTTGGGCGAAAATTTGCCGAACCGGGGGTCCTTTGTCCCAATAGGAAGTACGGCTCGCCATACTAGGTCGCCTTCGGCGAAAGCCTTTTGGTTAACCCTTTTGTTGTAAGCCCTCGCCGCGATTTGCTTTTGTGCCTGCATCAGGTTATAGGCATCGAGTCTAGATTGCTCCAAATCCTCCAACTCCTGAGCCATGGCTTGTGCATAACGCTCCTCTTCATGCCCAGGCTGCTCGGCCACACGAAGAGACCGAACCTTTAACTCAATCGGGACGATGGCGTCGTGACCGTAGGTTAAGGCGTAAGGAGATGTGCCCATGGCCGACCGCTTTGAGCTTCGGTAAGCCCAAAGAGCCTTGGGGAGTAAGTCGTGCCACGCCCTAGGTCTTTCCTCCATCATCTTCTCTAGGATGCCCTTGATTACTTTGTTACTTGCCTCGGCCTGTCCGTTAGATTGAGGGTAGTAAGGTGTTGAGTGGATCAATTTGATCCCCATTTTTTCAGTGTATTCTCGTGTCTCGGCCGATGCGAATACCGGGCCGTTGTCGGCCGTGATAGTTTCTGGAATACCGAACCGATGAACGATGTGATTGTCAAAGAATTTGACCACCTGTGCGTTGGATATCGACCGATAGGACTCGGCCTCGACCCATTTGGTGAAATAGTCGGTCGCCACTAAAATCCAAGCGTGTTGGTTGGACGCGGCCGGATGGATTTTGCCGATGATATCCACGGCCCACCCTCTGAATGGCCATGGTTTGGTAACCGGGTGGAAGGCTTCGGTCGGTACCCTTTGTATGGGGCCGTAGATTTGACACTTGATACATCCCTTCGCATACTCGATGCAATCTTTCAAAATGGTCGGCCAGTAATAGCCGTGCCTCCGGACCAACCACCTCATTTTGACCCCAGACTGGTGAGCACCACAAATCCCCTCGTGAGACTCATTCATGATGACCTTGATGTCCTCGGCGCTGGGACATAGGAGTAACAAACCATCTGATCCCTTTCGGTACAGCTCATTCTGATAAATCAAATAACACCGAGCTTGGAACCGTGTAGTCCTTTCATGGCTGCCAGAAGGGTTGCGTAGATACTTCACTATGGGGTAGCGCCAGTCGGCTTCGGCCGTGTCGATCTCGTCGGTGATGTCGGTCGAAAACACTTGCGCTGTCATTCCTCGCTCGGTCAAGGCTGGCAAGGTACGCCTCTCGATTCTTATCACACGATCGTGGTCAGTGCTTGGGATGTTTACGCCAGACGCTACTTGGGCCATCTCATTGGCCTCGCCGTTTTCGGCGCGCGGTATATGAACAAAGGAAATTCTAGAAAATCCATCGGCCGTGTTGAGGGCCGTCACATAATACATGGCCAAATTCTCGCTCATGCATTGGTATTTCCCAGTTAACTGGTTAATAACCAGCTGAGAGTCGCCGTAGACCAAAACACGGGTTGCCTTCATCTCTTTCAAAATCTCGAGACCAATGATGAGCGCTTCGTACTCAGCTTGATTATTAGTGCATTTGAAATCGAGTTGGAAAGCGAACTGCCACTTCTGCCCTTGAGGAGATTCAATCACAACTCCGGCTCCTGACCTGGCCTCGGTGCTGGATCCGTCAAAGTGCATGGTCCAAAAATTCTTTTCAATGCGGGCCATACTGATCTCGACCTCCAACTCCTCCTCTTGTCCCTGGGACGGGTGATGAGCCAGAAAATCAGCCAAAACCTGACCCTTGACCGATTTCTGAGCCACGTATTGAAAAGTAAATTCGGACAATGCCATCGTCCACTTCCCAATTCGGCCGCGTATGATCGGCCGGGTAAGCATATATTTGATGAGATCGGTCTTAGAAATGATTTGAACAACCGAAGGAAGCATATAATGCCGCAACTTGGTGGCCACGAAATAAAGGGCTAGGCATAGTTTTTCGATTGGCGAATAGTTCAATTCGGCCATGTTGAGGGTGAGGCTTAGATAGTGCACTGCTTGTTCGCGCCCAGACTCGTTGTTCTGAGCCAGCAGACAGCCGATAGAACCCTCTGAAGCCGAAATGTAAAGCCTCAATGGTTTCCCCCTTTTCGGCGGCATCAGGACCGGCGGTTGGGACAAATATTTCTTGATGTCGTCGAGGGCCGTCTGATGCTCTGCTCCCCATACGAACCGCTCGGTGTCTTTGAGTTTGAGCAAGGGAGACAACGGCCGAAGGACTGCAGCTCCTTCTTAGTCCTCGGCGGAGGGGCCGCCATAATGGCCGTAGCCTTATTTTTATCTACCTCGATTCCTCGTTGGTGAACCAAGAAACCGAGGAAATTCCCGGCGGTGACACCAAAAGCACATTTCTTCGGGTTCATTTTTAGGCCGTGCGCTCGCATCCGGTCAAAAGCCTGTCGAAGATGTCCTACGTGGTCGGCTCTGGACGGGGACTTCACAACCACATCGTCAATGTAGACTTCAACGGTTCGGCCTATAAGGTCGTGAAAAATAAGGTTCATGGCTCTCTAGTATGTTGCGCCGGCATTTTTCAGGCCGAACGGCATGACCACCCACTCATAGGTTCCGATTGCTCCTGGACACCTGAACGCCGTTTTATGAACGTCTTCCTCGGCCACAAAAATCTGGTTGTAACCCGCATGGCCGTCCATGAAAGACAGGAGTTCGTGCTTTGCGGCTCCGTCCACTAGGAGATCTGACATAGGCATGGGATATTCGTCTTTGGGGGTCGCGAGGTTCAGATTTCGGTAATCGGTGCAAACCCTCAAAGCCCCAGACCTCTTCAGAACTGGTACAATGTTGGCCAGCCATTCAATGTACCGAGCCGTGCGTATGAAGCCGGCTTTAAGGAGCCGTTCAATCTCCTCCTTGACCCTAAGCTGTACCTCGGTCGAGAAACGCCTTGGCGGCTGTTGAAAAGGCTTGAACCCCTCCTTGATTCTTAATTCATGCTCGACCAAACTTCTTGGCAAACCAGGAATCTCATGATAATCCCAAGCAAAAAAGTCCTTATATTCATGGAGCAAGCCGATAACCTCGGCCGCTAACTCAGGATCCAACAGATGGCTTACAAAAAGAGGCCGTGGTTCGGCCTCGGTCCCTACATTAATTTCTAACAAAGGGTCCTGGACTTCAGGGTAGTCGTCCTCCATTTCGGCGGGCGCCGTTTCTAGGTCGTCCAACGTCAATGCGTCCGTTTCGTCCGCTTCATGGAGGAATTCGATCAGGTTGATTGGTGAATTTGGCCGTAAGGATTCCGCCGCCCAGTGTTCCAGCAGACGCTCTACCAAATCCCTCAAAGCCGCTGCCCCCTCTTCTTTAGTGGCTTTATCTGTCATTTAAAGACTGGTGAGGTCGATCAACACTTCGCGCGCCGAATCCTGTCGGATATTCTCGGCGCCTAACTCCAGCACTTTCTGGGCCGTCGTTCTGGTTGGACGGCCGTTTGCATCGTGGCCGGTGAGGACAACCCATCCAACATCGTCGTCGTAAATCCGAGCTTGCACGGCGTTGGCTTCGAAAGGTTTTTCGTCGGCCGGGTGTATAGACACCTTTTGGCTGTCCCAGAAGAATAACAATTGGAAAAGGGAAGACGGTATACACCCAGATTGATGGATCCAATCACGGCCGAGTAATACGTTGTAGTCGACGCTTGATTCGACCACGTAGAAGGCCGCGACCCTCGTTTGATCAGCCACGGTAATCTTTAAGGGCAATACGCCAATGGTTTTTGACTTATCGCCGACAAAACTACTCATGACCACGTCGTTGGGGATGAGGTCCTCCTTCGACTTGTCCAGCTTTCTCATTAAGGAATAGGGAAAGATGTTGACCGTCACCCCACAGTCAACAAAAACCTTGGATATGGGCACACCCTCTATGTGAGCCGAGATATACAACGGCTTCAAGTGCCGATATTTGTTCGGCTCGTCTCTTGGTATTACTTCATTAAATGCTACGGCCAGCAATTCCTCCTTAGTTTTTGGCCTCTGATCAAATTGCTCCTCGGGCACGTCATCCTCTAAACCGCTGGTCTGCCCTCCCGGGGCTGAAAACTCGAATGGCAGCACCAGGACCATGTTGATGCCGACTTCCTCCGGCTCCTGCGGGTTTCCCCTACCGGCTTCCTCTTCGGTCTCAGAGCCGTCTTTGGTGAGAGTCGTTTCCTCGACCATCCCGAGGATTCCCTCATATTCTTCATCGGAGATTCCTATTGTGGGGTCGTCCTCGGCCTCATGCCCGAAGAGAGGATCTCCGAAACCCTCGTCCATAAGCCTCACGGCCCTCGGACTATCGGTTATGGACGCTTTGACCTCTGGGGGTTCTGAGGTTTCAACCTCCTCCTTGAGGGTCCGTCTAGCCTCTGTCAACGCGTCCCTGGCTGCTAGGTAATCGTCTAGGCGGCTTACTCGGCCCTTTTCCTCAGTCGTCAGACCAAAGAACGTGTCCGTCGGCGTCACAGCAAAGTACCGGCGGAGATATTCCAAATCGACCCTGCTGAAGGGGATTTTAGCCTCTAATCCGCCGAGGTTGGGCTGGTAACTTTGGAGGCCCCTTGCCCTGGACTCCCTGTTCGCCTGATATACGGCCTTAATGGCCGAGTCAGAACCGCTGGTGATGAGGAGCGCTTCTGCCTTTGTGTTTTTGAGGGCCAATTCTACGATTTCTTGGCTCTCAGGGGTCATACCGTACAGATCCACGGCCGAATGATCTTTATGGAATTCTCTGAGGAAGGACAGACCGTTGGCCGAAAAAGGAGGATCCCTCCCGTGGTAGATGTCGACGACACCCTCGTCCGTTCCTTCCATGACCGCGGCCTTTGGCTGGGCTAAATTGGTCGACGAACTACGGGGACTTCCGTCTTGCCTAGGGCGCCACGCCCTCAAAGGCTTGGTGCTGGCTGCTCTCACGGCCGGGGAGACAACTGGTTTGGGTGACAGCCCGTCAGCAGTTGTCACTTTCTTTTGGCGTTTGAAGCCCTCGACCTCGGTTGTCTGCATCCTGGCCTGCTGAACCTGCCTCTGCATTCTCCTCAGCTGGGTTTTCGTCAGTGGTTCGGCCCTGCCCCCAGGCCGTGCATGGTACCAACGGTCATCCTTTATGACTGGTGGTTTGAACGTTTTTATCGATCTTGGGGCGGCCTCTTCTTGGTGGCTGGCCGAGGCACTGAGGTTTTGTGGCCCCAGTCGGCTGAAAACAGCTCTGTTGGTCGGCTGTCGACCGTACTGACCACCGAATCTTTTCGCGGTCGTTCGAGATGGCTCGACGGCCTTTCTCTTGTTCTCTTGCGGCCCGGGCTGGCCGATCTTGCACTTGCATCGTTTGCAAAGGGCCGGCTCAAGTTCGGCCAAAGGCTCCTTTCCTTTTGCCAAACCGCGAACTCCTCCATCCTCGGCTGGGAGTTGGGCGTCGATCATGTTAACGATGTTTGTGCTTGATAAATCACGGTCACGAGCTGGCCGAATGAGCCCTTTCTTTCGGCCCTGGCACTTGTTCGCAGAGGCTGGAACGAAGCGTTTCGCCAGGGTACTTCGCCTTCTTAAAAATAAAAGAAGGAAATGCTAAGGCATGATCATCTCGGCCTCAAGCATAGGCCGAGGCCGAGGCCGAACAAATTTGTGGCCAAGGCATTAAAGGCAAATCATCACGTGACAGCAGGGTCCCAGGCTTCATTTAATGAAGTAGTGCCTGTTTAATGCAGCAAAACTCATTGGCCACAAAGTAGCATTTAATGCATGAGGGAAGGTGGGAAGTGACTGAAGTCAGGATTTGGTGATGAAGATCAGAGTGATTAGACGTGGACATTCTCACAAGGATTCTGACAGCTTGAGATGTTGGTTCACCAGCTATCCAGGCAATAAATGCGTCTCCACGGCCAGAGGTTCAAAACCCACGATTGAGCGCGGCGGCCGAGATTCACCAGGATTTCTGGGGTCTCATCACCATACTTCACGATCCCAAATGTCGATTGGATTGCCCACTTGCGCTAATCAGACTCCACTATGCGTAAATTCAGCCTCGATTACTCATCCAGGGACTCTTCCTATAAATACAAGACTCGAGCTACATTCAAAGAGTTCAAACACCAAAATAAGCCTCCCACGGAGCAACTTATTTTTTCTGTAATGCACTTCCAATATCTTTACTTGCTTTCCTAGGAGTAGTGTTAGATTGTAAGCAGAATCCATTCATCAATATATCATACGACCCTTGATTTTCAAGGCGCCGGAGCACCATCCTTGTTGTTCGTTCACTCACCCCATATATCACACGACCGTCGCTCCCTGAGCAGCGCGCCGGAGCACCGCCCAAAACCCACCACCAACACCATCACTCGACGGCCTTGTAGTTCAGGCCGTGAACCTAACAGCCGAGACCAATTCCTCTCTCGGCTACAATCGTTTGACTAGGAAGACAGATCAAACAGGCGCACCATTCATCCATCCAAAACTCATCGAAACATCAACGCACGGTAAACCGTGCTGGCACGCTCACGCACAACCGCACCGCACCCAAAAGCAGGAAACCCCGTGTTAACGCACATCCCCTCGGCCCGGAACTCCAAGCCGTGAGATTTGCGCGGCAGACACTTTTGGCACACCCGGTGGGACGCTTGTCAAAAACTTATGATGGAAACCAGCATTCCAATCGCGACGGACCGCATGGCCAGTTCCATATAGAGACCAGCAGTGATGGAAGAACTGATGTCCAAGCAGGCCTACAGGATAGAAACATCCTTCACGGCTGTTAAGCTCATAATTTCATACATATACATGCCCTATTTACTTACTTCTTTTGCTTAGTTTCCTAGATTTCTAAGAGATTTGCCTCCCTTTGTGTGTTTTGTAGGCCAATAGAGCAAGAGAGCATAATTCATGCAATTCAAGCATGTTAAGGCCTAATTTGGATGAAGGGAAGAAGAGCTTAATGACAAACTCATTTTGGCTACAGCCCCCTGCCAGTCCAGTTCCGTAGGTCATATTGCAAGCTTTGTTTCAACAACCTACATAGCTCGAATGAGGCCACATTCTTCATGAAAGTTGTTCCAATTGGTGTGTACTATAACATATCCAAAATTCAGCCCCATTGGATAAATCTGGAGTCCGTTACCTAGCAAACACAGAACCATGCTCAGGATGGATCTTATCAGCGCGGAAAATGAGTTAGCAATTTGTTTCGGCCTTAACTTCTTCCTCCAACCTTGGATTGGCCCAAATAACATATGGCTGGAAAGAAGACATTCTGAACTTCAATTTCGAGTGCTTAAAGTCCTAATTTGATCAAGAGAAGCCCAAGTTGTAAGCCCTTGAAGTTGCTGGTCATGCTGACCTCAACATGTGCTGGTTGGATGCTTGGTCATGGTGAGCTAGGTATGAGCTATAAAAATCAAAAGAAAAAGAGAAAAGAAGTGTGGCCAATGTAGTCACGACCCTAGGGTGATATAAGGAGAAATCAAGGTGATCTAGGGTAATGAGCCGCAAAATTGGGCCAAATTTTATACAAAGTGTGTAAATGTCAAAATCAAATTTTGAAGTGATTCAATTGCAAAATCTGGTGTTGTGAGCTTTTCAATTTATGTGCCTTACATTTCAAATGTCAATGATCTTGTTTATATGACATGCTCTACTTTGTTCCTTAGACTTTGTATTTCAATATCCATTCCTTTTCTAACCATTACATTACATCCATGAGTAAAGTCCTATTGATTTTGGTTTAGCTTGGCAAACTTGAGTTCATTCTTGCAAGAATTTATATCGTTGTTTGAGAAGCATGAGTTGTATCTTCATGGCTACTTCACACACACACACCTTGAGCATGATTTTTGTGAGATTGTGGTAGCACTTGAATAATGTTTAGAACTTCCCTAGTGCTTGTTTTGTTCCTTGTTGAGCCATGTCTATGAAGTTTAACATTTTTGTCCGGTTGGAAGGTTAACGTTTTTGTTTTTTTTGTTTTTCTTAAGAACTAACAAATCTTTTAAGTTTTCTAATTACTTTGTTTTACAGAGTCAGTAAAACGTTTGTGGGTATCGTATCTGTTAAACCCTCAGGAGACACAGCTCCTCCTACTAGGGATGCCTAGAGGTTTAAAGGCTTGTTGCATACGCTCAATGCAATCGAGTTACCTACGAAAGTGGTCTAGTTAACTTTTTGTTTTTTATTTTTTTATTTTTTTATTTTTTTTATTTTTATTTTTTTTATCTTTGTTTTTCTTTTGTTTTGCTCGAGGACTAGCAAAATCTAAGTTTGGGGGTGTGTTAAGCTCATAATTTCATACATATACATGCCCTATTTACTTACTTCTTTTGCTTAGTTTCCTAGATTTCTAAGAGATTTGCCTCCCTTTGTGTGTTTTGTAGGCCAATAGAGCAAGAGAGCATAATTCATGCAATTCAAGCATGTTAAGGCCTAATTTGGATGAAGGGAAGAAGAGCTTAATGACAAACTCATTTTGGCTACAGCCCCCTGCCAGTCCAGTTCCGTAGGTCATATTGCAAGCTTTGTTTCAACAACCTACATAGCTCGAATAAGGCCACATTCTTCATGAAAGTTGTTCCAATTGGTGTGTACTATAACATATCCAAAATTCAGCCCCATTGGATAAATCTGGAGTCCGTTACCTAGCAAACACAGAACCATGCTCAGGATGGATCTTATCAGCGCGGAAAATGAGTTAGCAATTTGTTTCGGCCTTAACTTCTTCCTCCGACCTTGGATTGGCCCAAATAACATATGGCTGGAAAGAAGACATTCTGAACTTCAATTTCGAGTGCTTAAAGTCCTAATTTGATCAAGAGAAGCCCAAGTTGTAAGCCCTTGAAGTTGCTGGTCATGCTGACCTCAACATGTGCTGGTTGGATGCTTGGTCATGGTGAGCTAGGTATGAGCTATCATTTCTGGTTGGAAGCTTGGTCATGGTGACATGAAGATGAGCTAGGGCTGCTGGTGGGATCTATTGGTGAAGTGCATCAACCAATTCAAGATTTTCTAATACAAGTGCATCACCCAATTTAGATTTTCTAATACAAGTGCATCAACCATTTCAGATTTTATAAAACAAGTGTTGTATGCATTAGCCATATTGAATTCAGATTTTCACTTCCCCTAGGCCTATAAATAGGGAAGTTCTCTAAGCTTGTAAATATACCCCAAGGGGGGGAGCTCTCAAACACTTCTCTAGAGCTCCCTTCCCTTCTCTCCCTCAAATTCTCTTAATTTTGCTTTCTAGTTCTCAATTCTAGCTTTCCTTTTGCTTCTTAGTTGTAATTTATTTTTCATTATGTAAATTCTTTTCTTTAGTTTCAAGTTTGATTAGTTTCCAAGTTTCAATTATGGTTCATGTTCTTATTCATTATGCTTATAAGTTAATATGCTAGTTTGAATGATTGATCACCATTTAGGCTTGCATGTTAGCTATCTTGGTTTGAATTAAGAGTATACACCATGCTTTAATTCGAATTGAACTATGAATAGGAAGAGTATGTATGGACATTCGACAACAGGGATTAGATACATACTTGGTTGTTTAAATTGTTCTTCTATGCTTAATGGGTTCCTAATGCTTAATTTTAGGTTAGACAACAAATGATCAAATTAGGGAATTAGGAACACAAGGTTATGACCACACACCATGGCTTAATCATACTTTAGCTAGAATCAATCCATTAATCTAAATTGAACTTGGGAACTTATTTGCTTGAGTTACTTATTTCTTTCTTCCTTGTTTTATGTTCTTTGTTTTTGTTTCTATTTTGTGTCGGGAAACTAAATTGGATCATTCAATCACCAATCCCTGTGGAATCGACCTCGCACTTACATATGCTATACTACCAACGGTTCGTGCACTTGCGAGTATCACAAGTTGAGGATGCAACTGAATCCATTTTGGTGCAGCTGTATCAACACAACAACGGCCGCAATGGACAGATTCTCCTCCGAGTTGCGGACACTTTTCCAAGAGGAGATGCCGACGGCCTCGCCCGCGTTGTCTCCTGGAGCTGGACAAAGAGGCCGAGAGCACGAAAGGGCCGAACCTTGCGACAAAAACAGCAGTCTCGGCGTCTCTGACCATGTCGAGATATTAGGTTACGGCCAGCACTCTCTACGACCGGCCAACAGCTGGGGGCAGGCTCAGCCTACAAGGGCGAACCCCGGGCCAAACCAACCGGCAAAGAAAGCATGTAGTCCACTCCATGCTCTAGCCAAGGCTTTGAGGGGGAGTCCTACGGTGTCTACGGCCGAGCAATTCGGCCCAACCCATACTTTGGCCGATCAGGCACAGTCCGGCCAAAGCAGTATGACCGAAGCGTTACCACAACAATGCGAGCAAAAAGGCATGACCGTTGCACTATCGTTGCAAATACACGATTCGGTCATTCAGACGACAATGCAAACGCGCCTAGGTCCCCTTTATGATGCAGATCAGCAGGATCAGGTGACCATACCTTGATGGCTAACCGACCGAGATTATCTCGGCCAAACCCACGGCGTCTCTATAAAACAACTCGGCCCGGTTATGACGGCCGAGCTTTACGTTCAAACGGCCCAACATGTAAGGCCGCAAAACGGCGTGCAACAGGACAGGCCGCTTCAAGGGTTTCAATCCGAGCACATCCGGCCTGTCACAAAAGACGGTGTGATACAGGGGGAACCGGGGGCACCCGGTTACCCAAGACCGTGCCTACCAGGGGGACCTAGCGAGTGGCACAACTTGTTTCCCAAAGTTTTTTGGGCCAGCCGCGCCTCAAAGAATCCGGTTGTGGTCACGCCTCTCTATATCTTGGCCGACGGCCATGACCCTAATAAACTATTAGAGAGAAGGGTTCGAGTCCTTCGGGTTCTCGGGCAACATGG
This sequence comes from Prunus avium, assembly GCF_965620075.1. Classification (NCBI taxonomy): domain Eukaryota; kingdom Viridiplantae; phylum Streptophyta; class Magnoliopsida; order Rosales; family Rosaceae; genus Prunus; species Prunus avium. The sequence goes on from NC_142290.1 coordinate 23,828,748, forward strand.
CCGAAAGGGGAAGGCTCACTCGCAGATGATGCTCAGGAGATCGAAGAAATCAGGACGGTCGAAGCTCGACGACTACCACTCGGCGCAAGATCAAAAGAAGATGGCACCGAGGACCTATGATAAAAGAGTTAAGAAAAAGAAAAGAGGGAGGTAGGTGAGCGAGTCAAATAAACGGTGCGGTCAATATAAAGCGAAAAGACATGCATTCGGTCATTCAGAAAAGGAGGGATCCACCCTATATTCAGTTTTGAGAAATCATTTGTACAGAGGGTTAGAACGGCCAGTCGAGGCCGAAACGGTACACAGATGTGCTAGCCTAAAAACCAGGGTTTCACTCCGGCCTTCATAAACGTAAGGGCCGTCACTCAGGATACAGGTGCGGCAGGGTAAACCCAAGGCCGTCATTACGACCAGTGGCCGGGCCGTAATTCTGGATATAGGCGCAGCCAGGCGTGGCCAAGACCGGCACTTCGGCCACGTTAAGGGCCGTCACCCCGGCCATGGTAAGCAGCCATCCCGCTGCCCACGGTAAGCGGCCGTCATTCTGGCCGAATTAAGGGTCGTCACTCCTGCCATATTGAGGGCCGTCGCTTCTGCCGTAGACGCAACCACAGTACTCAGCCGGACGAATACAGCCGTTTTGAAGTCATCATGCCAGGTCGTTCCATCTCCGTCAATCACTTTGCAGTTCCTCCTCGGCTTCGCAGGAAGAAATGTCGTCTTCTTCCACGATCGAGAAGGAATCTCGGCCGTTTTTTGCCCCTGGCCCACAACGACTTTCCAGAATAAAAGACGATTAGTGGACGGCAGAAAGGGAGAAGCCATCTAGGCCAGGCCAAACTGCCGAGTCATGAGGATCAGCAGAGGGGATTTTTTGGCTTTGGAAGGGCTGCAGCAGAGGCTATTAGGGCAGAAATTAAAAGAGAGGCTCGGAGTAGCTTTTTTGAAAGGGATGAACTCGGGGATTTTTGGAGTATGAAGAAAGGGCGAAGGAGTTAGGTTTTTATACTCATACTGGAATTCGAGATGACGGGGTGTGATTCTCGTAAAACGGAATGGCCCGACAGCATATTCAGAGCACGCGAAATTACGGCAGGAGCTTGGCGGCCGGCGATTCGATTCGCAAGAGAAATGATGTTTGTGCCTGATAAATCTCAGCCATGAGCAGGCCGAAGGAGCCCTTTCTCTCAGCCCTGGCACTTGTTTGCAGAGACTGAAACGCAGCGTTTCGCCAGGGTACTTCGCCTTCCTTAAAGAAAAAAGAAGGAAATGCTAAGGCATGATCATCTCGGCCTCAAGCATGGGCCGAGGTCGAGGCCGAACAAATTTGCGGCCAAGGCATTAAAGGCAAATCATCACGTGACAGCAGGGTCCCAGGCTTCATTTAATGAAGTAGTGCCTGTTTAATGCAGCAAAACCCATTGGCCACAAAGTAGCATTTAATGCATGAGGGAAGGTGGGAAGTGACTAAAGTCAGGATTTGGTGATGAAGATCAGAGTGATTAGACGTGGACATTCTCACAAGGATTCTGACAGCTTGAGATGTTGGTTCACCAGCTATCCAGGCAATAAATGCGTCTCCACGGCCAGAGGTTCAAAACCCACGATTGAGCGCGGCGGCCGAGATTCACCAGGATTTCTGGGGTCTTATCACCATACTTCACGATCCCAAATGTCGATTGGATTGCCCACTTGCGCTAATCAGACTCCACTAAGCGTAAATTCAGCCTCGATTACTCATCCAGGGACTCTTCCTATAAATACAAGACTCGAGCTACATTCAAAGGGTTCAAACACCAAAACAAGCCTCCCACGGAGCAACTGATTTTCTTCTGTAATGCACTTTCAATATCTTTACTTGCTTTCCTAGGAGTAGTGTTAGGTTGTAAGCAGAATCCATTCATCAATATATCATACGACCCTTGATTTTCAAGGCGCCGGAGCACCATCTCTGTTTGTTCGCTTACTCACCCCATATATCACACGACCGTCGCTCCCTGAGCAGCGCGGCGGAGCACCGCCCAAAACCCACCACTAACACCATCACTCAATTGCCTTGTAGTTCAGGCCGTGAATCTAACAGCCGAGACCAGTTCCTCTCTCGGCTACAATCGTTTGACCAAGAAGACAGATCAAACAGGCGCACCATTCACCCATCCAACACTCACCAAAACATCAACGCACGGTAAACCGTGCTGGCACGCCCGCGCACAACCGCACCGCACCCAAAAGCAGGAAACCCCGTGTTAACGCACATCCCCTCGGCCCGGAACTCCAGGCCGTGAGATTTGCGCGGCAGACAAACGACAGGTGGAGGAAATGGCTTGGAGTCGACCTGCATGGCCGCCTTCTCCGGAAACTAGAGCTTCTTCTCGTCTATCAATTTCTGGATAACGTCTCGCAAGACAACACAGTTGTTGGTGTTATGGGACCAAGAACTGTGGCACTTGCAAAACGTTTTTCCCTTGAGCTCTTCGGGCTTCGGAGTCTTATGGCCGAAGGACAATTTTACCTTCTTCTCGGCCACCAGCAGGTCGAAGATAGCCTCGGCCCTTGTTAAGTCAAAAGTGTAGGCCTTCGTTTCCCGCTTCGCGAACTTGGCATCAGGGACCTTTGTGCGGCTATTGTCGGTTTTAACAAGCCCTCTGCAAATGAAGGGTTTGTCTATGTTGACTTCGGTCGAACTCATCTCGACCTCATCGCCCTCGGCCTCTGCGGAGTCGTCTGCTTCGGCATAGCTGACGATGGGATTCCTATAGTAGGTTCCCTTTGAGGCTGTCTTCTTCTGCATCTCCTCTTTCAACAAGGACGCATATCTGTCCACCTTGTTGGTCAAGTCATGCATGTCCCGAAATTCGATTCCCTGGAATTTCTTCCGGTATTCGAATTCCAATCCTTCCTCGGCTATCTTGACGAACTCCCTCTCTGGTAGGTTCGTGCGGCACCAATTCCTACATGTTTTGAACCGTTGCAAGTAACCGCGAGGTGATTCGTCCGATGCTTGGCTCATTCTTGCCAACTCGGCGACCGTTATCTCTCGGTTGGTCTGATAGAAATGCTCGTGGAACACCCGTTCCATATCAGACCAATCCCTTATTGAATTCGGCGGAAGGTTTATGAACCATGAGAACGCCGCGCCGGTCAAAGAATGAACAAATAGTCGGAGCCTCTGAGCGTCCGAATCGGCCTCTCCACACTGGGCCGTGAAACGACCGATGTGTTCAATGGAGGAGGTCTGCCCATCCCTAGAGAAAAGAATGAACTCTGGCAATCGATAGTTCCGGGGGAGGAGGGTCCGGTCAATTTCTGGCGGGTACGGCCTCGTGTACCTTGGCATGTCCGGCCGCCTCTGAGCTAGGCCGTCTTCGATCATCCGCCGGACATCTTCGAGCCGGATCCCTTGAGGTGGCGCCTCTTGTTGGGCTGCATACGGCCGCGTGGCCTGTAGCACCTCGTTCTGAGGCCTTGCCTGTTGAACCATTTGAACAAAGGGTTCGGCCGGGATGACCGAGCTAGTTGATGCCAGATGAGCACCGTGGGTTTGACCAAGGTGCGTATGCGCTGTTGCTGGAACGGCTGACCCATAGTGAAGGTGAGAGCCCAACGGACACGACGACGCCTGCAAAGGTGGTGAGACGGTCAGGCTGCCCTGACTGTACTGTTGTGGTGTTACTGCAGACGCGTTGCTTGGACCAGGATGGGTGTGGACGGCGGCAGTGTGAACTGAGTCGAGCGGGTGGATCGTGGGATGCGTGAAGCTGCCGTGCCCTAGAGATACGGCCAAAGCATGGAGCGGTCCGCGCGCTGTCTCCGCCGAGTAGGTTGGTCCAGAATTCGTCCACACGGGCTGGGATTGCCCCCAGCTGTTTGTTGGTGGCAAAGAATGCTGGCCGTAGCCTGATGCTTGGGTATGGGCCGAGACGCCGAGGCTGCTGCTTTCGCCGTAAGGCTCGATTCTGTCGCGCTCTTGGCTCCTCGGTCCGGCTCTGGGAGGTGTTGCGGGCAAGGCCACCGGCATCCTCTCTTGAAAGAGCGTTCGCAGTTCTGAGGAGAACTTGTCCATTGCGGCCATGAAGGATGTTTCTATCCTGTAGGCCTGCTTGGACATCAGTTCCTCCACCACTGCCTGTTCTTGAATGGATTCGGCCGTGCGATCCGTCGTTACTGGAGCGCCAACCGAGATCCCGACCGTACGTTCGGTCTCGATACTTGTGATTGGTGAGGTGGACTCAGGAGTCTCGGAAGTCGTTTCGACTGCTTTGTTTTTGAGCTTTGCCTGTGCCGTAGTTTCCACCATAAGTTTTTGACAGTTGTCCCACTGGGCGTGCCAAAAGTGTCTGCCGCGCAAATCTCACGGCCTGGAGTTCCGGGCCGAGGGGATGTGCGTTAACACGGGGTTTCCTGCTTTTGGGTGCGGTGCGGTTGTGCGCGGGCGTGCCAGCACGGTCTACCGTGCGTTGATGTTTCGATGAGTGTTGGATGGATGAATGGTGCGCCTGTTTGATCTGTCTTCCTAGTCAAACGATTGTAGCCGAGAGAGGAACTGGTCTCGGCTGTTAGGTTCACGGCCTGAACTACAAGGCCGTTGAGTGATGGTGTTGGTGGCGGGTTTTGGGCGGTGCTCCGGCGCGCTGCTCAGGGAGCGACGGTCGTGTGATATATAGGGTGAGTGAACGAACAACAAGGATGGTGCTCCGGCGCCTTGAAAATCAAGGGTCGTATGATATATTGATGAATGGATTTTCCTTACAATCTACCACTACTCCTAGGAAAGCAAGTAAAGATATTGAAAGTGCATTACAGGAAAAAATAAGTTGCTCCGTGGGAGGCTTTGTTTTGGTGTTGAACCCTTTGAATGTAGCTCGAGTCTTGTATTTATAGGAAGAGTCCCTGGATGAGTAATCGAGGCTGAATTTACGCATAGTGGAGTCTGATTAGCGCAAGTGGGTAGTCCAATCGACATTTGGGATCGTGAAGTATGGTGGTGTGACCCCAGAAATCCCGGTGAATCTCGGCCGCCGCTCTCGATCGTGGGTTCTAAACCTCTGGCCGTGGAGACGCATTTATGGCCTGGATAGCTGGTGAACCAACATCTCAGGCTGTCAGAATCCTTGTGAGAATGTCCACGTCTAATCACTCTGATCTCAATCACCAAATCCTGACTTCAGTCACTTCCCACCTTCCCTCATGCATTAAATGCCCCTTTGTGGCCAATGGGTTCGCTGCATTAAACAGGCACTACTTCATTAAATGAAGCTTGGGACCCTGCTGTCACGTGATGATTTGCCTTTAATGCCTTGGCTGCAATTTTGTTCGGCCTCGGCCTCGGCCTGCGCTTGAGGCCGAGATGATAATGCCTTAGCATTTCTTCTTTTATCTTTGGGAAGGCGAAGTACCCTGGCGAAACGCTGTGTTTCAGCTTCTGCGAACAAATGCTAGGGCCGAGAGAAAGGGCTCCTTCGGCCAGCTCATGGCTGTGGTTTATCAGGCACAAACAAAACCCTACCATTAGTTTCCATGTAGTTTCATCCAATTTTCGTTAAAAATAATTATATCTTTAAAAGCTAAAAAAGGAAAAAATAAAAAATAAAAAATAAAAAAAACCCTAGCAATCAACGTCTTCCCCACCCCATCCCCCAGACCCTCTCTCTGCAATCCCACATCCGCAAGGATTTTCCAGTGAAAGAGCAGCAGCGGAGGTGGAGAAGAAGGAGGACTTGAAGATATACCCACCTCTACAACACTGCCATAGACATTGTTATGTTTTTCTGAGCAAACCAATTTGGGTTTAGGGATTTCTTCTCCTTCCTTTTTCTGGGTTTTGGGTTTAGGATCATTGCTATCCCCCAGACCCTCTCTCTGCAATCGCAATGTTCTCGAGCATACCATCTTATCAACACAAAAAGCGCTCTTCAAATACTCTCAAGCTGCACCGAGCTCGAGTTTTTGGATTTGAGAGGGTGTTGGGATGTTCAACTTGAGGACAAGTTTCTCAACGAAAAGTACCCAAATTGAAGGTTTTAGAGCCTCTTATTCTAGACTACCATGAGAGGAATGAATGGTTAAATTGCTCCGATTTCTAGAATGCTTCTGAGTATTTGGCCTGGGAATTTGTGGCTGGTGAATTGGAGGATTACTATGTTGATGATGATGATGTGAGGTATGATGGGATGTGGGATGATGAGGGAAGGCTGGAGGAGCTAGAGCTGAGGTTCTATGAAGGAATTGATCAGAATGGGGATGCAGTGTTTGAAGGTTATGGTTGGCCTCCATCTCCTTAATAAAGTTATGTTTTTTCTAATTTTTCAAACTGTTTGCTTTCTTAGGGATTTTTTCTCCTTTATTTTTCTGGGTTTTGGGTTTAGAAATTTATAAACCATGTCCTTAAGGTCTGTGACAACACCAGCTGGGTTGGTGGAGAAGGGGGGTGGTGTTGGTGATATGCTGGTTTTCTTTTCTTCTTCTTTTTTCTATTTTGAATTTTGTTTGTTTTTGTTTTTACATTTGTTTTTAATTTTTATTAATATTGTACTTTTAAAATGACAAAATTACCCTTATAATTGACAGAAAATTGGATGGAAGTGTAGAAACTTGACGGTAGGTGTTAAATTGGCGATAAAATTTATTACAAGGGCTAAATTGGCTGATAAAATAATTCAGGGTTGACATTTCGACAAGCGTTATAGTTCAAGGGGGTTTTCAGCACTTTACCTTTATATTTTTTCAAATTTACATGATGAGTGGAAAGAGAAGGTGAGTGAAAAAATAGGACGGGATGGAAATAACAGCACTCTTATTTAATACATGTGACAAGGCCTCATCATTTGGCCCGCGGGCTCATGGGCTGATGGGGGCCTGTCCGGCCCATCAAAAAAAGCCCGACTCGGCCCGTTATGGGCTTTGAGATGGCCCGGCCCATCTTGGGCTGGGCTAGGCTTGGGCTTGGGTGTCTGAAGCCCAACCCGACCCGATTAAGCGTAAGAAAGCCCGGCCCGATCCGGCCCACCCACAAAAGCCCAGCCCGTTAGGCCCGCATACATATATAATTATGTATAAATAAGAGTTTATGATTAGGATTTAAATCACATATATAATTTGTTTCATTTCATTTACTTTTCTTTACTTATTCCTAGTTTATAATTGGATGATTAGCACATTAATTTGTGTCAATTATTAATACAACAATTATATATATATATATAAGATGAACAACATATCATATCACCAAATATAATTATATCACGAAACATAATCGTACCACCAAATATAATCATGCTTTTCTTGAACACATCACCAAACATTTGCATATTTATTCATACCATCCTTTAAAAAAAATATTTTTTTGATACTTATTATTTTTTAAAATTATTTCTTAAAACGTAGTACGGTCTAATTATGTAATAACCTAAAAAATAATACTTGGTTTTATTATTTTTATGGAAAATCTTATTAAGTTGTGTGACTTTATTGGGTGTTTTATGAATTTGGTTTGATGTGAAAATATTGGAATTAAGTGAGTTTAATCTCAAATTTGGACTAAAATGCCCTTATGATTAAGTTTATGATTTTTTTCGATTGATTAGGTCCGTTTCAGTGTGGCCCGGCCCGATGGGCTTTTTCAAGCCCGGCTTATGGGTCGGGTTTAGACTTTGAATCTTCTAAAAAAACCTAGCCCGACTCGGTATTTTCTCTTTCCTCTTTAAAGCCCGACCTAGCCCAGCCCAAACCTATTAAATTTGGGCCAAGCTAGCCCGGCCCGGGCCATTGACGAGACATGTCACATGAGAAATTTAATAGATATTTGGAGAGAACTTCACAATAGGGATAAACTTGAACTACGGGTGTTAATCTAGAAGAGAATCTTTGACAAAAAGAAACCTTAACAACGAAACGAAAACTGAGTTTCATTTCATGGATGTCAAGTACATTTGGTGAGAAAATTGATTCGTTAATGGCAAATTTCTGGTGGGGCCAAAGTGGAAATGAGAAAAGGATACACTGGATTAGCTGGAATTCTTTGGGTCTCTCAAAACAGTCTGGCGGTATGGGCTTCCGTGACCTTCATGAATTTAATTTAGCATTGATAGCTAAGCAATGTTGGAGACTCATCACCGAACCTGACTCTTTGTGGGCAAAAACTTTGAAGGGTCTTTATTTCCCACATGAAAACTTTCTTCAAGCCAGAAAAGGTAGTCGGGCTTCATGGGTGTGGGCTAGTTTATTACAAGGAAGGGATATTCTGTTGCAAGGGGCTCATTGGCAGGTTCTGGATGGCTCTCAGGTTAGGCTATGGGTTGATAATTGGATTCCAGGTTTTGAGGGTGGAAGGCTGCAACCTGTGGCTAATGGTATGGTGGATTTAGAGCAAAGAGTCAATTCCATTATCAATTTTGATACCCGTAATTGGGACCTCAACCCAATTCGACACCTGATTGATGATCGAGCTGTTGATGCCATTACCAAGATTAATTTTGCAAGCCCGAGAAATAAAGATAGGCTGGTTTGGCCTTTCGAAAAGAATGGATGCTACTCTGTCAAATCTGGGTATCACTGGCTGCATAACTCCTCAATTTCTTGACAGCAAAATAGACCCTCCTCCTCTCACGATGTTGACGAGGTTTGCTGGAAATTTGTTTGGCGAATAAAAGCTCCCCCGAAAATTTGCAACTTCATTTGGAGAGCTGTCCGGAATGGTATTGCCACGATGGAGAACTTATTTTGGCGAAAAATGGCCACCTCCCCTATTTGCTCTATTTGCGGTGAATTTGCCGAATCTGTTGAACACATGCTCCTACTCTGTCCTTGGGTTGAACCCGTGTGGTTTGGTGGCCATTTGAATATCAAGATAAACAAGGGAGCGATCACAAGTTTGGATAGATGGTTGTTGTCAATCATAAATGAGAGGGTTCTAAGTGTGACTGATCGAGAATGGATGAGTACTATTATTGCCCACACTTGTTGGCACATTTGGAAAGCCCGTTGCAAAGCTATTATGGAGCATAAAGCCCCGCATCCCCTCTCAGTTATAAAGGCAATCCAAACCTCTTGTGGTTATTTTTTGGAGGTTCAACGTTCCATCAATCAACGCCGAAATGGTGCATCTCAAGTATATAAACCACCCCAGCGGTGGTCTCCTCCCCCAAGTAATTTCATCAAGGTTAATGTGGATGCTTCATGGCGATCCACTTTTCAGCAGGCAGGTGTGGGAATAGTTCTTCGCAGTGCTTCAGGGGATTTTGTGGCAGGTGGGGCTCTCCCAGTTATAGCTGATTCCCCCTTACTCTCTGAAGCTTTGGCTGTATTGGAGGGGTGCAAATTCGCCAAGCAGCAGGGTTGTGCTCACATTGTAATTGAATCAGATTGCAGGGAGATTATCAATGCTCTCCATTAGCCCATTTCAAGAGGCAGGTGGCATGTATATCCTATGCTCACTTTGATAAAAGAGATCCAAGCAGAGGTCACGGAGTGTAGTTGGTCTTGGGTTCCCAGAGCCGCAAACCTGGCAGCAGACCACTTGGCCAGGATAGCAATGTCGAGGATGAGCCCTTCTTTTTGGGTCAATAGACCCCCATCCTCGTTGATAGGCATTCTTAATAAGGATGGGTTACCTTGTCCACCCCAATATTAGTTTGGGACTACTGAGGAATTTGACGATGCCTCCACCGGTTGGCTGGGTCGTCTTCTACCTGTGTTTCCTCTAGTCTGTGTTTTTGTATGCTTTGTTTTTCTGGTTGCGGATGTCCGTTAACTTTGGACTCTAGCGTTGTATCTTTGGCATTTTGCCCTGATAATGTTATTCCAGTTTGACAAAAAAAAAAAAAAGTACATTTGGTGATAATTTTTTAAATTTTGTATTAATATTTTATTTGATTTAAAAGAAAAACAAAGAATTATCCACATTTGCAAGTACAAAGTCGGGGAATATTCCGACATTTCATCCTCTTTCCCACCAAAAGGCCACATCCTTTGGCATAAGCAATGCCGTCGTTAACACCAACGCAACTGTGGACTATCCCTCCTCTGCCGGGTGATGATGGGAAGGCTCTTATTGTTCTTGATATCTCCGTATCTTTATTCTCTGCTCATCTCCACCGTCGCTCTACCAACCAAGCCGGAAGGTTACCATCAGCTACGGCCGGGTGCACCGTTCAAGATCGCTCTGTTTGCTGACCTGCATTTTGGAGAGGCCGAGTCCACCGATTGGGGCCCACTCCAGGACGTGAAATCTACCAGGGTCATGTCCTCTGTACTCGATGATGAAAACCCAGGTGAGGTTATCAATTTTCATATGTTGTGTATGTTTTTACTTCCATTTTGTTTATGGGAAAATAATCAAAGATTGGTCCTTTTTGATAATTAAAATAGAACCTGAACTTTTGACCAAATTGTGGACCTGTGATAACAGTTTGAACAATTGAATGTTCAAGTAACCACATTTGATAGCTTTGAAAGAAACCCAAAAGAATGAAAGTTGTACTTCTCTCACCATCAAATTAAATTAATACAATTTGTTATTAAGATTTTTGGGCTTCCTACAATGTGACATGAAATTGGTATTATCTTTTTACTTTTTGCCCCTGTTGTTCTGTTGCACTAAACGTTGTGTTTCCCCATCTTGCCTGTTCCAAGGAAAGATGGAAAGAAATTCTGGTTGTTCATTTTTCACATTTCTGGATGTTTTGAAGCTAATAAGAGCTTGAAATTCTTATTTAGTCTAGCCTGTATACTTGCCTGTTGCAAGGAAAGATGGAAATAAAAATATTTAACTCTCAATGTTTAATGACGTATTAGCATTCCTGAAGCCAATACTTTTATCAGCCATATTGTTATAGATTCTGATAAATGCAAGTACATGGCAGATTTTGTTATCTATCTTGGAGATGTGATCACAGCCAACAATATAGCAATTAGAAATGCGAGCTTGTACTGGGATCAGGCAGTTTCTCCAACAAGAGCCAGGGGTATTCCATGGGCCAGTGTGTTTGGAAACCATGATGATGCAGCATTTGTGTGGCCAATAGAGTGGTTTTCAGCCCCTGGAATTCCTAAAATTCGTTGCCCTGAAGCCAATTCATCATGCTCAGGTGAATAAGAATTTTAATTCATTGGGCGTCCACGATTTTGATGTACTTGTTTGCCTTTGCTTAGTACTTATGAGTCTAGGACTAGTAGTGACCAATTGCTCGACTTTTAGCATTGACAACCTCTTTCATGCTGGCCTATTATAAAATGTGGAATGGAAACATAACAATATAAAAACAAATCACCCAAATACATTTTTTTTTTTTATACAAGAGGATTGCCATTCATGTTAAAGCACCAAATTTTTGCGGAGCTTGTTTGTGCTAGGCTGCAAAAGTAATGTTACAAAATTTGGATGTTGCCATTCAAATCTGTGTTTGATGAATTGAAAAGCAGGAGACTCTTGACAGGTTCTGATCTGTTACTTTAGGAGTATCAACTTCTGTTCAGTTAATTCAATCCTATTGACTTGAATTGCCTTCAATTGTAATAATGTATTCTTTTCTCTTCTGGTTTTGAAACATTGAGTTTGTTCAATGCAAAATTATTTGTTGATGCTATTATAAAGTTCTATTCTCTTCTTCCAAATGACTGAGGTACTTCATAGATTTTAGGAGAATAATCAGTAAGACTTTGGATACTAGTTGCTCTCTGATAAGGCCATCTGATTTGTAGGGGAAGAAGACTGTAGCTTCATAGGCACACAACGTCTGGAGCTAATGAAAAATGAAATTGAGCTTAATTTGCTATCATATTCTCAGTATGGCCCTAAAGAACTTTGGCCCAGTGTGTCCAACTATGTCCTCCAAGTTTCATCGTCAGAAAATCCCAAGTCACCTGTGGCATTTTTGTACTTCCTAGACTCTGGTGGTGGTTCCTACCCAGAAATTATATCTAGTGCCCAAGCAGAATGGTTCCAGAAGAAAGCTTCAGAGATTAACCCTGATTCCAGGTACAAAACTATGGAAGAATGACCTGATATTGTCTTTCTTTCACCTTATTAACTAGTGTAGGCTTAGTATCTGATTTTCTTGTGTGTGTGTAATAATCCAGAAATTCTGGACTTTCTTATCTTGTGTGCATATGTGCTGAAAGATATTTACATGAATTCCTGAGATTACTTATTTTCTCAAAATAAGACAAAATTGATATAAAGTACTAAACTTCTTTTTTATTCTTACTCTTGTCTTTCTTGGTAATCAAATAAAGCCTTATTTGACAGGGTCCCAGAGATAATCTTTTGGCATATACCAAGTCGTGCTTATAAGAAAGTTGCTCCGTTGTTCTGGATACACAAGCCTTGTGTGGGTTCGATTAACAAAGAGAAAGTAGCCACTCAAGAAGCTGAAACGGGCATCATGAAACTTTTGGTTGAAAGGGTTTCTGCCAAGGTGAGGTCAAATGTTTTTCCCTCCCATGAAAATTTACCCTGCATAGGTGTGATCAAAGATGAGCATGCTTATCCTATATACATGCTCCTGAGTAGGACACATCCTGTAAATTTTAAAAGGGGTACAGTGTTCCGGTAATGACAAACAAATCCGTGTATAAAGCACAGGCACACACACCCTCTGACCAACTTTAACATCCTACCTCACCTGCTCTGAGTTAGAATACTGCTTTGGAAATTTGGAAAAGCTTTCATGAAAATCTTCAACAATGGTGAATTTTTGTGGATGTAACCAATCATGAAGTGTTTTCATTGTTAGTCTATGAACCTGGAATTGCAAATTCCTTGAACTTGAACTTAGCATAGAACAATTGAAGACATGAAGATCTCAAGAAACCAAGAGATGTAAAGATCAACTCATATGCAGACTTGCTTCAGCCAAAGGATGCAATCGTCAACTCTAGGAGGCATTAGGCTGAGTATAGGATTTACTAATTTTGTTTTTTAGGTTTTATCTTGTACTCCAGGGTCACTTTGGACTAAAATGGAGGCATAGTTGGAAAAGAAAAGACCCAAAAAGACCGAACCTTCTCTCAGCTATTCAAGGTAATTCCATGCCCCATTTGTGCATTGTTAGGCACAAAGAAAACACCTAAATCACTCACTTTAGATATTGCGAAACTTGATAGGGATATCCAAGTTATGCTGACTGAGTCTGCCCTGGTTGTGAAAACCAGTGGCTAGCCACCTGTGCCTGAGGGTGTTGATGTTTAGGTTTTTGGTTTTCTTTTTCAAGCTCTAGTTTGTTAAAGTTCTTGTTAATCCTAGAGTTAATAAAACCCAGATTTGAGTTGTGTTTTGTTGAAGTTTTTTGTTGATCCAGTGTGAACAAAACTAAATTTAGTTTCAGATTGTAAGCATCTCTAGGTTAACTCATAAAACCCATTTAGTGAATTAGGATTCAGATAAGCCAGCTGTGTGGCTGGTAGTGGACTGTGGACATAGGCAGTTGGTCGAACCATTTTACTACTTTTTGGCCAATGTGTTTGTTGAAGCACTATTGTGTACTTTAAATATTGCTTTTTGCATGCTATCAAAAATTGATATTCGTTTGTTCTAGAGACTCTGTTGATTTGTCTCTCTCACTGTATGATAGGTAAATGATAATCGCCTTCTGCTTTCTTGTATAAAATCTGTCAATGCAAGTATCATTGTACCATTTGTTTGTGCCAAAAGAAATAAAAAAACCGCATATTGATACTTCTTAAAGTTAATGTTCTAATCTATTCTAAATTCTTGACAAAATTTCTCATTCTTGATCCATGTAATTGACAACAGTCCATGGGGAAAGAATGAAACTCGCAATCTTCTTACATGCTTGGACTGGAATTCCTGTAAATGTTATAATCTTGCGCCCTTCTTTACTATATTTTTTTTTCTCATCAACTGAAGAGTTGTCGACTCTGTCATCTCCAAACTGTTTGTTTACTTTTGGTCTCAAGTTTTGGTTCTTTCTACATCTTGTTTTATCTCGCCGGTTGGATTTGGTTTATATGCTAATCTTAGTGGTTTTTCTTCTTCTCCTACCTTGAAGTACCCTATCTGAATCTGTCACCAGAACTTATAGAATGGTGAAACTATAGGACAGTCAGATGATTTTAACTTGATCTTTACATTAACACTATACTTACATGATTAAAAATGTCAATGAGTTGGGTTTTCTGAAGCTGTAATAAGTTTATGAAGCTTCATATGAAGCTATGGATTTGATTATTGGGATTTACATTTTTTTTCCTTGGGGTTGTGGCAGGCAGTATTTGTAGGACACAACCATGGATTGGACTGGTGCTGCCCTTATGAAAAACTGTGGCTATGCTTTGCAAGGCATACTGGTTATGGTGGCTATGGAAACTGGGATAGAGGAGCTAGAATTGTGGAAATCACCCAGCAGCCTTTCTCTATTAAATCTTGGATAAGAATGGAGGATGGTAGTGTACATAGTGAAGTTGTCTTAAGCCCATTCATCAACAGAGACAAAAGTATGTAAACTTTCAAACAATACAATTAAAGAACATAAAATAAGTGAAAAATAATAATAATAAACCCATTCATCTTTTTTTCTTTTTTCAGTCTTTTGCAGTCTAAACAAGTTGTATTATTTTCATCAAAAAGAAAAAAAGAGGCTGTATTATCAGATTCAAGACAGTTTTGTATTAAAGCAAAGAATTAGTGGACCACCAAAGCATGCAAGAGGGTCATACCACACAATAATTGGTTCACATGTACAACATTTTCATACTAATTAACCCAATAAAAATCATTAATATAAAATAAAAGAGAAGTAAAAGTTTTTTTTATATTTATAATTTGTATTTATTTTCTGGCCCTTGGAACATAAATCAATCCTCCGCCGTTCCCAATGCTTGGTTGATGTTAATGTTAGGTGTCGCATAAAATTTTAAATATTGAGGAAATGAAGCAATGCATGCATCAATATTGTTGGCAAATGCAGGCTGTGCATGGAACTATAATGACAGTGATGTTATGCTATTATGACATGTTTCTTTTCCTCTTTAGATAACTGATTCAGAGATGCATTCTCAATTCAATAATGTCATGCTTTCTTACATGGTCAACTTCTTTATCCTAAAACTGATGATTAGTTGACCCATGGTTTCAAATATTTTCATGTTCTTTATAGAAAACATAAACAAAGATATCTATCTTTAATAGCAGTTGGATTTTAATATGGGCTAGTTGTCTTCTAACTAAATCAACAATGCATCTAGTTATACAAGAATAAAATGTATAATATTAGTATTAATTTTTTTTATTTATTACAAGTGATAGTTTAAATTATAAGAGGGAGGGGCCGGGGTTTCTCACACACATATTATCAAGGTGTTCTGTGTATTCGAACTTGAGACCATTAGTATTGCCGTGAATAGATAAGATCTAGAGTAGACTCAAAATGAAAACAAACAATAAACATATAGCAAAGTAGATAAATGAAAATAACAATTATGAGAACTTTGGTGGATTTTATTGGTACAATTTTTTATCAATCAGTTGAGGGAACTAATAATCTGATAAATTACGTTACTTAAAATTGAATTATCAGTTTTCAAGGAAAGCAAAATTTTATTCAAAGTCATCTCAGAAAAAGGGCCATTCTATTTTATTTAGGACAACTCATTGATAAAGTCCAATCTAAGCAAAGCAAAAGTTGCACAAAATTCTGCATTTGATAAAGTCTTGAATCATGGACGTTGAACAGCTCAAAAGCTACTTTGGTCTCACTTTGGGAGGATCAGGGATGAAGGCGAAAGTTCTAATTTGACAAGTCAAAACTCGTTCACATAGTCACAACATGTGGTGGTGCCTCAAGAATTAAAAGTAAGGGGACCAATCTTTTTAATTATAGAATAGAGGCCCCATTTGCATTTCATTGTTGTCAACTACTTAATCCATTCTCGGACCAAGAAACTCTAATCCTTGAAGTTCTCTAATCACTTGTTGTCAAGTACTTAATCCAGTTTGTATGTCACTTACTAATTGAGATTAAGAAGCTCTTTTTGGAGGCTTGAAATTGATATGAAAAATGGTACATGTGAAGACAATAAGTTTACCCCTTAGGTCGATACGTGGGAAACCAACACAACCTTAATCACGCATTGATTAGGAGCATACAACATCGTTCACACGAGTAAGCAGGGCATCATGTCTCTACCATTAAATGTAATGAGTCTAAGAACCCTAATTCTTGTTTTTGTTTGTTTAACCTAAGCATTGGAGACTCTTTGATTCAAACCACACCGGTGTGCAAATGACTTGATTGTATTTCTCTTTGGTGTCGGATCATAGAAGAGATTTCATATAGCATGTGGAATCTGTATCCCACAATACACTTTCAAGCATATATATGGTTATATTTTTTCTTGGTGGAGCTATTTGTTAGGGAGTTTGGATTAATACATTAAAAAGGCCTACGAGGCCAAGTCGTCAAAGTTACCTCAAATGGCGAGGAAGGATGAGGTAACGAGTTATCTTCTAAACAAAAGGAGGGAGAAAAGACTTGTTGTGTCATGCATGCTTTTGGCATAACTGCCACTCAAGCTTGACAACAGATTAATTCTAAGGCTTGCCCTATTTTTGAGCTTCTATTGCACTTGTGAGTGCACCAAAGTATAAAATATTTCTTTAGAAATGCATGCAAGAGATGGAATGTGGAGAGCAGTATTAGTGTCACCCAATTATTATAGCCATTTAACTATAATCATTATTTTCCACAGATTTTTGGCCTTGCACATGTTAGACTTTCATAAATCATTATAATTAATGCTATGTTATAGAGGTCGTATCAGTAATTTCATGAATAACAACATTTAGACTCGTCAATAGCAGTTGTTGTGGAATTGACAGGGGAGAGAGAGAGAGAGAGAGAGAGGGCCCTAGTGAAGCTAAGCCACCATTAGAAAAGAGTCATAGTGTGCACAGTTTCTATTAATAGTGCTTGTTTTCATACTCTCTCTCTCTCTCTCTCTCCCTCCCTCCCCCTGTATGCTATTGATTTTTATGTTTGAAAGCAGAAACCATGGAACACCTACCGATATATCAAAACAATGAAAATCCCATTTGGAGTATCATAAGTAATGGTGATAGTTTTATACTTTTAAGAGGTTTTGAGTGTTTTTGGTATCAGAAACTGTGGAAAATATGAGTCTTTAAGCTTTCAAGTATATATCATGATTCATGAGATAGTATTTGTTCAAGTTGTTATGTACTTTTGGCATGTAAATATATATATCTTTTCCTAAATTGCAGGAAATGCCTGAAGAATATAGGACGATGTTTGACATATTGGATTAACATGGTCTTAATAGTAGATCAATGGCAAAGAAAAAGGGCTGGTTTGGTTGGGTGAAGAGGTTCTTTACTTCTGAAGCAAAGACGAGGACACAAAAGGTCGGTGAATTTAAACTCTTCCTTCATTGCCTTACATGCTTAACTGCTTATCTATGGCCCTCTTTTGGGTAATGTTAATTAGTCCTGTTAATCTCCAGAAATCAAACAACTGGAGATGGATTTTTCGAAGACTTGAAGTACTTCATCAATACCCTGCACAGGCTGCACTGACAGCACCAGAGAGGACACTACGTGAAGCTACGGAAGAGCAGAAAAAACATGCTTTAAATGTTGCAATGGCGACAGCAGCTGCAGCTGAGGCAGCAGTGGCTGCTGCCCATGCTGCAGCTGAGGTTGTGCGCCTTACTTCACAACCTTACGACTATTTCACAAAGTTTGACAGGAATTTGGCTGCCATTAAAATTCAAAGCGCTTATCGGGCACATCTTGTGAGCTTCTTGGAAACTTTACTCTTATATAAATACTCTGTTCATAGTCTGGCAGTTCAAAGAGTTGAATATATATTAACCATTTGTAAGTGAGAAAAATACATATAAATACGTGTGCATATTATATATATATTTAGTGTAATTTAAGGCAAGACCAAATAGATATATTTTTTAACCTTCAATTGATCATCTGCATCTCCTAAACATAGGATGGTAACAGAGCTTTTCTGAGTTCTTTCCTGATTTGAATGTAAATTTCTCCAGTCATTGGCACTGAATTTAAGTATTTCAAATGGCCGCCATTTCTAATGCAGCTGTATATACACCATTACCTAAATCAAGCTGACCTTATATATAGCTTAAAGATGGTTCTCTAAATTTTCATTGTGAAAAACTCATTTGATATTTTTCTGACTTTGCATCCAATTTTATTGGCTCAATTCATAAGCACTTAGCTGAATGGGATAAGCAGTCGCATTTAAGTTGTATAACTGATTGTTTTTTTTTTTTGGTTTACCTTTCTAAGTTCTGACAAGATAGCCGGAAGCTCTATGAGTCTTAGATCATAAAAGCTGGGCCCTTGGTTTGAACTTTGAAAATATAACTCAGTCAAATTGATTTATGTCCTTGAAATGTGAAAGCTGAATTTGACATTTATCGGCAATGAGGAAATCACCACTCCTCTGTAGCATGGTCTAAAACTTTTAAGTGAAACAGGCAAGGAAAGCATTGCGAGCCTTGAAGGGATTGGTGAGACTTCAAGCCATAGTTCGTGGCAGAGCTGTGAGACGCCAGGCAGCTACCCCTTTAAAGCGTTCACCATCCAACAGAAGAGATCAGGCAGAGATTTGGAAAAGGAGCATTCCAGCTGCAGATGAGGGATGCAAGGACAGCGAAAAGAAACAGCTCAGCAGCCCACAAAGGGAGTTTGAAGAAAAAGAAGCGACAGTAAGTGAGATGATTCATATGGACATAGAATTGCTAATTTCATTGGTATATATAATAGGGGAGAAAATGTTAGTTTAATGTCATTGTTTATTAAAGTTGGAACCATTTCTGTGAAGAACAGTTTTGGTGGTAAATCCTGCAGTCATTGCCTGATATAGTTCTTCATTCTGTTTTCTTTTTTTCTTTTCAACGGGAGAGTTCTTCATTCTTAATTGTACTTCTGAATAGATCCTAATATAATTTGACTTCATAAAAGCCACATAATTCCTGAGTCCTTATTTGATTTACTGAAGATCTTCGTTATGGACAGCTTGAATGCAGCAGCCAGAGAGGGTGGGATTGCAGTATAATTTCGAAGGAAGACATGGAAGCCATTCGGCTAAGAAAGCAAGAGGCCATGATCAAAAGAGAGCGGATGAAGAAATACTCATTTTCTCTACGGGTACTTTAATCTGAAATCATCTGAATTTCTCGTTTAAGATGAATTCAAATAAAAAGACAGGAAAACTTATGACAAATCCAAAATGCTGTCAAAGTTCAAGCAATTCTTTTTCATTTTATTGTCAGCCATTTCCTCTTCTAACATCTAGCTACCTTGTGCCATAATTATTGTCTTTTTCAGGAAAGCAGAAATGTTCAAATGCTAGACGATTCAATGATCGACAACGCAACTGAAACACTAACCGTTCATTCAAATCTAAGTGGTTGTACTGATGGAAAGTTTGGAGGATCACAAGTTAAACTGAGACATGTGAGAAATGAAGATTCAAGGGAAGGATTGAGTCCACAATTTCAATTATTACCAAGGAGATCATTTTGCAATGCAGAAGAGAACAATTCTGCTCAACATCAGCATGACAGATTGATGGCATCTTCTGCAGTTCTTCCAACTTACATGGCCGTGACAGCATCTGCCAAGGCGAAGACAAGGTCGCTAAGCACCCCGAAGCAACGCCTAGAATTCCAGGATCAAAAGTACTCCAATCATAGCTTTTCACACAACAATGGGCTTTCTCTTTGTTCTTCATATGATGCTGAATCTATTGGGAAGTATAGTAAGAATGGATGGGGTTCATTGGCAGATATATTCAAGCAATATCACCATTAACAAGTCTGTGAAGTTAAGAAGTCAACTTTTGTTGTGGGGATCAATGGGAAGTTCAGTATTAACAGCGATTTGAAAACATCTATGAAAAAGAAAAAATCTTCTAAAACTTTGCTCTGAGTACTGGTTTTACAAGTGGCTGAAGTTCATATTTGGCGAAATTTTCAAAGGTGAAGATGCATTTATTGACCCCTAAATACTTCATTAGCAAGAAAGATTTCAACAAGTTGTTCGAAAAGGCATTTGCAATATCTCTCATTGCTGGTAATGCTCATTTTATACTTGTCATAGGACTTAATTTCTTATTCTTTTTTGGAGGATTTGGTGTTAGGAGTTTCCTGTAAGATGATAATGCAATGAAAAAGCAATGGTTTGTATTGGAGTGCAATTAACATCTCCCATCACCCTTTACTTTTACATGGCCAAATATTTATAAACATGGCATTTAATTTTAGAGTGAGCTAAAATGGGATTGATGCTAGAAGGAAACATAATTAAAGAGCCAGTCTGTTGCTGCCCACTTCCTCATATGATAGGAGAAATTATACAATAGTAAAATATTACCACGTGGCACTTGCCAGGTGGTAGTACGCTCCTATAATATGGTGACACTTGGATAACAACTACTGAAAAAAAAGCGGAACTAACGTCCGTTTAATATTGGTCTGGATGCTTCTACGGTCTGTCTTTTTTGCCTCAAATACTGCATAGCTTTCATCCGTCTTTGGATCTCTCGAGAAGCCATGGCTATGGAGTTTTTCATTCAAGCCACTGGGATCTCTCAAAAATCCATTAACTCTCATAATTTCTTTCAACATCAAACACCAACCCAAGCAATTGCAAAAGACGATGGACTCAAGAACAAATTCGAAGCAAAGATCCTAAAATTAACCCCCGTTTGCCTGGAAAGAAAAAGAAATTCAATGTTTTCCTTTACTAACACCCAAGAACAAACTGGGGGAAGATAATAATTTCTTAAAATTTTATGAAATAAAAAAAACGGAGAAGAAATTAAGAGGGTTTATGAAAATCTGATGGCACCAGCACCAACATAGCCACTCCTCAAGGAGTCAAATGAAACTTGCAGAAATGGAAGTCGTTGGTGATGGATAAAGATGGGGAAGTTTCATTTCATGGACGGTGACGTTAACGTTGATATAAAACAAAACGTTAATTATCTTTGTTGGAGCTGTTGTCCATATGTCGTCGTCTTATAGGTGCGTACTACCACCTGGCAAGTGCCATGTTGTAGTACCGTACTATTGTATAATTTCTCATAAGGTAGAGCATATATCAATTACATTTCACCAATGTCAACCCAAGAGTTACGGGTTAAAACAGGTCATAGGTCCATTATAAACCTTCATTGTATCGTAAGCAAAGTAGAAGGCCTAATAAGGCAAGGATTAGAGAGGTTGATGAGATCCCAAAGGGTGCAAATAAACTTAGATATGGTATATTATAATGCATTTCTAAGAGTTGTGGAGAGGAATAGGACATAATTCAACTGACTGTGGAAGAAAGCAGTTCAATGGGAAGAGGAAGATGATGAAGTGCAAGAGTAAGAAGTTCAATGGGAAGAGGAAGGGAAGTTGCAAGCAGCTCAACCCAGCAATCTCCTAAGAAAGGCTAAGCTATAGGCAAAGGTTGCTTTCTTTATTATGATTTGGTTGATTACTTTGAGATAAATTCAAGCGAGAGCACATTCTCTTCCACTAATTCACGAATAAAATGGTGATGAATATCAATGTGTTTTGTGCGAGAGTGTTGAACTGGATTTTTAGAGATATTAATAGCACTCATATTATCACAATACGATACCATTTTACCTTGCCGTATGCCATAGTCATTGAGCATTTGTTTCATCCATAACAACTGTGTGCAGCAGCTTCCAGCAGCTATGTACTCGGCCTCAGCAATGGAGAGAGAGACGCAATTTTGTTTCTTGCTAAACCAGGAGACAAGGTTGTTGCCTATGTAAAAACATCCGCCAGTTGTGCTCTTCCTATCATCAATATTGCCTGCCCAATCCGCATCAGAATAACCTGCAAGTTCAACATTTGAGTCAAATGAGTAGTATACACCAAAGTTTGTAGTGCCACTTAAATAGCGGAGAATTCTCTTCACAGCAAGTAGATGTGATTCTTTGGGGTCGGATTGGAAACGAGCACAAAGTCCAACACTGAAGGAGATGTCTGGTCTGCTAGCAGTCAAATATAGCAAACTGCCAATCATGCTTCTGTATAATTTTTGGTCTACACTTTTGCCATGGGAGTCCTTGGAAAGTTTAGTGCTTGTACTCATAGGATTGGCAGATTCTAGACCAAATTTGGACACCAGATTTTTAGCATACTTTGTTTGAGAGATGAACATTCCACCATTGAATTGTTGGACCTGCAAACCAAGAAAAAAATTTAGTTCACCAAACATGCTCATCTCAAATTTGGTTTGCATTACCTCATGGAATTCTTTGACAAGGATGTCAGACGTAGATCCAAAGACAATATCATCCACATATACTTGAGCAACCATTAAATCCTGTTTGGTTTTCTTCACAAAGAGGGTTTTATCAATGCTACCACGTGTGTACCCTTTTTGGAGAAGATGAGTAGACAGTCGATCATACCATGCTCTCGGGGCTTGTTTGAGTCCATAGAGAGCCTTTTTCAGACGATATACATGATTGGGATGAATAGGATCTTGAAAACCTGTAGGTTGTTCCACATAGACTTCCTCTTGTAAGACACCATTTAGAAACGCACTCTTGACATCCATTTGATGGAGCTTGAACCGAAGATGGCATGCAATGGACAGCAACAATCGAACAGATTCTAAACGCGCAACGGGAGCAAAAGTCTCATCAAAATCCAAACCTTCAACTTTAGTATAACCTTGGGCAACAAGTCTAGCTTTGTTGCGCATGATTTGCCCTTTCTCATCTGTCTTATTTCGAAAGACCCACTTGGTACCAACTACATTGGAGTCTTTGGGACGTGGAACAAGATACCACACGTCATTTCTCTTGAATTGGTTTAACTCATCTTGCATAGCCAATATCCAGTCATTATCTGCAAGAGCATGCGTCACACTTTTAGGTTCAACCAAGGATACATAGCATAAATTAGTTACCTCGTCACAAACTTGCTGTCTAGTTCTCAATTTGTCATGAGCATTCCCTATAATATCAGAGGGTGAGTGATCTTTCTGAACTTGTTTAGCACCAGGTCTGCGTATCACAGGATTGAAGGGCTGGTTACAATCCTCGAAATCAGTTTCAGTAACATCAGCAGAGTCATGAGTTTCCAGATCTGTATCTTCATGACTTGTTCCAACCTGCAATATAGAGGCGCCATTTACAACCACATTAGCTGATTCCATTATTGCTTTAGTACGACTATTAAACACCCTATATGCTCGACTATTCATAGAGTAACCAAGAAAAATTCCAATATCACTTCTTGCATCAAATTTTCCAAGATACTCCCTGTCTTTGTAGATGTAGCATTTGCTACCAAAAGTCCTTAAGTGCTTGACATTTGGTTTCTTCCCTTTCCAAATTTCATACGGAGTACTCTTTGTATGTGGCCTGAAAAACACACGGTTAGATGTATAGCATGCAGTACTGATGGCTTCAGCCCAAAAATGATCTGCCAATTTGGCACTTTTTAACAAGACACGAGCCATGTAGAGAAGGACTCTATTTTTCCTTTCAGCTACCCCATTTTGTTGGGGAGTGATTGGAGCAGAAAATTCATGTTTTATTCCTTTTTCAGAACAAAAATCAGAGAAAGCTTGATTTTCAAATTCCGTTCCATGATCTGTCCTAAGTCTTATGATGCACGAATTAGTCTCATGTTTTTCATTCATGATTAGTTTGTACAAGACATGAAAAGAATTAAAGGCTTCTGTCTTATCATGCAAAAATATGACCCAAGTAAAACGTGAGAAATCATCCACTAAAACAAGAATGTATTTCTTTCCTCCCAAGCTAGCAACTTGTATTGGACCAACTAAATCCATATGCATCAGTTCCAAAGTTTTAGAAGTAGAGATTGAGTTTGTAGTTTTGTGAGGGTTTTTGGTTTGCTTCCTGATCGGTTCATAATTGTATATCATTTTGTACCCTTCTAGCTTATGATTTGGTTATGTTTTTGAGTTAAACTTGTGCTTTTAATCCTTTTTGTGTTTATCTTTCAGTTCATTGAGCTTTAGGTAATAATGAGGGCTTTGGATAGTAAATGATGCAATCCATGCATGTTAGGGCCTAATTTGGATGAATGGATGAAGAGCTTAAAGACAAACTCAATTTTGGCTACAGTCCCCTGCCAGCCCAGTTTCGTAGGTCATATTGCAAGCTTTGTTTCAGCAACCTACATAGCTCGGATGAGGCCACATTCTTCATGAAAGTTGTTCCAATGGGTGTATACTATAACATATCCGAAATTCAGCCCCATTGGATAATTGTGGAGTCTGTTACCTAGCAAACACAGAGCCATGCTCAGGATGGATTTTATCAGCGCGCAAAATGAGTTAGCTATTTGTTTTGGCCTTAACTTCCTCCTCCGACCTTGGATTGGCCCAAATGATATATGGCTGGAAAGAAGACATTCTGAACTTCAAGTTTGAGTACTTAAAGTCTTAATTTGTGTTGCGTCGATTCAGCTGCACCAAAATGGATTCAACTGCATCCTCAACTTGTGATACTCGCAAGTGCACGAGCCGTTCGGTAGTATAGCATATGTAAGTGCGAGGTCGATCCCACGAGGATTGGTGATTGAATGATCCAATTCATTTCCCCTACAAAAAATAGAAATGAAAAAGAAAATAAATAAAACAAGAAAAAAGGAAATAACTCAAGCAAATAAGTTCCCAAGTTCAATTAGATTAACGAATTGATTCTAGCTAAAGTATGATTAAGCCATGGTGTTTGGTCCTAACCTTGTGTTCCTAATTCCCTAATTTGATCATTTGTTGTCTAACCTAAAACTAAGCATTAGGAACCCATTAAGCATAGAAGAACAATTTAAACAACCAAGCATGTATCTAATCCCTGTTGTCGAATGTCCATACATACTCTTCCTATTCATAGTTCAATTCGAATTAAAGCATGGTGTCTACTCTTAATTCAAACCAAGATAGCTAACATGCAAGCCTAAATGGTGATCAATCATTCAAACTAGCATATTAACTTATAAGCATAATGAATAAGAACAAAAACCATAATTGAAACTTGGAAACTAATTAAACTTGAATACTTAAGAAAGAATGTACATTACAAATAAAAGTAAAGTGGAACAAAGAAAACTTGAAGAAAAATTCAGTAAACTCATTTTATTACAACAATTGACAACTTGAAAGGAAACTAAGAGAATTTGAGGGAGAGAAGGGAAGGGAGCTCTAGAGAAGTGTTTGAGAGCTCCCCCCCTTGGGGTGTGTTTTGAAGCTTGAAGGCTTCTCTATTTATAGGGCTAAGAGGGAGGAACAACATGATGAAATCCAACACCACCATTCCTCTTTTAATACAACCCATAACTCACACTTCATCTTGTCTATGTTAATGTGGTTGGAATCAATCTCATCCCATACTTCTTTTGCTGCACCTCAAGCATCTTCACATGGGTTCAAAGGTGATCAGTTGTGGCTGCCTTTGCTGCCAACCCATGTGGTTGCCTTTTGGTTGCTGAAAAACGAGTTTTCTGAACCAGTCTTGGTGTAGGAAGGCCAGAGGTTTCAAAACGTATCCAATGGTGCTCAAATTTGGATATGTTATACTAGACACCCATTGGAACAACTTCTATGTAGAAAGTATTCCCATCGGAGCAGTAGAAGTGTGCGTTTTGGGCCTTGCAAGTTGGCAGCCGAACAGAGACTGGAATTGACTTCATTTTATTTCTTTGCTTTACATGCATGCACATGCTTTCTCTATAATAACTCAAGCATGTACCAACTTGCTCCTTTAGAATTTCATAGCTGGAATGCCTCCCCACTTCACTCATTATGTTGGATCCAAAGTCAGTTGCAGCATGGGTGAGGCACATGGCTTAAAGGAGGAGATAAGGCTCAAAGCTGGCAGCTGCAAATCCTGCTGAGCAAGGTTGGGTGTTGGACGGGCTGAGCACTCCACAAATGTCCAATTGGGCTGAAATTTGGATATGTTGTAGTAGACACCCATTGGAACAAGTTTCATGAAGCTCTTCACCTCATTCGAGCCCCATAGCATGCTGATCCAAGGCCAAGAAGTTGACCTACGAAATTGGGCTGGAAAGGGGTTGTAGCCAAAATGTGTTTGTCTTTAAGCTCATATTCCTCATATGCCAATCAGCCCTTAACATGCATGGATTGCATCAAATGTTATCTCTTGCTATCTTAACCTACAAAACACACAAACATAGGTAAGTGACTCAAAATAAAGAGAAACTAAGCAAAATCACTAAGTAAAGAAGGCATGCAAGTGTATGAAATTATGGACTTATCAAAATAGAAAATGAATTAAAAGCACAAGTTTAACTCAATAACATAACCAAATCATAAGCTAGAAGGGTACAAAATGATATACAATTATGAACCGATCAATTTGCTTAAGGGAAGCCCAATTCGTAAGCCCTTGAAGTTGCTGGTCATGCTGACCTCAGGATGAGCTATTATTTCTGGTTGGAAGCTTGGTCATGGTGACATGAAGATGAGCTAGGGCTGCTGGTGGGATTTATTAGTGAAGTGCATCAACCATTTCAGATTTTATAATGGAAGTGTTGTATGCATTAGTGAAGTGCATCAACCATTTCAGATTTTATAAAACAAGTGTTGTATGCATTAGCCATACTTAATTCAGATTTTCAGCTTCCTTAGGCCTATATATAGTGAGGTTTCCCAAGCTTGTAAACACACCCCAAGGGGGGGAGCTCTCAAACACTTCTCTAGAGCTCCCTTCCCTTCTCTCCCTCAAATTCTCTTAGTTTTGCTTTCTAGTTCTCAATTCTAGTTTTCTTTAATGTTTTCTTAGTTGTAATTTATTTTTCTTGTAGTGTACATTCTTTCTTAAGTATTCAAGTTTAATTAGTTTCCAAGTTTCAATTATGGTTTTTGTTCTTATTCATTATGCTTATAAGTTAATATGCTAGTTTGAATGATTGATCACCATTTAGGCTTGCATGTTAGCTATCTTGGTTTGAATTAAGAGTATACACCATGCTTTAATTCGAATTGAACTATGAATAGGAAGAGTATGTATGGACATTCGACAACAGGGATTAGATACATGCTTGGTTGTTTAAAATGTTCTTCTATGCTTAATGGGTTCCTAATGCTTAATTTTAGGTTAGACAACAAATGATCAAATTAGGGAATTAGGAACACAAGGTTATGACTACACACCATGGCTTAATCATACTTTAGCTAGAATCAATCCATTAATCTAAATTGAACTTGGGAACTTATTTGCTTGAGTTACTTTCTTATTTTCTTCCTTCTTTCATGTTCTTTGTTTTTGTTTCTGTTTTGTGTAGGAAAAATGAATTGGATCATTCAATCACCAATCCTCGTGGGATCGACCTCGCACTTACATATGCTATACTACCAAACGGCTCGTGCACTTGCGAGTATCACAAGTTGAGGATGCAGCTTAATCCATTTTGGTGCAGCTGTATTTACACAACAAGTTTTTGGCGCCGTTGCCGGGGAACGGTAACATTGTTTGATTCTATTTGGCTTTCCTACTTTATTTTTTTCTTAACTGGACAATTTCTTGTTTTAAAGTTAATGACATTAATGGACAAGTTGTGTTTGTAGTCCAACAGAAAAGGACAATTGCCCAACAAGCAAGAGAACTGGGTTTAAGTCCCAGCTTACACAACCCATTGGTGCTTGTTGCTTTGAAGCATGGAATTGGACTTGTGTTGATTTTTCCTTTTCATTTTAGTTTTTATTTCCTAATCCTTTAATTTTGTTTCAAAGTTTTCTGTGCTTGTTTTAGCAATTTATGATAGCTTAATAAAAATGGAAAGAGATGGCAACCTCAATCATAAGAATGGGAAGTGTGGAGTAGTGGGAGAAGTCGCGACCTCCAAATGCATCACGCTCGACCTAATCGCTTCAAGGGGGAGCATTTCAATCCTTTCTCTTCTTTGAATTCTGTTTATTTCCGTAGTTGTTTTTGCCTTTTGGTCCGCGTTGAGTTCTTTGTTTTTCTATGCTGAATCCAACCATATAAAGAACGTAAAATTTGGACTTACGGTTGGAAAGTTATAGCCTAAAAACTGAACAGAGGTCGAAGCTGAAAAACATAGAAACGAATCTGTCCAAATGGTGATAAAAGGGTGATAGAAAGTGTTGTTTGTTTTTTTTTCTTTGGTTTCTTGGTTTGTTTCTTTTAGTACAACAATTTATGTTGTTTGTTTGAATTTGTTTACAGTACTTAGTTCATTTTCGTTTATGGTTTGTTGTTTCATTTTATCTTAATTTGTTTTTGTTTCTTATCTTAAAATTTTAAAAATAAAATAAAATAAAATTTTCATATGAGCCGACTTATGGTAACCCCAGTGAGCACTTCCGTTAATACAGTGTCTAGGAGTTCTTTAGGCGACACCTTCGGTGTCTAAGAAGTTTGGGTTTTAAGCGGGACCATTGTGACCCCTCCAACCTTCCCGGATCCCCTGGCTGTGTTTTCTGAGGCCCTTAACTGGTCATCCGTGAGTTGCTTGTATATTGTGTGTTTTTAAATTAAGTTTATTTTATTTTATTTTATTTTCTTTGTTTTCTTTTCTGTTGAGTCATGGTTTTTGTTTTGTATCTGTTTTTGTGTTGTTATGTTAGTTTATTTATTTATTTACGTGGTATGGTTAGTTAGTTTATTTCTGAGTGTTAAAACACATTTTTATTTCAAACATTGCATTAAAAAAGATAAAAAGTTTAAAACAAAAAAACAAAAAAACATTCAAGTAAATTAAAAATAAAAACAACTTCTTCATCTTCATCTTCATCTTCATGGCATGCCTCTATTTTCTCTTACTTGCAGAATCTGCAGCAGCTCCACATGGTCCTCATTTTTTCTCTGCAGTGCTTCCACGTGCTGATTGGCACAATAGAGCCGCTTCTGCAAGTCCGCCACCATAGCCTTCAAGGAAGCTATTTCCTCGCTCATCGCGGCACACTCCCGTGTTCTCGCCAGCAATCGCATGCCCAAATTGGTAGCCGAGACCGCGTGGAGTACAGTTAAATTGTGGGACTCCTCCACCGCTGCCTTGTCAGACCTCTGTGCCACATGCAGATGATCTGTCGGTGTGAGCTTGTTACCAATCATGCCTCCCAACAGCGCTGCTCTGTTCGGCATTGCCTCAGAAAAGTTCGGTATTATCTCAGCAAAGTTTGAGGCCGTGCCGTGATGATATGTGGAGTTTGGGAAGACAGGAGTTGGAGGAGCCCTTGTCTGGGCATTCGGTGGTGCAAGTGAGAGCTCAAGGTTGAGATCATCAAGGTGAGTGCATGAGGATGCCATTTGTTTTGCTTCTAAATTTTTTGATGTTTTTCCTTGAGTTTGCAGGAAGAAATGTTGGGTATCATCCGCTTGCAGAGGTGTGGTTTAAATAGACATATGCTGATGAGAGAGAGCCAACACCATTTCGGATTTCCCGGGCATGCTCGACCTAATCGCTTCAAGGGGGAGCACCTTTACTTTTACTTTACTTTTCTTTTTTCCGTGTTTTCTGGTGTTTAATGTTTTTGCCCGTTACTTTCATTTTCTAGAGCTTTGTGTTTTTGCTTTTCCCTTTCGGCTATCATCTTTATCTTATTTTAGTTAGGGAAATGTGTTTTCTTTTCCGTTTGTCGTTTTTTTTTTCTTTTTCTTTTTCTTTTTCTTTCTGCAACCTTACTCTTTTATTTCCAAAACAAAATAAAGACAAAAACAACCAAAAAAATAAAATAAATTAAAATAAAAACATCAATAATGTAGTATAAGTCATTTCTTCACAGTGCTCGGTGTCTCGACCATTGGAGCTTTGAGTTTGGCCCTCTGGCTGTCCTCTTCCTGGGCTTCATGCACAGCCTCTTGGGGCTCACCACTTGAGCTCCCAAAGATCGCAATCTTAGCTTGAGCGTAACTACTCTCACGATCTGCTTGCTTGCGTTTACCCGGTCGGTCTAGGTCTTCCAGCTGTTTTCGCATGTCGCGAGAGTACAACTCTACCATCTTTGATAGGTTTCTATTCTCGTCCCGCAATACTTCTAGCTGGTGTCGATTCACCTCCACTATCCTTGACCTCTCCCTTTTCAAGCTTTTTATAGCAGTCTGACACTCTTCAACCATACTTCGCTCCGCCGCCAACTGAGCTTTAAGCACCTCTACCTCATGGGACTTCGCAAGTAGGCGATGACCCAAACTTGCGACTGTTGCCGTACTCTGCACGCTCAGTGCCAGGGCATCGCTCACGACCCGGTTGTCATCCCTTGTCCCCAGAACACGTATATCTTTAGGAGTCACCAGATTTCTGCCCACTCCAATGGCAACATCGTTGTCCAGGAGTATTGAGTCAGTTACTGTCACAGGCCCCCGTGCGGAAGCAAAGTAGGGCATCCATACTGGTGCCGCTGCTTGGCCTCGTGTTTGAGTCGGTGGAGCTAGGTTGAGATCCAACGAAAAGGGGTAGGAAGAGGCCATTTGATTTCTCACTTCTTATCTTCTTTCTTTCTTTTCTCTTTTGTGTGTTTCTGAGTTTGTGTTTTTTACCCTTTCTTTTTTTTACCTTTTATAGACTTAGTTTTTGCTAACCCTAGCCATTGCGGTTCTGAGTTCTGTGCGGCCCTTACGGCTTATCTCTATATGTCGCCGCATCCGTTTCCCAACCCCCTTAATTGCATTTTCACCTTTCACCACCTTCAAGTGAAAAAGTCGTCGCGCCTTTCTACGAGTCTAATAATTCTAGCTTGGGGGATGTGAAAGCGGCCTCTGCACGCCGACACGTCCCTCACCTATTTTCCCCGTGACTTCCCAGGAACCAAGGCATCAAGGACCACACTTTTTCTGTTTCGTAAATACCCGCCTTCGCACTCCCAATTCACGTTTCATTAAATTAAAATAAATAAATAAATAAAATAAATTAATAATAACATGTGGGCTTCGGACTTCATTGTGGGCTTCGGGTTTTCACCGTTGTTAGGTTTCAAAGTGTGTTAACTTCTTTTGGGTTGGGCTTTCAATCGTTTGGGTTTTGGTTTGTGTAAGACTGTTTGTTTTCTGTTTCGAATGTTTTACTGTTTCGTTTTTTTTTTTTTTTTTTTTTTTTTTTTTTTTTTTTTTTTTGTTTGTAATTTTTATTTTGTAATTATTTTATTTCAATTCTTGTGTTTTGTGATTTTATATTTACTTTAGTACCTTTCATTTCTTGTTATGACATTGCTTGTTCCTAATTTTTAAACATTGAGGACAATGTTCATATCTAGGTTTGGGGGTATTGGAGTTTACCAAGTAAATTTAGTTTCTCTTATTAAAAAAATATATATATATTTCTTGCTTGTTTTTTTTCTTTTTCTATATTTTGAGTCTTGTTTTGTTTTGAGTCACTTTCCGAACACATTTGATGAGATTGTGATAAATGTTTGCATGACTTAAATGAAAATTGAATTTTATTTATTTATTTATTATTATTATTATTATTATTTTTTTTTTTTGTTCCTTGTAAATTCTTCTTGTAAAATAAAATAAAATAATTCATTAATTAATTAATTTGGCATCGTTCTAGCATGATATGTTCGAAACCTTCTTTGCACTTGCCATTTGTTTCATAATTCTCCAATTAAAGGATTTGCATGACCCAAAGAATTGTATCAAGCATAAATTAGACTTATATAACCATAAATGTGAGCTTTTGAGCCTTGTGCTTCATTTCATGAGTGTTATACACATACTCTTAATTTCTTGTCATCTAAGTTGTTGTTTGATCTCATTATTCATTGATTTGGTTGAACACTTAAAAGTCATTCATTCTTTTGCAATTCGATTTCATGACATTTAAGAAATGATATTAAGGCCCTCTTTGGATCGTTTGTGCCTTTCAAGCTAACCTTATGCATGCTTAAGCATGATTTTCCATTGTTTACCATTTTGAGCCTACATGTAAACCTTTTCTTTCATTTAACCAATTATATTTCCTCGCCTTAGCCTGAAAAACAAATATTTACCTTTCTAAGGAATTCATGAGCTCTAATTCGGATATGTTTTTCATACTAAGTTTGGGAATGGGTGTTACATTTCGAAAAAAGAAAAAAAAGAAAATCACACAATTGGTGAAAGAAAAGAAAAGAAAAAAAGTTATGATTAAATGGTAGTTGAATGAAATTTTGTTTTTGGGTTTCATTGGTGTTTGGAAAGGAGTTTAAATCATTGTAAATGAAGGTATAAGGAGTTTTGATCATGTAAAAGAAAAAAAAATCTAATCGTGATGATTCGAAGTCTTGTAAACAATTTTTTTTATGCTCTTACATTGTGAGTTCCTTGGACTTTGTATTATCCATACCTTTCATTTCTCACTCACCTTACACCCTTGGCCCCATTACAACCTATAATAAAGACCTAAATTGATCTTAAATGTCATGTGGTTGAATTGCATTCATTTTTCTACTTTTAAGTGTTTGGCATCCTTCTTGAGATCATAATAATGCAAGTTCTTCATCTTTCTATTTCGAGTTAAGTCTTTATGGTTTAACTCTAATCTCATGTTTATAACTGAGTGTTGCATTATAGCCCTCTTCTGAGTGATTCATTTGTGAGAGGACAACTTTGGTGAGATTTGAAGTTGAATTTGTGTTTGGTATGATTTTTGAAATTGTGTGGAAACTAAGATTGGGGAATTTGTTACATTTGGCTATCACACTACCACACTTTGAGCATGTTGTGTTTTGAACTTTGCCGCCTTGTAAATAATTTCTAAAATTGAGTTTTTATTGTTAAAATTTTTGAATCATGTGCATGAGTCATTTCTCTTCAGAAAATGCGGAAAGATTGTTTTGAGTTTTATTTTTATTTCTTTTATTTTTGTTTTTGTTTTTGTAATTATTTTTGTTTTGGTTTTTGTTTTTGTTTTTGCTTAAGGACTAACAAATCTATTAAATTTTCTAACCATTTTGTTTTGTAGAGTTAGAAAAACGTTTGTGGGTATCGTATCTGTTAAACCCTCTAGGGATGCCTAGAGGTTTAAAGGCTTGTTGCATTCGCTCAATGCAATCGAGTTACCTACGAAAGTGGTCTAGTTAACTTCTTGTTTTGTTTTTAACTTTGTTTTGTGTTGTTTTGCTCGAGGACTAGCAAAATCTAGGTTTGGGGGTATTTGATCGGTTCATAATTGTATATCATTTTGTACCCTTCTAGCTTATGATTTGGTTATGTTTTTGAGTTAAACTTGTGCTTTTAATCCTTTTTGTGTTTATCTTTCAGTTCATTGAGCTTTAGGTAATAATGAGGGCTTTGGATAGTAAATGATGCAATCCATGCATGTTAGGGCCTAATTTGGATGAATGGATGAAGAGCTTAAAGACAAACTCAATTTTGGCTACAGTCCCCTGCCAGCCCAGTTTCGTAGGTCATATTGCAAGCTTTGTTTCAGCAACCTACATAGCTCGGATGAGGCCACATTCTTCATGAAAGTTGTTCCAATGGGTGTATACTATAACATATCCGAAATTCAGCCCCATTGGATAATTGTGGAGTCTGTTACCTAGCAAACACAGAGCCATGCTCAGGATGGATTTTATCAGCGCGCAAAATGAGTTAGCTATTTGTTTTGGCCTTAACTTCCTCCTCCGACCTTGGATTGGCCCAAATGATATATGGCTGGAAAGAAGACATTCTGAACTTCAAGTTTGAGTACTTAAAGTTTTAATTTGCTTAAGGGAAGCCCAATTCGTAAGCCCTTGAAGTTGCTGGTCATGCTGACCTCAGGATGAGCTATTATTTCTGGTTGGAAGCTTGGTCATGGTGACATGAAGATGAGCTAGGGCTGCTGGTGGGATTTATTAGTGAAGTGCATCAACCATTTCAGATTTTATAATGGAAGTGTTGTATGCATTAGTGAAGTGCATCAACCATTTCAGATTTTATAAAACAAGTGTTGTATGCATTAGCCATACTTAATTCAGATTTTCAGCTTCCTTAGGCCTATATATAGTGAGGTTTCCCAAGCTTGTAAACACACCCCAAGGGGGGGAGCTCTCAAACACTTCTCTAGAGCTCCCTTCCCTTCTCTCCCTCAAATTCTCTTAGTTTTGCTTTCTAGTTCTCAATTCTAGTTTTCTTTAATGTTTTCTTAGTTGTAATTTATTTTTCTTGTAGTGTACATTCTTTCTTAAGTATTCAAGTTTAATTAGTTTCCAAGTTTCAATTATGGTTTTTGTTCTTATTCATTATGCTTATAAGTTAATATGCTAGTTTGAATGATTGATCACCATTTAGGCTTGCATGTTAGCTATCTTGGTTTGAATTAAGAGTATACACCATGCTTTAATTCGAATTGAACTATGAATAGGAAGAGTATGTATGGACATTCGACAACAGGGATTAGATACATGCTTGGTTGTTTAAAATGTTCTTCTATGCTTAATGGGTTCCTAATGCTTAATTTTAGGTTAGACAACAAATGATCAAATTAGGGAATTAGGAACACAAGGTTATGACTACACACCATGGCTTAATCATACTTTAGCTAGAATCAATCCATTAATCTAAATTGAACTTGGGAACTTATTTGCTTGAGTTACTTTCTTATTTTCTTCCTTCTTTCATGTTCTTTGTTTTTGTTTCTGTTTTGTGTAGGAAAAATGAATTGGATCATTCAATCACCAATCCTCGTGGGATCGACCTCGCACTTACATATGCTATACTACCAAACGGCTCGTGCACTTGCGAGTATCACAAGTTGAGGATGCAGCTTAATCCATTTTGGTGCAGCTGTATTTACACAACACTTCCCCAATTGGCACCCTTCACAAACACCCTCACGTCTACCTGAAAGATTAGGCAATCCTCTTATAGATTCAGATTTGGATAATTTTATTAAGTCTTGAAAGTTCATATGTCCCAAACGTTGATGCCATAAATCAAGATGATCCTCACTTGTCCTAAAACACACTTGAGAAACTTCATTAGTGAAAAAACAATAGCAATTGTCAAGTGATCTTTTTCCAATCATCACATTTGATCCATCTTTATTATTGACAATACATTGGGTTTTAGTAAAACTTACCTCACCTATTTCATCACAAAGTTGACTTACACTGATGAGATTTGCTTGAAGATCTTCAACTAGCAAGACATTGTTTAGACTAGGTGTGCCAATTGCCATAATTTTTCCTTTTCCCAAAATCTTGGATTTTCTTCCATCTCCAAAAGTAACCATTCCACTCACACATTCTGTAGAGATTTCGGAAAAGCATGATTTGTCACCGGTCATGTGTCTTGAACACCCACTGTCAAAATACCAAGATTTAGATTTAGAGTCAGAAAGTGCAGTAAGAGCAACAAAATATTTCACATCTAAGATTTCAGGAGCATTAGTTTGATGTGTATTACTTGAAAGTGCCAGCAAGGAATTTTGTTTGTCCTTTCTCCTCCACACTAGAGTTGAATTTGGTAAAGATAACGAATGGGAGAGTTTTGACAACCTAATTACCTCTTTTACAAGATATGCAATCTTGTGTTGAATTCTTACCTGTCCCTCCTTGGTGGATTTTGCACTTACTGACATTTGTTGGAGCAGTTTGCATTTTGGTCGGATATGTCCAAGAGCTCCACAATAGTGACATGTGGGTATGAATCTCTGAGTTGTTTGAGAAGTTGGAATACCAGTAGAAAGTGATGGTTTGACAAACTTCGTGATGGATACAGCAGAAGACTTGTTGATTGAATCAAAACCTAAGCCACGTTTGTCACCATCTCTTCAACCAATGCTAATCATTCTGTCAATTTTTTCTGCACCAATTGTCAAAGCAATAATCCTTTCCTTTGAACTTTTAAGCTCAATTTCAAGGGCTTGATTGTCAGAGGTCAAGGAATCAATTAGTTTATTTTGATCAATGCATTTTTTTGTAATATTTCCAATTTTTCGCACATACCTTTGCCCATTGTTTCTGGTTCAGCAGTAGAGGATTGCAATGTCCTGGCAGTCCTGCTGTTTTCAAGTTCCAGCACAGCAACTCTTATGGCAAGCTCTCTATTGCGTTTGTTGAGTTTCTGAGAAGCAGTCAAAAGGTCGTCATACTTTTCCAGCACATAATCAATGTTTGGTTCATCATTCCCATTGTTTTCTTGTGCCTTATCCAAACTGACAGTGGTGATTAATGCAATGGTATTTTCTTCACTTTCTGATTCTGAATCACTGTCACTCCAGGTTACATTCAATGCTTTGGCTTTTCCATTTTGCTTCTTTTGTGTGTTGGCACATTCTGAGGAAATATGCCCGTATCCTTCGCATTCATAGCACTTGACTCTCTCTTTAGTGGTTTTCTTCTCAGTAAACCTACGAGATTTAAAATTACCATCAGTATAATCACCATGCTTAATTTTTGAATTTATACCTGAGTGATTTCATGAGTCGTGACTTCTGGAATTTTGATATTTGAAAAACTTCTTGAATTGTCGTGACAGATAAGCAAATTCCTCCCCATTGAATTCTTCAGATTGGTGTTCACCATCTTCTTTATCAACTACTTTAAGAGCAACACTTTTATTCTTTTTAGGAGCTAAATGCTTCATCTCGTAGGTTTGAAGTGACCCTATGAGTTCACGAACTTTCAGAGTGTTCAGGTCACGAATCTCTTCAATTGCTGTGATCTTTGGTGAAAAACGTTGAGGCAAGGACCTTAAAATCTTTTTCACCACCCTATCTTCTGGAATTTTTTCACCTAAATTTGAACATGCATTCATAATAACACAAAGTTTAGCATAAAATTCAGAAAAGGTTTCATTCTCATCCATCATGATTGTCTCAAACTGTAAAGTGTGCATTTGAAGCTTGGCTCCCTTGACAGTATCTGTTCCTTCATGAGTGACCTGCAAAATATCCCAAGCTTCCTTAGAAGTATCGCAACTAGAGATGTATTCAAATTGATCGGAAGAAACAGCAGTAAATATAGCATTTAACCCCTTTTGATCATTAGTACTATGTGTGGCTTCTGCAGTGGTCCACTCCTCTCTAGTTTTGAGAACTGTGGTTTCTCCATCTCCTTTTCCGATCGTCTTTATAGGTTCAGAAAATCCATGAACTACTGTATACCATACACGTTCATCTAAGGACCAAAGAAACGACTTCATCTTAGCCTTCCAAGCACCATAATTGTGGCCATCGAAGTATGGGGGATGTGCAACAGAACCCGCGACACGATCCATCCTAAGGTACATTTAGATCTTGCTGAGTATGTCCAGCAACCTGCTCTGATGCCAATCGAAAATACTTGTAGGATGACTAAAAATGCCTGGAGGGGGGTGAATGGGCTAATTCAAGTTTATTAGCAATAAATAACAATAGACTTTCGAAGTAGGATTGATATGGGTTATCAATCCTGAGATGTGCAGAGCTGAAAGTAAAAGAACACGCAGATATTTATTTTACGTGGTAAAACCCCACCTCTGGGGAAAATCCACGGGACTCCTTAGTCCAGAACAAATCCACTATAGAATTGAAATTACAAGAGAGGTACTCACACAATTATCCTAGACTCAATCTAGATAAAGTTTACCGACTTCTGTGTAATTCAATTTCTGTCACGGGATGATCTTCAACGCTCCTTACGTTGAATGCAATACTGGCCGCGATTGCTTCAAACTCACCGGAGGATAAACGCCACAACGATTTTGATGCACTCAACCATATGAGTCACCGACATGCATATGTATGCAATTATGAATGATCAAAGAATTCAATAAATCACCAAGCAACAAAAGAGCACTTGATGATTTACTAAAGAAAAATAAACACTACAGCTTTTGCCCAAATAGATCCAATATGCTCTGAGAGTTAAAACGTCAAAAGCCAATTAATGAAACTAAAGACACTTCTTTTTAATCAACACGAGTTTTCTCTCCAAGGAGAGAAACCTCATAGACCAAAACTTCTTATTCAATTAGGACTTGCAAACCTGATTCAACCAGATTTCTACATAAGGCGCCAACACGTCAGCTTACCAAAAGCTATCCAATTTTGCATATAGCTTTTGATCCAAATAAGAATATAAATTCTAATTCAATATGGACTCTTAGTGAAGACACCAATCAGCTACTTTTATAAATAAAGAATTCTCTCCTAAAATAAGGTAATTAGGAGATACACAAGGTGCACGTCACTATAGGGAAAGCTAATAATTCAACTTAACTCACAATGACAATGAAAATAACTTCAGCCGTAAATTCTATTGTGAATGCATGATTATGTGATGATTTACCTGTTGTCAGTTTCTCATATGATTAGGTCATGCCTCAGAAGTATGTGGTTGACAGAGTTGAGCCAAAACGTCCAGTAACAATTCTTTACAAACAAATTTTCAACCTATGCTAAAGTCTAGGAAATGCCAATACAAATTTTCGTACTAACACTCTGAATTGTAGGCAATTAGAGGAGGTTTGGCAAGAAATGGAGGGACTCAACCTGCTGCAAGTAATGTGGGATCAAAATCCCACTCTGTTTTTGCAATCTAGAATACACTTATGTTGTCTGCTTTGTGAAGATATTTTGAACTCAAAAGTTGTATGAAACTATCTTTGAGCTCTATGTTTTTGTGCTCAGTCTATTTGATGGTTTTGAGCTTGGTGATTTTGTGCTCAGTCATGTTTTGGGTTTATGCTCGGTGATTTTGTGCTTAGTCTAGTTTAGGGGTTTGAGCTCTGTGATTTGAAGATATCATTCAACTGGAACAAATTGAGGTCTGTTAATGGATCAGTTGTGCATATTATTTGCAACCAAATTCATGTAATGCAGCCCCACGATGATACCACAACCAATAGGTGAGGATATTCTGAAAGAAGCAATAGGTTGGGTAAAAAGTTACAAGAAAATTTAATTAGGGATTAATTTGATATTTGACTAATAGAAAGCAAATTATTAGCAAGAGATAATACAAGTAAAGTCAATTTCATAGACAATTAGGGAGTAAGTGAGAAGATGCTTGCCCCAATTACGAGACAAGAAGTACCATTCCAACTACAGTCTAGTGAGGTTCAGAAATAGATTGGGAAGAGGGAGGGGAATATTGATGTTTCGTTAACTTAAAGATGTGGAAGGAGTGAAGAAAACAGATGGTCAAAAGAGCTGTTGCAATTTGACTGGGCCTTGCCGCTCGAGCGGAACTATAGGTGCTCGAGCGGCAAAGCGTTACTTCTCGCCAAGACCCAGGCATGAGCGAACTACAGGTGCTCAAGCAGACATAGGAGCTCGAGTGGCGCTCGAGCAGGACACACAAATCCAGCGCATATCCTTAGCGAATCTGGATAGATTTTCTCCTATAGTTTTGGAGTCCTTCCATAATTGTACTAAAGCCATATGACATATAAATAGGCACTTTAGCGCTAAGTTATTGTAATGTGAGAAAGCTAAGGCATCAAATTGGTTTGAGCCAAGGGTGAGAGAAAAGAGAGCTAAGATTCATGAGAGATAAAAGGGGTTCTTCATTATAACCAAAGAGTTCTTTCATACTAGTGAATTTCCCGGGAATCACCAAGAGGACGTAGGCACAACGCCAAACCTCTATAAATTCTTGTGTTTTTTGTGTGTGTGTTTGCTAAAACATAGAGAATATTGAGAGTAGAGAGTGGAAAGTGTAGAGAGAATGAGAGTTGTAGAATATTTTCTGATTTTTCACTTATGTTTCATTCCTTACAATCAACACATATATATACAAGTTCCTAAGACATTAGTCAAGCCCCCCAAGTTAGGCAACCAACCAAGTTAGGCAACCAAACTAATTAGGCAACCAACCTAGTCAAGCCCCCCAAATATTGTAGGTGCCAAACATTAATTGACTACATAATTAACACATTAATTTACTACATAATTAACACATTAATTGACTAAACATTGTAGGCTACCAACCATTGTAGGTGCCAAACTAATCCTCATTAATTGACTATTGCTAACACTCCCCCTCAAGTTGGTGCATAGATATCATCAATGACCAACTTGCCAAAAGAGAGACTGTCGTTATTAATATTTCCGCATCAAGCTTCTTCTTAATAGAATGTCGATCTACTTCAACATGCCCCCTCACGTGGGACCACTACATGGTGGGCCACACGTGGAGCAAAGGCCACATCGAAGTTAATCATTTCGGTCTGTCGGTGGCAACACCAAATCCAAGTGCAGCCGGTTGGTCGGTAGATCACATAAACCATGCGAACAAGGCAAAGGCAAAACAAAGAACACAGAAACCCTGTGAACACGGCAAAGGTAAGGTAAAGGACACAGAAACCCTGTGGACACGGCAAGGACACAGAAACCCTGTGAACACGGCAAAGGACACAGAAACCCTGTGAACACGGCAAGGACACAGAAACCCTGTGAACACGGCAAGGACACAGAAACCAAACCCTAAAATAGGGAAAGGCACGTCAAGGTAAAACCAAACCCTAAAAAGAAAGGGTAAGGCAAGGTAAGGCAAATAAAGGCCAAGCAAAGGCAAGGTGGCAAGGCATGGCAAAGAAAGCCCAGATAAGGCAACAAAACCCTAAAGATAAGGTAAGGCATGACAAAGGTAAGGGCAAGGAAAACCAAACCCAAGCAAAGGCAAAGGCAACCAAACCCTAAAAAATAGGGTAAGGCAAGGTAAAGAAAGTCAAGAGCAAAGGCAAGGTCAACGGGCGTGACACAGCGGAAACACACCAGCAAAGGCAAAAACACGGTAGAAGCAACAACAACATTGTCCTCAACAAGAGACAACAACATTGGCAGCAGCAAGAGCAACACTGGCACCAGCAAGACAAGGCAGGGCAAACAACTGTGGCAGTAGCAACATCAGAGACAACTTCTCTTCACTCCCCATCTCCCCCTGAAGAGAAGGGGTCAATGGAGCCATATGATCAGTGGTACTGGCACCAGTGAGAGAAATCTAAGACACTGGCACCAGCAAAGGATATAGTAGGCAGCAACAACAATACTAGCAGCGTCACAAATACTTCCATTATTGCAGACACAACTTCTCTTCACTCCTCATCTCCCCCTGAAGAGAAGGGGTTGTCAGAACCATAAGAGCAGTGGCACTTGAGAAACAGAAGCTGACTGAAGCTCAGATGTAGAAGAATCAGTCATGGCAGATAGGTAACTGAATTGCAGGCAGCGGAATAGATGAGCAGCAGTGTCACTCCCCCTCAAATCCGACGACGTATGAGAGTCGAGATTTGGAGAAAGCAACACCGGTAATGACAATAAAGTTGCAGCACCCAAATAAAGTTGCATCTATCTCCCCCTCAAATCTGACACTGGTAGAGGGTCGAGATTTGAAAGAAGAGAAAATGAAATAATAGTAAAGAGATTCAAACATGGCAGTCTCGTGGCAGAAACAAATGCAAGGAAAGGTGGAATGGAGATGGGCAGCTGACAACTGGAGGAAAGGAATAAAAGATGGAGAGGAGTCTGCAACAACCCAAAAAGAAAGAAGAAATAAAAATGAAGAAGGTGGATGACGTGTATGCACACATAGAGAGAAAGGGATGAATATTGTATAGATATGGTAGGTGATGTGGACAAGTGTAAGAGGTGTTGAAACGGAAGAGGCATATGGTGCAAAACAAGTCCAATAAAATAAAGGGAAAAGGAAGCCAAGTTATTGGCGTGAAAGAGAAGAGGTAGCAAAGAAAAGATTTTCATATATATATATGGGTAGACAGAAAACTTTGATACCCACCAAAACATTGGGCAGAAATGTGGTGTGCATGAGAACGAAGAGATGAGGAGAAAACACCCGTGGGTAACACAGAGAAAAGTGAAAGGCAACAAGGGAGAAGAAATATATCAGACAAAAATGGGATGGAAATAGAGTGGAAGAAATAATTTAAGGAAATAAAGGGGAATAAAGTAAGAAGTATGTGATAGGTGGTGAGAAAAGAAACCATAAATAAGAAAACACAAGATGTTGGCGTGAGAGAGAGAAATAGTCAAATTGGAAAGGGAAAAAAAAAGGTAGACAAGATAGAAATAAGACAAGAAAATAAAACACCATTGGGCCTACAAGTTGGCAAAAGCAAATAAAATCATAAAATCAATAAAGAAAAGAAGAGCAAATAGGGAAGAGAAATCCCAATGAGAGAAACTCAAACACAGAGAAGAGCTTATACGGGAGCTAAACAATGAGAGGGGTTGGAAAGAGAGAGTTGAAAGGAGAGCTCGTTAGAGAGCAAAGAGATGATGCAAACACCAGAGTGGCTATGCAAAGGGAACAGCAGCAGTAGTGTAGCTCGGCATGACAGAGACAAGGCCGAGTAGGAAAAGGCTCAGCAAGCGGTGACGAGGCTCGCGGAGGAAAGGAAATGGCTCGGTGAGCGATGACGAGGCTCACGGAGGAAAGAGATCATGGTGATCAAGGAACGTACTGCCCATAGGAAACAAATTAGGCCATCGTGGCCAAGGGACTTATTGCCCATACAGATAAAAGAGAGGAAATTTAATGGAAACAAGAGAATTTACAGCAACATGAAAAAATGCCAACGACTCTCAATTTGATAGAGGATCTTAAGGATTAGCCATTAGGCTCTGATACCATGCTAAAACATAGAGAATATTGAGAGTAGAGAGTGGAAAGTGTAGAGAGAATGAGAGTTGTAGAATATTTTCTGATTTTTCACTTATGTTTCATTCCTTACAATCAACACATATATATACAAGTTCCTAAGACATTAGTCAAGCCCCCCAAGTTAGGCAACCAACCAAGTTAGGCAACCAAACTAATTAGGCAACCAACCTAGTCAAGCCCCCCAAATATTGTAGGTGCCAAACATTAATTGACTACATAATTAACACATTAATTTACTACATAATTAACACATTAATTGACTAAACATTGTAGGCTACCAACCATTGTAGGTGCCAAACTAATCCTCATTAATTGACTATTGCTAACAGTGTTTACTTTGTGGTTTCGTATATGTACTTTATCTTTGTGTGGCTTGTGTGTGATAGTTGCGTAGTCCATCAACGACAAGGTCTTGGAGTGTTTTCGCACGAAAGGAAAAACTCACACACATTGGTACAATGAGGACTTGAATCCAAGTGCACTTGGAAGCACACCAAAGTCTTGAGTCAATCCAACTAACACATCATTGATAATTAGACTCGAATAAATCAACAGTACAAGAAGATAATGAATCTCTTAATTACAACATGCGCCAACAATGAATTCTTTTCGCTGAGCTGCACTAAATCATAGACACCAACTTCCCGTTTACACAATAAAATCTATTATTTCTGCTCAGCAAATGGAAAACAAATGAGAATTATTTACCTGTAATAATGATAATCAACTTTATTTAAAGAAAAAGAAACAAACTATTTAGTAATTTTCTAGTCTTACCACTAGTCTCTCCTCTTGGCCCTTCTTCACGAGAAAGACTTTTATAAAATGGGAATAGCATTATTTTGCTATCCCCAATTAATAACGCTATGACACACGTGTTAACATTTCAACAAGACATAGTATTATT
Organism: Prunus avium; assembly: GCF_965620075.1. Taxonomy (NCBI): domain Eukaryota; kingdom Viridiplantae; phylum Streptophyta; class Magnoliopsida; order Rosales; family Rosaceae; genus Prunus; species Prunus avium. The sequence continues at coordinate 23,872,229 of NC_142290.1, forward strand.
GGTTGGAAATAGCAAAATAATGTTATTCCCGTTGCAACTAAGTTTTTCTCCTTCTTCACAAGTCAAGGCTGTAGACACATTAATTTTCTTCGCCGGTAGAAAAGAAAATGTGCCCCGAGTGTTGAAAATTCTAGCTCTGCTTGTTCGCGGCAATTTAGGGGGATTTAATAATACACATTTCAATGGCCCTACAGTATAGTACAGTTGCACATTTAGACTTTAGTGGCGTATCCTGTGCTATAAATTCTACCTCTGTTCGTGGCAGCTTCTTCTCCTAGAGTGTCACTTTCTACATTGGCGAAGGATGTGAATGTTGATCTTAATTTCGTAAAAAACAATTTGACAGAAAACAAGAAATAAACAAATGCATAGAATTGAAAAAAAATAAATATTCATACAAAAACAAATGAAGTAATTTGATTTTGTTTGTTTTTTATTAACAGAAAGAAGGATGCAAACTAAGAACTTCTTAAGTTGAAATCAGTGCCAGCCCTGAACAGGGGCAGTCAGTGCAATTGCTCTGGGTACACTGTCCAGGGGACCCAAATTTTTTAAAATTTTAATTTTTTGAAGAGGTATATTATATTTATTATATATTCTTTTAATATTTTTTAAAAAACAAACAAAGTAACATGGGTTGTTTTTCAACTCTTTTAAGCTCTAATTGATTGCAAATTTGGAAATTTTAAGTTTGTAGTTGTGGAGGGGGATTTCTCAAATTCCAAGTTATGTTGTTCTTTGTTTATTATTTGAAGTATTAAAATTTCATTGGATTTCCTAGTACTGTTTCTGATTTCAAGTAGCAATGATTCCTTAAAAAAACAACAATTTGAAAGTCAAAAAAGAGAAAGAAATGATTGAATTGTTACAAATATTTATCTTGTTTATGCATTAGATTTGAATGTATCAAGTGTAACCTCTTATTTTAGATTTTTATATATTGAAGTTTGAATTTATATAATTTATTTATCTTAAATGTTATAATTTTTAATTAATTCGAATAAGTTAATCTTGATTGAAAAATGAGATTGAGTCTGGCACTTAAGGCTTTCGACTAAACTGATCATCATAGGATAAATGTTCAAATGGTTTACGGCAACAACATTGTTTTGGGTTGGGTTGGCTCCACATTGGTTATGGCATACGATTACGGCGAATAGAGAAGAAATTTAGTTTTTTTGCAAGAGGTGCGTGATACTCTTTTTTCTTGACCTGATTTTCCTCCACTAGGGGTTTTCATGGCAAGGTTTTAACGAGGCCACCCTAGGCGCACCTCCTTTCCCCATTTTTTTGGGGTGTCCTTTTGTATGCCATATTGACTGTTACTGAAATAAAGATTTTTCGTTTGATAAAAAAAAAAAGTTCAACTCATATAAATGGGGATAATTATATTCATGACTAGTTCGATATTCAGTTATAGCTAGCCGATGAAGTTAAAGTATCGTGTAAATATGTTGTCGTTTGTAAAAAAGAAATATAAAAAATCATGTTAAGACTTGAACATATCCATCACAATAAACAATTTTGTCGGAATGGAGATAGACCTGGTAGATGGGCATATTGGTATCCTTACATATTATAATTTAAGAAAAAAAAATGTAATAGTAGATAAATTAATATATATGGAGCCAAAGTAATTGAAGGTAGTTGCAGCCAAATTAATTTAACAAAACGACGACTTCCAAATTTCATGATGCTGGTCTGTGGAAAATTGAGACTCATTAAAGATTACTTGAATGTCTTGGAGTCTGCAAAGATAGAAGACCAAAAAGACTTGAATCTGCACCACTTATGCAATAACCCAACAACGAATGCGATTATAAAATCAAAATAAGCCAGCACTAAACATAACTTCAACAAATGGATTCACATCTTTAATCAATAAAAAAAACCCAACCCAAGTAAAGAAAATTGAGTTTTCCATTTTATTCGGTGCCGAGTTATAAAAATAAAAAACCGAAAAATCTAAAACGAATCAATCCTGATTTATTTAGACTTGTATTCTCTACTAAGTTTTTTTTTAACGTTTTGGGTAATTTGGTGAGAAGTAGGCACAAAGTTTAGGTTGAGGTGGTGGACAATGCATGAGCAAAGCTTACGCGTATGCATGATCCCTTTTGACACAAACAAGACAAAAGCTGGCAACGTACAGCATGGTGTGACATTCTGGTTGTTGGGCTTCAAAGAGTTAAAGGTAGAGACAGTTGCTTAGAAGCTACATGCATTCCTTTTTGGTCCCTCTTTTTATTCTTTTGCCATCTGTGCATGCCATTCTTGTGTGTTTGTTCAGCTTGGCAAGTTATTATAATGATGTATTTAATTAAATAATTTATGGTGTTTTTATTAATCAAGAATTAGATTCCACCTATAGAGAATTCTTGCGTTTACTTCAACACATTAAGGAATTGAAAAGTAAGTGGGGCTCACATAAAATTAGGAATTGAATTCCTGATTTTGGAGGAATTCGATTCTTAGGTGGGAGGTGGTATTCTAATTCCTGGAGAACTAACCCATTAGGAATTCATCTTTTTTACCCATTATATCCTCACACAATTTTCAAAATTCCAAATTTGCCATATACTTTAACCCAACAACGAGGACATTTTAGTAATTAGTACCACTCCTAGCCCAATTACTTGAATGTCTTTGAGGATAAAAAGTCCAATAAGAAGATTACATACTTATGCAAGATGACCAATAAAATGTCATCTGGGAAATGTATAAATTTTTTTTTATTTTTTTATACAAGTGATATTAGTGGCAATTTTTTTCTTCACGCCCTGTGGAAAAGAAAATGTGTCCCCGAGTGTTGAAAATTCTAGTTCAGTACAGTTGCACATTTAGACTTCAGTGGCACATTTAGACAATAACTTGATAAGTTAGGCCATCTCCAGCCATGGGCTATATCCCAAATATAGCCCTAAAATAATGCAAAACCCATCTCCAGCCATGGGCTAAATAAAATTTTGGCCCTTTAACCCTCCAATTAGGCCACATATAGCCCACCTTTAGTCTAGGCCAAATTTTTGTGGGCCCATGCATTTGCTTTTTAAAAGCCAACAATAAAGTAAGATGATGTCATAGTTGGATATATATAATAAAATATGAAGGATCCTAAAATATAGCTTTGTATGGCTAGAGATGGAAAAATTTAGCCATGCACTATTCTTTAAAAAATTAATATTTTGGAGGGCTAAATTTTTAGCCTTGAACTACATTTAGCCCTATAACTGGAGATGGCCTTACGTACTCAAATTCCCCCAAAAAAAAAATCGTAAGACTAGTCGTCTTGTGACTTGTCATCGCAGGAACCATAAGTCCTGCAAAAGAACAAAACGTTAGGCCCGCACCAAGGCTATATAACTAAAGCCCAAGCTCATCAAATTCGAAGCAAAGCAAGCTAAGACATTGCGATGATGAAGACCCTAGTAGTAGTCCTCAGCCTCAGCTTAACCATCCTTTCCTTCGGAGGTAAACAAGCTTCTTATTTTCTTTAAGTTTTTCATTTGGCCAAACGATAGAAATACTCATTGATATTTTCTTAAAGTCGAAGCTTCTTTTTTTCTTTAATTTGAATTTAATATTTGTTCACAATAAGTGTGGTTTGTGATTACTGCATCAAATTAAGTGTGGTTTATTTTGCATGGCAGGTGCACATGCAGCGACAATTTCTTTCAAAAACAATTGCCCCTACATGGTTTGGCCAGGAACCCTAACCTCCGATCAAAAACCTCAATTATCAACCACAGGGTTCGAGTTAGCATCCCAAGCTAGCTTCCAGCTAGACACTCAGGTGCCGTGGAACGGTCGCTTCTGGGCCCGAACTTGATGCTCCACGGATGCCTCTGGAAAGTTCGTCTGCGCCACCGCAGACTGTGCCTCTGGTCAGGTCATGTGCAACGGTAACGGTGCCATTCCACCGGCAACTTTAGCGGAATTCAATATTCCAGCAGGCGGAGGACAAGATTTCTACGACGTTAGCCTTGTTGATGGCTTCAACTTGCCCATGTCTGTTACTCCACAAGGCGGTACCGGCGACTGCAAGACGGCTAGTTGCCCGGCGAACGTGAACGCAGTTTGTCCGAGTGAGCTGCAAAAGAAAGGTTCTGATGGGAGTGTGGTTGCCTGCTTGAGCGCATGTGTTAAATTCGGTACGCCACAGTACTGTTGCACTCCGCCTCAAAACACTCCAGAGACATGCCCATCGACAAACTACTCTGAGATATTCCATAACGCATGCCCCGACGCTTACAGCTATGCTTATGATGACAAAAGGGGTACATTTACATGCAATGGTGGACCTAACTACGTCATTACTTTCTGCCCATGATGAGCATACATATATATGAACTATAGAAAGGACAAGATCTTTAATAAAGATAGGACTCTCGACATGTAATGTGTCGATAATTAGTCCGGCTCTATATTAAACGTTTGATCTTTAATAAAGGTAAGACTCTCGACATGTAATTGGTAACGTGTCGATTATTATAGTCTGACTATGTATCAAGCATTTGATCTTCAATAAAGATAGAATTGTCCACATGTAATTGATAATGTGTCGATATCGATATTATTATCATCAATAATAAAAATATATGATATGTTAATGATAAACTTTGGACAACTTCAATAAAATATCTATGTGAATAGTTCGGTATTTAATTAAAGATAGAATTAACGTTATATTGCACCCATAATTTGTATGAAATATATATTACCCCTCTTTCTGTATGTTACAATAACATAAAATTACGAATGGTTTTATGTGAACGAATGGTGTCCACATGATGCAATGAGGTTCAGTAGCAATTATAAGTACAATAACATGTCAAAATGGATAAAACAAAAAACAAAAATTTCAAATAAATCGCATGTCATGTCATGTAATCTTCAAATGTGAATAAAAAATTTGATCTCTGTAAAATTATTGAGAATAAATTGCAATTAATGCATTGAAAAAGCCATGCCCATGAAAATGAACGTCCATATCTTAATGGAAAAAACTTGACTCCTTAAAATTGAGGAGAAACTCCTTACCATAAATGTTGTTTTGACACATGTCAAAACCCCATTCGTTTTAAGTAGGATCCCCTCCTTAATTTTAAGTAGCCAAGCCATGCTCTTTGAGGGTATCTTTATCTCTATGATGCTCATCATGTACTACGAACAAACAAACAAACTATTGAGCTTGTGCTTATACGAGAGATCTACTTGGATTTTTTTGACTAATAATTACGTTAATTTCTTCAAAGGTTTTCCTTATACTTTTCCGCAACATTGTACTCACACTGAATGTTAGAAGGATCTTACGCCATCTATATTGACATTATTAACATCATTTAATTCTCAAGTCATGCATATATAATAGTAGTAGCTAGGTTTGGTTGGCAGCTTCTATAGGGCTGGCCTTGCACAGCTACGCTCAATTATTTTGTCTATCGACATGTTAACCTACTTCCTTTGCTAGTAGGGTATGGCTCAATTGGTTGAGCTCTTCCACCTCCACTCTTGTGGGCTGAGGTTCGAAATTCTCAGGCACCCATGGGCGGAACCAAGGCAAGGGCTGCCCTTGGCTCTAGCCTAGGGACAGTTTGGGAAAAAACAAATTAAATATACATATAGTCTAATATTTTAACTATATATATAATCTCAACACCAATATGCATAGTAAGAGGTCTTCCACATTTGTCTTTGGTGTTAAAGTTTATCCCAACAACAATTTAAAAAAATTTCTATTAATTTGTCTCCAAAAGTGAAACATTTTTCTAAATAAAATTCACCTTTTCGTGAATAATATGGCTCTAATTTTTTTTCCTTGTGTTTACAATTAGCATGATTTATATGATTTAATGTATATTTTTATTTCTAGAAAAACTATAGAAAATGTAAGTACAAAAAAAAATTATCATTAGATTTTAAGCTAATAACTTTAGCTAGCCCACCCATTGAAAAATTTCTGGTTCCGCCCTTGCAGGCACCCAATGAATATTTGTATAAACTCCACTTCCCCAAATGCTTGTACTAAAAAAAAACCTAATTCCTTCAAATCTTTGAGTTGAGGGACAATATACCTCGAGCTTAACTCTTAATACTACTTTCTGTACCCATAAGGATACACATAGAAACTAGAAAGGAAAACTTTCAGGCCAATAAACAAAAATACATCGTTGAGAGAGCAAAGGCTGGGGGAGGGGCAAGACGGGGAAAAGTGAGTCGCCTGGTCCGATGGCAAGTGGTATGGAGAACAGGTGTATTGGTGAAGTTTTCAGCCAACCCTAGCTAGGGTGAGTGTTTAGTACAAGTAGTACAAGAGATTGGGAGAGAGGGGTTACACAAGTATTTTTTTTTCTCAATTTAAATATTTTTATTAAAGCAAAAAATTGAATGGTAAAAAGTAAACCAATGAATAAGGGAAAAATGGACAAAATCCAAGAGGATGCAGAGTAACTAAGGCCTAGCTATTTTGTTTTCAGTTTTTATATGGTATAAAAGAGAGATGAAGAAGGGTGAGAATGTGGAAGAAATGTGTGAGACATTGTGCATTTCATGAAAACTAAAAATTGAAAACAATTTTGAGGTGTTTTCATTTCTAAGTTCTGCTTTATTCCTCCATCCTCTCTTGTCTCTTCCACCACCTTCCTCTATGTGCAAACACGAATATGGCATACAATAATAATATGAAGAAGAAAAGATTTCCCGAGTATCCCGATTATTACGAGATAAAGACATACAATAATAATATGAAGAGGAAAAGATTCATTTCTCCACACTTGATAATGTATTGTGCATATGAGTATGGTTTTGTGACTATCTTTCTTTATGAGTTTTGAAGTATTCATGATTTAATAATTTTGTAAGTATTCATGAGTAACATACGACCCCAAATGAATCCATCTAGAAAGCCGACGAGTGTTTTAACCATTTGCTAAATGACAGCAATCATAGCCAAAGTGGTGGTCATGAAGTGATACTTCTGGACTTGGACCTGGGCGGCTTTGACTTAATTGCTGAGTACCGCAAGTCATGCATGAAAAGATGCATTGATCGAAAGGCTAGGCGTTTCTTTTTCTCTCCTGGCTAGAGGACAAAAGCATATGCATGTTGGGCATTCTACAATTATAATTTCTTGGATTTGTTAGGTTTATTAGTATTCAAATATCAAAACAAGAGTGCAACCGTTTGTGTTAGTCTTCTTTAATGACATGTTAGTATTTGTAGCAATTCAATGACATGATAGTATTCTTGTTAATTTTTTTAACGATGCAAGGGGCAATTTTGTCAACCCAAAACCCTTGAGCGTAAAAGCTTGTTTGAAATTCTCCCCCATTTCATATTTGGGCTTGAAATTCAACCACTAATCCCAAATTTTGAAGAACCTTAAATCCAAATGACCAATTTCAAGCCCTAATATGAAATTAGGGGAGTTTCTGATGAGCTTTTATGCTCAAGGATTTTGTGTTGACGAAATTGTCCCTTGCATCGTCAAAGAAATTGACAGGAATACTAACTTGTCCTTGAATTGCTACAAATATGAAACTACAAGGTCAAAATTGGCGGAATAGAAACTATAGGGTCAAAAGTGGTTGAAGTGCCAAACTACAGGGACCAAAAGTGACTTTTAGCCTAATACTATTGTTCACATGATATTGAAAAGTACAGGAAAATTTCACTTCAATAATCATTATTTTAGTTGAAAGGGAAAAAGAGAAAAATTGCTCAAGAGCAGAAAAGTTTAGTTTTGGAATGTGAATTCAAGAACTTAAGTTATATATAAATTAAATACCGTATAAAAGACGTTCTTTGTAATGTGAAGCTTACAAAGATCCAAATTTCATAAGATGGAAGAGTCAAATAATATGGTAGAATATTTTCTGATATATTTCATTCTCCGAAAGGAGGTATTTATAATACAAAGTTACAAACCCTAGTAGAGTTAAACTAGGAAATAAGTGGAATCCTAATTACATAATATCTATACAAAAGGAAATAAATAAAATCCTAATAGAATAAGAAGGAAATATCCTAATATAATAGGATATCTCGCTAACACTCCCCCTCAAGTTGGAGTAAAGACGTCACGCATGCCCAACTTGTCAAGCGAGTTGAGAAAGATACTTGTAGAAATAGCTTTCGTAAGAACATCGGCTAACTGATACTCTGAACGGATGAAGGGGAAGGAAACAATCTCCGCATCCAACTTTTCTTTAATGAAATTTCGATCAACCTCCACATGCTTTGTACGGTCATGTTGTACAGGGTTATGAGCAATTGCAATCGCAGCCGTATTGTCACAATATAAATCCATGGGTTTAAGCCCAAAACCAAGGTCTCTCAACAATCTCCTCAACCATAGTAACTCAGATACACCATGGGCCATCCCCCGATATTTGGCCTCAGCACTAGATCGAGACACCACTTTTTGTTTCTTGCTTCTCCACGTAACAAGATTGCCACCAACAAACATAAAATACCCAGATGTCGAATGCCTATCTGTAGCTGAACCTGCCCAATCGGCATCTGTGTACCCTTCCACATCTGTATGACTATACTTGGAAAACATTAACCCCTTGCCAGGAGTTACTTTGAGATACCTCAAAATACGTGTCACAGCTCTCATATGGTCTTCACTAGGTGAGTGCATAAACTGACTCACTACACTCACTGCATATGCAATGTCAGGACGTGTATGAGCTAAATAAATTAATTTCCCCACAAGCCGTTGATAGCGCTCCTTATCAGTAGGAACTTGATCAGGATATAACCCCAACTTGTGATTCTGTTCACTAAGAGTATCAATTGGTTTACAATCCAACATTCCAGTTTCTGCAAGTAAATCCAACACATACTTCCTTTGGGACAAAAAGATACCATGTTTAGATCTAACAACTTCAATCCCAAGAAAGTACTTCAAGTCACCTAATGATTTCATCTCAAACTCATATGCCAGATATTTCTGGAGATTTTGCATTTCTGCCTGATCATCTCCAGTCACAATCATATCATCAACATAAATAATTAAAGCTGTCAATTTACCTTTATGACGCTTTAAAAACAAAGTATGATCTGAGTTACTCTGCACATACCCAAACTTCTTCATAGAGGTTGCAAATCTCCCAAACCACGCTCTTGGAGACTGCTTCAATCCATATAAAGACTTCTGCAGCTTACACACAACACCATCTTTAGAGGTTACAGGAATACCAGGAGGGAGATCCATGTAAATCTCCTCCTTAAGGTCACCATGGAGGAATCCATTTTTAACATCAAATTGTAACAGCGGTCAATCATGATTAGCAGCCAAGGACAAGAGTACGCGCACAGTATTGAGCTTTGCTACTGGAGCAAAGGTCTCCATGTAATTGATAAGCCCATATTTTATATATATTTTATGCCTCATTTACTTATCTATTTGTTAATTTCCTTGGATTAAATTGGTTGTTTTAATTAGTTTTGTGAGATTTGTGAAGGAATTGTAAAATATGAGAAAGTGTGCTAAAAAGGGGCAAGAATATGAAGATTGGAGATTAATCAAGTCAAGAAGCCAAGCCATTCCTTTTGTCGCAAGGAATGTTGTCAAATTTCCTAATTCAAGACGATTCAAGTTTTATCAAGTCAAACAAGGAGAAATAAAGAAGACCTTATATTAGAAGGAATCCTACTTTTATAATAATTGTAATTATACCTTAGATAGGTAGGATTTGTAGAAGAATTATAAATAGGGAGTTCAGGTCATTGTTCAAGGGGGAATTACCCATCGATCATCCTCCATCCTCCATCATCCTACATATTCATAGCCGAAATATCCAAAGGAGAATACGAAGAAAGCTTGTGCAACCTTGGCGTTCTACTTGGAGAATTCGGTGCCTTCCATGTCTTCATCAACCATCAAGATTCTCAATAAGTCCTTCATGAACTAATTCCTTTTACTAGGGCTACGATGTAGCCTAGCTATGAATACTCAAATTCTTTGATATTGTTAATTTTATTTATCTATACATGTTGAGTGCTTGTTACCGTTCTTAATGCTTTCAATTAATTGGCCACTAATTGCATGATTGGAAGAATTAGGTTGAAACCGGAAGGAGATTCCTAATAAAAAGCTTCTTGTAACAAGTACCATAAATTACATAGCCGACTCGGAAGATTAGGTTATGGTTTGTGTAATCTTCATTATTTTCCACAAATCTTAATGGGTTCTTAGCTATCTAAATCCATAACTAGGAATAGAGTGGGTTGACTGTAAGGAATACAACTAATATAACTCGGAAGAGAGTATTAGTGAGGTAAGGGAAAACGATTATCAACATGTTAGGTAATTAGAATTTGCAAGCTAGAAGGATTTGGGTGGGATTAGCTAGGTGAAATCGGTGCCCTAGTGCTTTATCATCTTTGTTTTCATCTTTTACTTTATTTCCTTAATCCCAATTTATTTTGCTTGCTTAATTAGATTTTAATCATCATAATTCTCTTTTCGTTTAATTCAATTATAATTAGATATAAATCACTCTAGTATTTAATAGATTACTTGATCCCTGTTGGAACGATACTCTACTTACTACTATATTAATTTGAGCGATATTGTCCACTCCATAGGTCTGAGTATACACTTTTGCTACCAATCTTGCCTTGTAACGGTCAATGGACCCATCAGCCTTGTGCTTCAAAGTAAACACCCATCTGCACCCAACTGCCTTTTTACCCTTTGGAAAAGGAACTAACTCCCACGTGGCATTTTTGTTCAAGGCTTCCATCTCAATATGCATTGCATCTATCCATTTTGGATCAGATAAAGCATCCTACAGCTTAGTTGGCACACATACACTAGATAATTGACACAAATATGATGCATATGACTTAGACAAATGATGAGTTGACACATAATGGCTAATGAGATATTTAGACTTGGCATGTATATGAGGAGAATATTGTACTTTAGGTTTCCCACGAGTGGTTCGTGGGGGTAACTGATAAGGTGACACAGATAGATCATTAGAAATTACCTCACTTGATTCACTATCATGAGTAGATTGGGGCATTGGCAGGGCAGAAAGGGGGTCTTGTGTCAATCTCATCTACACCATAGTCTTCAGTATCACTATCACATTCTTCTTGGGAAGAGCCAAAAAACTCCAAAAAAGGGCCTGGCGACCGGTCGCTGATTTCTAGGTGACTGGTCGCTGGGCTGTCGTCGTCGCTCATCGAGGCAAGCAACTGGTCGCTGACCTCTGGGCGACCGGTCGTTTCCAGGTAGGTTGTATCACAGGCATGCGACCGGTCGCTGACCTCTAGGCGACCGGTTGTTTCCAGGCAAGTTCGTTCGCGACCGGTCGTTTCTTCTGGGCGACTGGTAGCTTCCTGTTCGTGGGAAATTCCTTCTTTATGTCCAAGATCTTCCACATTTTCCACTCCGAAACTCTTCAATTCACTCCCCTTCTCTCCCTGAATTGGAGAGGAGGGAGAGACATAATAGGGCACTTCTTCATGGAAAGTCACATCCAAAGTAACATGCACTTTCTGGGTAGGTGAATGATAGCATTTATAACCCTTATGAGTAGAACAATAACCAATAAAGACATATCGCAGAGCACAAGGATCAAGTTTACTCCGTTGATGAGAGTAGACATGAACATAAGCAACACACCCAAAAACTTTAGGTGGCAACTTGGAAACGGAGATAGGGGAAACATGGTCACCAAACACATCATGCTGAGTCTTGAAATTAAGAACCCGGCTAGGCGTACGATTAATCAAATAGGCAGAAGACAGAACAACATGCCCCCAAAGGTGATGGGGAACAGACATATCCAACATGAGTGAGCGGGCAACTTCAAGCAATTGGCAGTTCTTTCTTTCAGACACACCATTTTGTTGAGGAGTAAAAGGGATTGTCGTTTGGTGAATAATACCTTGAGCACGGAAGAAAGACGCCAAAGTATTATTCACATATTCACCTCCGTTATCTGTCTGGAATACTTTGACTGTCTGAGCAGAAACCATAGTACAAAACTCTGGAAGGATGGAAGCAACATCATGTTTATTTTTCAGCAAGAAAACCCAAGTAAGTCGGGTACAATCATCAATAAATGTGACGAATCAACGAAATCCGTTTGAAGTAATGCGAGCCGGACCCCACACATCAGAATGCACTAAATCAAAAGGCTTTGCAGTTTTACTGTCACTTAAAGGAAACACAGTGCGATGGCTCTTGGCCAAACTACATGTCTCACACTTAAAACTGGACTCATAACAGGAGCGAAATAAAGATGGAAACAGACGCTTAAGGTAGCCAAATGACAGGTGTCCCAAGCGACGATGCCATAACCAAATTTGCTATTTGTCTTTGACACTGCAACTTTGAACAGTATTAACGACACGATCACGAACTGGTGCAGAAGGCAATGTCAAATAATATAACCCCCCCTATCCGTTTACCATGCCCAATCACCTCGTGAGTCTTGAGATCCTGAAAAGAGCAATGGGTAGAATAGAAAGTAGCAGAAGCATTAAGTGTATCAAGTAATCGACCAACAGATAACAAGTTACAATGGATATTAGGAACTAATAACGCACGAGACAAGGACAGAGTTGGAGTGAGAGAGATTGTGCCCTCGCCAGTAATTGGAGAGGGCAAGCCATTAGCACTAGTTATGTATGGGTCACGGGTGTTACTAGACAACTCATCAAAAAATTTAGCATCATAAGTCATATGATCAGAAGCACCAGTATCAATTATCCAAGTATTGGAGTCAGTACCTGGAATAGAGTCAGAAACACGCAAATTTGTAGAAGCAGCAGCAGCAGCACCAACAATGGAGTTATCACCCATAATTGTAGCAGAAACTCAACAAAGCACGCAGAGTATACAACAGAACACAGCACAGACACAAATACGGCAGATGCACGAAGACAAGCACGAACACAGTAGAGGCACGAACACAACACAGTACACAGCGGAACACAGCAAAGGCACAGGCACAAGAACCCTAAAAGAAATTAGTGCACACAGTAGAACATGGGTGGGCACAACACACACAGGTCACCAGAAACTAGGCTCTGATACCAAGTCAAATAATATGGTAGAATATTTTTTGATATATTTCATTCTCCGAAAGGAGGTATTTATAATACAAAGTTACAAACCCTAGTAGAGTTAAACTAGGAAATAAGTGGAATCCTAATTACATAATATCTATACAAAAGGAAATAAATAAAATCCTAATAGAATAAGAAGGAAATATCCTAATATAATAGGATATCTCGCTAACAGGAAGAAGACTAAAAAATACTAGTCAACTTGTATGTGTTTGACTAGTCATCTTTTGTGCATCATGAAGTTTGCCAGCTCATTTCGTTTTTCTAGCTAGGTCCTAACGAATTTTGTCTTATTCTCTGATATTCTTCTGGTACCATTTGTTTATTTCAAACCTAGGAATTTTGGGTAAATGGTCCCTTCATTCCTTTTGAGACGTCACTTTAGAAAATGTGATTTTGAGAGGTTGTGAGGTACTCCTCCTTTGCTCTCCTTTTCTTTGGAAGTGACTTCTCCATGTTTTCATAAATGAGTTTTCCAAATTGATTTTGAAAACTGCTTTGAAAATGAAATATGCATCTAGTTAAATCAAACACATACTCATATAGACCTAGGTCATATTCTTGAAGAAATTGGTAATTTCATTTTGAATCCAAATTTCGTGTTCCTGTTCTAATTGGAGCTAAGCTGCCGGTGCCATGGGATGAACGAGCTGAGGAGGAAGCTACCATTGCCATGAAGACCTAGCTGCAAAGACAGGACCCGACCCAAATTCCACTTTGGAATCTGAGTTGAACCCTGTGTGTGTCCGACACCTGGCGGGTGCCGGGCACAAATGACTAAATTACCCTTCTAACTAAACTCCAAGCTTATCTGAAGTTTGACTTCTGCCGAAGTCTCCCCTGTAAATTGCACTTTTCCCAAAATTTCCATCAGTCAACAAACATTTATATAACCCAATCTTTAGCATACATTAAATTATATCCAAGCAATCAAGCATCATATGAATACGGCCTCAGGCCTCAACAAATTGAATAATTCATTATGGTAACAAAATTTGATTCTAACTCTTAGAACATCCCCAGAACAGTATTAGGTTTCAAATAACTTAACTGGACTGCTTTTCAATCACTTGGTCTCGTAGCTACACCTGGTAACTCTAGGTTGCCTACGTACCCTTTTGCAGTACACGTATTTACATTTATATAATCATTCCATCACTCAACAATTGGACAAGTCCAATAATATTCTGTCAATTCCTCATATCACCATATGTGACATGCCTTCGCTAGCCTCAGTGACCCAAAGTCAGTCCGAGCCACGACCCTTGCTGGATCAGGAGACATTTAGTCCAACTGATCCGAATTCCTTGCTCCACACGGTCCGGATATCTCTAAGACTCGTGGGGCAACAGTCAATCATACTGACATATTCGACAGCAATCGTAATAATCAGGTAATTAAACCTAAATTGCATATGATCACTTAATAACTAAAAAGTTCACTCACTGAACTTCGTCTAGTTTCATAGATCAATTTATGTATTGTTGTACATATATATGTATATTAAAATAGAATTAAAAATAAAACCAACATTGCCGATAACATCGTAGCCTTTCTTTCAAAACTTATATAAACTGAATTATAAATACATATATATATATATATATATATATATATATATATATTTATAAAGATTATAATTAACTTATTATAGGAAAGTAGAAAAATGAGAAAATTATTCAAGTAATATATGTATTGCTCCTTAACTTATAAAACAAACTCATAGCTTAAGAAATTTATTGTAATTTGTGTAAAATCCTTTAACTTAGAAACTCACCACCTGGACGTACCCCCATCATGTTCTGTCAAATTCTAGTCTCGCAAGTCTTGGAAAAAACAGGTTAACTGAGCCGCATTCTTCACAGGCCTCGGAGACACCAAGTCAATCCACGCCGCAATCCTCACAGGTCTCGGAGACACCAAGTCAATTTGGGCCGCAATCCTCACAGGTCTGGGAGACACCAAGTCAATCTGGGCCGCAATCCTCGCACCGCACGGTTCGGGCGTTCCCAAAACTCGTGGGGCATATCATGAATGATAAACTGTTTCAAGATAACTGGGGGGGGTTACTCCTATTGTGGGTTTGAAACTCATATTTTGAAATTTATCACAAACTTTGCCCTTTATTCCTCAAATCTGTTTTTCGGCTACAGAGTTTATGAATTAATTATAGATATGCACTTAAATATTTAGCTAGTGTGTTAATCACATTGAACTCTGATTAACATACCATTCCAATGCTTCAACTATAGTTCCTTAGGAACAAATAACCATATGAATAAGCAAATATGCGACTAAATAATATATTAACAAGTAAATAACTAATCACTACTCTTGGAGATTCCATCAATTTCCATTATGTAAACTCATCCCATAATCATATAAATTCAGGAAATCAATGCCACGGTAAAACCAACAAACATTCGTACATACATAACCTTCCTAAAAATCTTAAACAACTCTTGTAGGACTCCACATAATTATTTAATCTGAAAATCTTGAACCCCGACTCCTATTGGTGTGTGCATCGAATTTAAAGTCATTCCTATGCTCACAAAAGCTTTCCAAAGTTTAGAACTGTTTAAAAGTGCCTCGGGACTCAAAAGTGCTAAAGTAAAAAAACAAAGTCAACCCGGGACCCCGTGGGGTCCATGACCTCAAAATTCCGACCCAAGAGTTCCTAAAGGTTCCAATATGCCTAGGACACATGTCCCGAGAGTTTGGTCTCGATCGAGCGGTCGAATGGCTCACGATTGCATGATCGGACAGTTCCTGTATAACTAACCCTAGGATTCGCGATTTCGGAGTATTCGGGACTCTGATTTACGATCCGTCGAATCCTATACGATCCTAGAATTATCTAGATCAACATATATGAAATTGACTACGATCCAATGGTTCAAACGTATCGAACCCGGAAATCGCATACTAGGCGAGATCCGTTCGGGATTCAAACGTTGTTCGAATTGAAATCCGAAAGTAATTACGCACTCGTGAGGACCAAGAAATCATTCTGGAACCCTAAGCCGATCCAAAACCTAGCCCACGCCCCGGCAGCACGTGGGTGCCCGAAGCATTACCACTCGCCAAAAAATATCAAAATCAAGGGCCAAGATTCCTACTCTAGGTTCATGACATCAATTGGAGCCACTTTTGTTCTTGGACATACCCCGAAAAATGGCCGGAAGTGGCCGGAATTTCAATCTGAAGTCCGGCAAAAATTTGAGTTACAAATCGAGTTGCCTACGCTAGAAATCAATCAATTCCTACCCAACCATCAGCTAGAGAATGAAAAATAGGTGAGAATCCATATCTCACACGTCCAGTTTGGTGGCCGGAGGAGAGAGAACAAGGTCGGCGAAGTTCTGTCAAAAATCGGCTGTTCTCGAGCTGGTTTCGGCGATTGGAGAGGCTGCCGAAGTCTGGGCTGCGGTGGAACAGATTGCTGGGGTAGTCGAGGTCCTAACCTGACCGGTCACGTGGCCAGTGGTGGCGTGTGGCGGTGGCCATGGTGATTGGTGGCAGCGGCTGTGAGAAACGAAGGGGAAGGGGCACAACGTGAGAGAGAGAGAGAGAGAGAGAGAGAGAGAGAGAGAGAGAAATTTATGGTTTTAAAACCAGTTTTGCCAAAATTACGATTTTGCCCGTACTTGAACTTTGATCGTATCTCTCTCGTTATAACTCGGATTCGAGCCCGCTACGTGTCTACGGACTCGTTTCGACATGCTCTACTCAACGGTACAATCAGAATTCCCAAATTCCTTGCCGAACTTAAAATGACCTTAATTAATTCAAAACATATTTCTATTATTATTTACTTCAATTTAATTTCTCATTTAAACTTATTTCCTCTTATTTTAATTATTTAATCTTCCCCGAAAAAATCAACTATTCAAATCATTTAAATTTTCCCGGGGTAAAATTGTCTTTTTCCTGAATAATTTAATATTTAACTATTAATTTAGGACCGAGTTGTTACATGCAAGCTTTGGTAAATTTGGAAAAAAAGATTGCATGGAGGAGGTGTAGTTCATTCCCTAAATAGATCTAGGTTTCCTTGAGCTTGCTTGTGATTTCTCTGTAAGAATCTTCTTTGCTTAGTGGATTGCTTGGTCAGATGATGACTCCCAGTTTTTCCCAATAACGAGTTTCTAGGTGAACAATTTTCTGGGTTGTTGTTCATGTTTATCTGGGTTTGTGTTCTTGCTGTTGACTAGTCATCGTCTGAATGCTGCTATATACTTGTTCTTGATGTATTCACACACACATCTCACCTTAGTTGTTGCTAGCATATGGGATGCCTAGATTGATGGGTCTTTCTAAGTGCCTAGGTTGTCACTAGTGATTTTCTAGGTTTGCAGGTATTGATTGTTTACTCTGTGTGTGTGATTGTTGCTAGTCTATGACTCTTAGTTGACTAGTCATATTGATCTCAGGTTAAGTTAAGGTTTGTGTAATTGGTAAGTCTTTAAAGTAGCTTTTAATTTACCCCCTTCACCCAAATACCAATTTCAGAAGCCCCAAAGAAACCTACGTGCTTCCCATGTTTAATGAGAATGAGAAGAATGGGGAACCAACAGAGAAGCATTTTGGGCTTTTTTTCCCAAACAAAGAGCCTGTGTGTCCCATTGATTTCAACTAAGAGTTGAAATTCTAGTGTACTCTGAGATTAGAGACACCTTTTTAAAGCAATTTAAGTAATAAATATAGTGTTACTTGTAAACCCTAGTGAAGACAAAGAGGATACCTTTTTGTGATTCATTAATTCATAAATGTAGATTTTGACCCGAAGTATATGAGGATACCTAGTAAAGAGGATACCTTTTTAAAGCAATTTAAGTAATACTATAAACTGAAGTATATGATTTGCCAAGTCTACTTCTTTACATTGTCATTATTTATCTACTTCTTAAGGCAAGGACATTTCTTCTGATTTTGACCCGTCTCAACATGTTTACACATTTACCCGTCGTTCTCAATAATAAATCAGTTGAAAAATGAAATGGAGAATGAGATGCTACAGATTTGTGAGTGGAGAAAGACTTCCATGAAATAGGCAAGGATAGAAGTTTGGCTAACTTGGGCTATAGCCCAAGTGGCTTCTCTTTTTTCAGCCAAAAATAAAAATAAAAATCCTAGCTCACCCAATTTAAATAACCTAGCCTCCTTTACGTCTCCTCCTTAAACAGCATGTAGTCAATAAAAAGATTATATATAAAATAAAAAAAATAAAAAAATAAAAAGAACTCACACACAACATAACACGTAGAAAAAAAAAAAGAGAAAAAAGAACTCACACAGAGCATGTAGACAAAAAATTAAAGAAAAGAAGAAGCACCCTACGCTTGCATGTAGAGAAGAAAAAAAAAACAAAAGAACACTCTTGTTGCTGCTACACTCACCTTCAAGACCAAATTCAAGTTAACCAAGTTCATATATTCGTCAGACAAGCTTCTCTCAATTTGCTGATGTTTTAATTTAAGGATTTTTTTTGGAGTTTATGAAGTATCAATTAGGATTTGCAATTGAAACTTAAGAATTATAAATTAGGGATTGCAATTGGGGCTTATCAGTTTCAGTTTATGAATTATGAATTATCAAATAGGATTTGTAATTGATTTTATTGTTCTTGCTTATTAAATAGGTGTTTTTTTTTTCCCATTATGAATGAAATTATATGGTATTGTTGAGTTTTCTATCTACTAAGTACCTTTGTATGTAAGGTAAATTTAGTCCATCCCATTTTGAAATCCTGGGTCCGTCCCTAGAAATGGAGATAACACTATTTTGCTATCTCTAATCAATAACATTATGACATGCGTGATAACACTTTCACGTAGCATAACACTAATAGTCGGAAGATGGCAAAACATCCATGCATGCTTGAATACGAGAATAGTAATGTATTGATAGCAAAACATTACCATTTGTATTAGAGATATTCGATGAATTATACAAGCCCAAATAGGCACATCCATGCATGCTTGAATGCATTGGATTGGATGAGACTTTAGGAAGGAAGACCCGAGATATCGTATGCAGCTTCCATTCTTAATAAATTAATTAGCTTCATAATATATTTTTCCTTAAATTATTAAATGATCGTACAATATGCTGCTACTCTAATCCTAAACTAATCATCGACTATCAATATTCGGACGAAGAATTTCATTATTTATTGTCAACTTGGATATGTTCACCACTAACTAATTACTAATAGTTATAGAAGTATTTTAATAAGCAACAAAAAATTATTACTTTCCCTTCCAAAGTCATGCTCCACATTACTTCCAGCGTCCACAAGTAGTTTTTTAAAAAAAAAAAAAAAAATACAAGCGATTGAGGGAGGTTTGCCAATACAAGCCCTAATTGTATACTCACGCTCATTAACCTTTATTTTTAGCAGTGCCCGCTTCCAATACACCGCCTTCCTACAAACCCTCTTCAGTTTTTCGTCTCCTCTAAAATATTATGAGATCCAGTCTAAAAGAAAAGGTCTATTTTCAAAAGCTTTTCACTAATCCATACAAGACTCGAGTAGGTGGGTCGGGTTCCGATGAGGTGATCAGCCATATTTTTGCTCTACAAATTTGAAAAAAAGAAAAATTGAAACTCAACTGGATGGAGCAAATGTGAAGGATCAAGGGCGGAACCAAGAATTTTAAATCTTACCCTTGTAGTTTGAATCAGTTAAAATATCCGAATAAGCTTCTAAAATGCAAATTTTTGGCATACTTTAAAGTGCAAAAATATAAATAATTAAATTTTACGTCTATATAAGTTGTAAACACAAGAACAATATATTTTGGTTAACATATTGTTCTTTTGTTTTTTTCGGTCTGAGTTCTGTTCTTGAAAAAGAATACAAATAAACTTCAGATAATATTTCCCCAATGTTGTAGTTGATGGTAGGCCATATAAGTTTTTTTTCTTCTTCAAAAACCTTTTGCCATGGGCAGTTGATAATTTCACCCAAAAAAAAAACAATCGGCAGATAAAGAAAAGAAGATGGCACTTTGTGAGAAAAAACAAAACCAAAGGCAGCAGATTTTGCAAAGGAAAAAACCAAAAGGCAGCAACTTCTTGTGGTTTATAATTAGTTTTTGTTCAAACAGAAAACAACTAACAAAAAACAGTTCTTGAGTTTCCTCAGCGAACAACATTATAATAGATGAGAGAGAAATCACATGGGAGAGTATAAAGTCAAGAAATTTGGAAAGATAAAAAGGATGTATCAAATCTTGTTAATCTTGGATGTGGAGCTGAGAGAGAGAGAGAGAGCACTAAGAGACAGATGAAGAAAATCGTGATGTTTTCTCTTGAAAAGGAAAGGTAAATTTTTATGGGTTAGTGATGAATTTAGATGTATTTAATATATAATATTAACAAAATGTTGGAAAGCAGAAATGTTCAAATGCTACACGATTCAATGATCGACAATGCAACTGAAATGTTAAGGGCCTGTTTGGTATTCAACTTGAATCCAACTTTTTAAACTCCAAAAACAGAATTTAAGTCCAAAACAACAACAAAAACATGTTTTGTAGCCCTATTTTTAAAAACTCAAACTCAAGAACAACTAAAAAACACCCAATTGTTAAAAACTCAACATCAAAATGACAGATTGATGGCATCTTCTGCAGTTCTTCCAACTTACATGGCCATGACAGCATCTGCCAAGGCAAAGACAAGGTCGCTAAGCACCCCAAAACAACGACTAGAATTACAGGATCGAAAGTACTCCAATCACAGCTTTTCACACAACAATGGGCTTTCTCTTTGTTCTTCATATGATGCTGAATCTATCGGGAAGTATAGTAAGAATGGATGGGGTTCATTGGCAGATATATTCAAGCAATATCACCATTAACAAGCCTGTGAAGTTAAGTAGTCAACATTTGCTGTGGAGATCAATGGGAAGTTCAGTATTAACAGTGATTTGAAAACATCTATCAGACAATTTTCACCATGAAAAAGAAAAAATATTCTAAAACTTTGCTCTGAGTATTGGTTTTACAAGTGGCTGAAGTTCATATTTGGTGAAATTTTCAAAGGTGAAGATGCTTTTATTGACCACTAAATACTTCATTAGCAAGAAAGATTTCAACAAGTTGTTCGAAAAGGCATTTGCAATATCTCTCATTGCTGGTAATGCTCATTTTATACTTGTCAATTGAGGACTTAATTTCTTATTGTTTTTTGGAGGATTTGGTGTTAGGAGTTTCCTGTAAGATGATAATGCAATGAAAAGCAATGGTTTGTATTGGAGTGCAATTAACATCTCCCATCTCCCTTTACTTTTACATGGCCAAATATTTATAAACATGGCATTTAATTTTAGAGTGAGCTAAAATGGGATTGATGCTAGAAGGAAACATAATTAAAGAGCCAGTCTGTTGCTGCCCACTTCCTCATATGATAGAGCATATATCAATTACATTTCACCAATGTCAACCCAAGAGTTACGGGTTAAAACAGGTCATAGGTCCATTATAAACCTTCATTGTATCGTAAGCAAAGTAGAAGGCCTAATAAGGCAAGGATTGGAGAGGTTGATGAGATCCCAAAGGGTGCAAATAAACATAGATATGGTATATTATAATACATTGCTCAGAGTTGTGGAGAGGAATAGGACATAATTCAACTAACACATGTGTTAACACTTCAACATGACATAGTTATTTGTTGGGAATAGCAAAACAATGTTATCCCCGTTATAACTCAGTTTTTCTCCTTCGTCACAGGTCGGTAGACACATTAACTTACTTCACCGCCTGTAGAAAAGAAAATGTGTCTTGAGTGTTGAAAATTCTAGGTCTACTTGTTCTGGCAATTTAGGGGGATTAATGATACACATTTCAATGGCCCTACAGTTTAGTACAGTTGCATATTTAGACTTTAGTGGCATATCTTGTGCTGTAAATTCTACCTCTGTTTGTTCATGGCAGCTTCTTCTCCTAGAGTGACATTTTCTACATTTGCGAAGGATGTGAATGTTGATCTTTCATAAAAAACGATTTGACAGAAAACAAGAAATAAACAAATACATAAAATTGAAAAAAAAACAAAAAAACTTCATACAAAAACAAATGAAGTAATTTGATTTTGTTTGTTTTTTTATTATCAGAAAGAAGGATGCAAACTCAGAACTTCTTAAGTTGAAATCAGTGCCGATCCTGGAGAAGGGCAATCAGTGCGACTACTCTGGGTCCACTGTCCAGGAGGCCCAAATTTTTTTAATTTTTAATTTTATAAAGAGATATATTATATTTATTATATATTCTTTTAATATTTTTTTTTTAAAAATGTAACATGGTGTGTATCAACTCTTTTAAGCTCTAACTTATTGGAAATTTGGAAGTTTTAAATTTGAAGATTACATGACATGACATATATCACATTTGAAGATTAAATGTTCAAATGGTTTCTTATATGACTTAGTTATTTTAGAGATCACTTTTGAATGGAAATCAACTGAAGCCTACTAAATATATCATAGTCCCTCAATTATATATATATCATAGTCCATCAACTGAAGCCTACTAAATATAAATACTGCGTGATGAATATAATTCTATACCAAAATTTACGTTTGTTGACTATAAAAAATTTACGTTTGTTGACTATACCACAAACTAAAAGGATAAAAAGTTAGGCCCGCACCAACCATAGTCCTGCAAAAGGACAAAAAGTTAGGCCCGCACCAAGCCTATATAACTAACTAAAGCCCAAGCTCATCAAATTCGAAGCAAAGCAAACTAAGACATTCCGATGATGAAGACCCTAGTAGTAGTCCTCTGCCTCAGCTTAACCATCCTTTCCTTCGGAGGTAAACAAGCTTCTTATTTTCTCTAAGTTTTTCATTTTGGCCAAACGATAGAAATACTCATTGATCTGTTCTTAAAGTCGAAGCTTCTTATTTTCTTAGTTTATATTTTCATTTTGGTCACAATAAGTGTGGTGTGTGATTACTGCATCAAATAAAGTGTGGTTTATTTTGCATGGCAGGTGCACATGCAGCGACAATTTCTTTCAAAAACAATTGCGGCTACACGGTCTGGCCTGGAACCCTAACCTCCGATCAAAAACCTCAATTATCAACCACAGGGTTCGAGTTAGCATCCCAAGCTAACTTCCAGCTAGACACTCCGGTGCCGTGGAACGGTCGCTTATGGGCCCGAACTGGATGCTCCACGGATGCCTCTGGAAAGTTCGTCTGCGCCACCGCAGACTGTGCCTCTGGTCAGGTCACGTGCAATGGTAACGGTGCCATTCCGCCGGCAACTTTAGCGGAATTCAATATTCCAGCAGGCGGAGGACAAGATTTCTACGACGTTAGCCTTGTTGATGGCTTCAACTTGCCCATGTCTGTGACTCCACAAGGCGGTACCGGCGACTGCAAGACGGCTAGTTGCCCGGCGAACGTGAACGCAGTTTGTCCAAGTGAGCTGCAAAAGAAAGGGTCTGATGGGAGCGTGGTTGCCTGCTTGAGCGCATGTGTTAAATTCGGTACGCCACAGTACTGTTGCACTCCGCCTCAAAACACTCCAGAGACATGCCCATCGACAAACTACTCTGAGATATTCCATAACGCATGCCCCGACGCTTACAGCTATGCTTATGATGACAAAAGGGGTACATTTACATGCAATGGTGGACCTAACTACGCCATTACTTTCTGCCCATGATGAGCATACATATATATGAACTATAGAAAGGACAAGATCTTTAATAAAGATAGGACTCTCGACATGTAATGTGTCGATAATTATAGTCTGGCTATGTATCAACCATTTGATCTTCAATAAAGATAGAATTGTCCACATGTAATTGATAATGGGTCGATATCGATATTATTATCATCAATAATAAACATATTGATATGTTAACGATATACTTTTGCCAACTTCAATAAAATATCTATGTGAATATCGATAGTCTCGGTATTTAATTAAAGATAGAATTAACGTCATGCACAAAGAATTTTTGGAAAATATATTGCACACAGAATTTGTGTGAAATATATATTACCCCTCTTTCTTTATGTTACAATAACAGAAAATTACGAATGATTTTATGTGAACGAATGGTGTCCACATGATGCAATGAGGTTCAGTAGCAAATGATAAGTACAATATTAACATGTCAAAATGGATTAAAAATGGATTAAAGCACATGTCATGTCATGTCATGTAATCTTCAAATGTGATTTAAAAATTTGATCTCCATAAAATTATTGAGAATAAATTGCAATTAATGCATTGAAAAAGCCATGCCCATGAAAATGGACGTCCATATCTTAATGGAAAAAGCTTGGCTCCTTAAAATTGAGGAGGAACTCCTTACCATAAATGTTGTTTTGACACATGTCAATTTTTTTAAAATATTCTTTTCTCTTTTTTGTTGAAAATTTGTCAATGTTGCTGGAATTTGACAAGTGTCAAAACCCCATTCGTTTTAAGTAGGATCCCGTCCTTAATTTTAAGTAGCCAAACCATGCTCTCTGAGGATATCTCTATCTCTATGATGCTCATCATGTACTACGAACAAACAAACAAACTATTGAGCTTGCGCTTATACGAGAGATATACTTGGATTTTTTGGACTAATAATTACGTTAATTTTTTCAAAGGTTTTCCTTATACTTTACCGCAACATTGTACTCACACTGAATGTTAGAAGGATCTTACGCCATCTATATTGACATTATTAACATCATTTAATTCTCAAGTCATGCATATATAATAGTAGCTAGGTTTGGTTGGCAGCTTCTATATAGGGTTGGCCTTGCTCAGCTACGCTCAATTATTTTGTCTACCGACATGTTAACCTACTTCCTTTGCTAGTAGGGTATGGCTCAATTGGTTGAGCTCTTCCACCTCCACTCGTGTGGGCTGAAGTTCGAAATTCTCAGGCACCTAATGAATATTTGTATAAACCCCACTTCCCCAAATGCTTGTACTAAAAAAAAAACCTAATTCCTTCAAATCTTTGAGTTGAGGGACAATATATACCTCAAGCTTAACTCTTAATACTACTTTCTGTACCCATAAGGATACACTAGAAACTAGAAAGGAAAACTCTCAGTCCAATAAACAAAAATATATCGTTGAGAGAGCAAAGGCTAGGGGAGGGGCAAGACGGGGAAAAGTGAGTTTCCTGGTCCGGTAGCAAGTGGTGTGGAGAACAGGTGCATCGGTGAAGTTTTCAGCCAACCCTAGCTAGGGTGGGTGTTTAGTACAAGTAGTACAAGAGATTGAGAGAGAGGGGTTACACAAATATTCATTGGGTGCTTAGGGGTTTCGCCCACAAGTATTTTTTCTCAATTTAAATATTTTTTTAAAGCAAAAAATTGAATGGTAAAAAGTAAAACAATGAATAAGGGAAAAAGGGACAAAATCCAAGAGGATGCAGAGTAACTAAGGCCCGCTTGTAGCTATTTTGTTTTCAGTTTTTATTCTTATGGTTAGAGATAGAGGGGAAAGATATGGTATAAAAGAGAGATGAAGGGTGCATTACATGAAATCTAAAAATTTAAAAGAATTTTGAGGTGTTTTCATTTCTAAGTTCTGCTTTATTCCTCCATATCCTCTCTTCCACCACCTTCCTCTATGTGCAAACACGAATATGGCATACAATAATAATATGAAGAAGAAAAGATTTCCCGAGTATCCCGATTATGACGAGATAAAGACATACAATAATAATATGAAGAGGAAAAGATTCATTTCAATCCACACTTGATAATGTATTGTGCATATGAGTGTTTTAACCATTTGCTAAATGACAGCAATCATAGCCAAAGTGGTGGTCATGAAGTGATACTTCTGGACTTGGACCTGGGCGGCTTTGACTTAATTGCTGAGTACCGCAAGTCATGCATGAAAAGATGCATCGATCGAAAGGCTAGGCGTTTCTTTTTCTCTCCTGGCTAGAGGACAAAAGCATATGCATGGACATTCTACAATTATAATTTCTTGGATTTGTTAGGTTTATTAGTATTCAAATATCAAAACAAGAGGGCAACCGTTTGTGTTAGTCTTCTTTAATGACATGTTAGTATTTGTAGCAATTCAATGACATGATAGTATTCTTGTCAATTTTTTTAACGATGCAAGGGGCAATTTTGTCAACCCAAAACCCTTGAGCGTAAAAGCTTGTTTGAAATTCTCCACCATTTCATATTAGGGCCCGAACTGGATGCTCCACGGATGCCTCTGGAAAGTTAGTCTGCATCACTGCAAACTGTGCCTCTGGTCAGGTCATGTGCAACGGTAACGGTGCCATTCCACCGGCAACTTTAGCGGAATTCAATATTCCAGCAGGCGGAGGACAAGATTTCTACGACGTAAGCCTTGTTGATGGCTTCAACTTGCCCATGTCTGTTACTCCACAAGGCGGTACCGGCGACTGCAAGACGGCTAGTTGCCCGGCGAAAGTATCGTGTAAATATATTGTCGTTTGTAAAAAAGAAATATAAAAATTCATGTTAAAGCCTTGAGCATATCCATCACAATAAACAATTTTGTCGGAATGGAGATAGACCTAGTAGATGGGCATATTGGTATCCTTACATATTATAATTTAAGGAAAAAAAATGTAATAGTAGATAAATTGATATATATGGAGCCAAAGTAAAAAAAGTAATTGAAGGTAGTTGCAGCCAAATTAATTTAACAAAACGACGACTTCCAAATTTCATGATGCTGGTCTGTGGAAAATTGAGACTCATTAAAGATTACTTGAATGTCTTGGAGTCTGCAAAGATAGAAGACCAAAAAGACTTGAATCCGCACCACTTGTCTTTGAGGAAGAAAAGTCCAATAAGAAGATTACATACTTATGCAAGATGACCAATAAAATGTCATCTGGGATATGTATAATATATATATTTTTTTTTACAAGTGATATTAGTGGCAATTTTTTTCTTCACGTGTGGAAAAGAAAATGTGTCCCCGAGTGTTGAAAATTCTAGCTCTGCTTGTTCGTGGCAATTAAGGGGGATTTAATAAGACACATTTCAATGGCCCTATAGTTCAGTACAGTTGCACATTTAGACTTTAGTGGCATATCCTGTGCTGTAAATTCTACCTCTGTTTGTTCGTGGCAGCTTCTTCTTGGGTTGTCCTTGGCCAACTACTAAAACGAAGGACATATATATCTTCATACAAAAAATTAATTTGGGAGTTTTGAAGTAATAACTTGGTTTTGTTTGTTTTTTTATTAACAGAAAGAAGGATGCAAACTCGGAAACCACTTTAGTTGAAATATACTTTTGGAATGTAGAAGTATAAGGCATTTAAGTGATTTATTTAGTTCTTCTGATCTGACTTAGGGCACTTAATTAGGATTAAGTAGTTTTTTTTTTTTTTGATTTAAATAGTATTTGGCTGAACCCAATTGGGGACCAAGGCCTTTCCAGACTCCCCTCATAGTTGACCTTGGCTTCACCGTCTACCCATACAGACGTGAGCGGAGTCTGGAAAGGCTTTTGACTGAAAAATGATCATCATAGGATAAATGTTCAAATGGTTACTTAGTTTTTTTAGATGATACAAAACATATAAGGCCATATAACTAAAGAGCAAAAAGTTAGGCCCGCACTAAGCCCATATTACGAAAGCCCAGGCTCATCAAATTCGGAGCAAAGCAAACTAAGACATTCCGATGATGAAGACCCTAAGTCATGCATGGACTTGCACCTGGGCGGCTTGACTTAAATTGCTGAGAACCGCAAGTCATGCATGAAAAGATGCATTGATCGAAAGGCTAGGCGTTTCTTTTTCTCTCCTGGCTATAGAGGCAAAAGCATATGCATGTTGGGCATTCTATAATTATAATTTCTTGGATTTGTTAGGCTTATTTGTGATTCTTGCTTATTAGAAGCGGATTTACTGTTTTGCTCGTTTTCTTAATGAAGTCCTACCCTTTTGATAAATTAAAAAAAAAGAAAAAAAAAGAGAACAACCGTGTTGTACATGGAAATTAGACTTCAATTTCGAATTGTCTATTCAAACGTAAATTGAACTGTTCCAAAGACTTCAAATAATAATATTGTTCATATGATATTGAAAAGGACAGGAAAATTCCACTTCAATAATCATTATTTCAAACCTAACACGTGGACAACCCATATTGGGTGACGTGGAGCACGTGTGGCCGTTGGACCCAACACATGAAGCCTTGCTCTGATACCATGTTAATCAATATCAAATGAAGAACTATGAAAAACAACTTCTAGAGAGAGAGAATGAGATATCAGAAATAGAGAGAGAGATGGTAGAGAAAATAAGCTTTCTTTCTTAATGAATCAGTAATTCAGAATACACTACTATACGTAACCATCTTAACTAACTAACCATCACAACCTCTAATCATATGCCAAGTGTCACAATCCTATCATACTCTAACAGCTTCTTCTCCTAGAGTGGCACTTTCTACATTGGCGAAGGATGTGAATGTTGATCTTTCATAAAAAACGATTTGACAGAAAACAAGAAATAAACAAATACATAGAATTGAAAAAAAATAAATCTTCATACAAAAGCAAATGAAGTAATTTGATTTTGTTTGTTTTTTTTATTCACAGAAAGAAGGATGCAAACTCAGAACCTCTTAAGTTGAAAAAAGTGCCGATCCTGGACAAGAGCAGTCAGTGCGACTGCTCTGGGTCCATTATCCAGGAGGCCCAAATTTTTTTAATTTTTAATTTTATAAAGAGGTATATTGTATTTATTATATATTCTTTTAATATATTTTTTTTAAAGTAACATGGTGTGTATCAACTCTTTTAAGCTCTAATTGATTGGAAATTTGGAAGTTTTAAGTTTTAAGATTACATGACATGACATATGTCACATTTGAAGATTACATGACATGCGATAAGTTACGTACTCAAATTCCCCCAAAAAAATATCGTAAGACTAGTCGTCTTGTGACTTGTCATCGCAGGAACCATGAGTCCTGCAAAAGAACAAAACGTTAGGCCCGCACCAAGGCTATATAACTAAAGCCCAAGCTCATCAAATTCGAAGCAAAGCAAGCTAAGACATTGCGATGATGAAGACCCTAGTAGTAGTCCTCAGCCTCAGCTTAACCATCCTTTCCTTCGGAGGTAAACAAGCTTCTTATTTTCTTTAAGTTTTTCATTTGGCCAAACGATAGAAATACTCATTGATATTTTCTTAAAGTCGAAGCTTCTTTTTTTCTTTAATTTGAATTTAATATTTGTTCACAATAAGTGTGGTTTGTGATTACTGCATCAAATTAAGTGTGGTTTATTTTGCATGGCAGGTGCACATGCAGCGACAATTTCTTTCAAAAACAATTGCCCCTACATGGTCTGGCCAGGAACCCTAACCTCCGATCAAAAACCTCAATTATCAACCACAGGGTTCGAGTTAGCATCCCAAGCTAGCTTCCAGCTAGACACTCCGGTGCCGTGGAACGGTCGCTTCTGGGCCCGAACTGGATGCTCCACGGATGCCTCTGGAAAGTTCGTCTGCGCCACCGCAGACTGTGCCTCTGGTCAGGTCATGTGCAACGGTAACGGTGCCATTCCACCGGCAACTTTAGCGGAATTCAATATTCCAGCAGGCGGAGGACAAGATTTCTACGACGTTAGCCTTGTTGATGGCTTCAACTTGCCCATGTCTGTTACTCCACAAGGCGGTACCGGCGACTGCAAGACGGCTAGTTGCCCGGCGAACGTGAACGCAGTTTGTCCGAGTGAGCTGCAAAAGAAAGGGTCTGATGGGAGCGTGGTTGCCTGCTTGAGCGCATGTGTTAAATTCGGTACGCCACAGTACTGTTGCACTCCGCCTCAAAACACTCCAGAGACATGCCCACCGACAAACTACTCTGAGATATTCCATAACGCATGCCCCGACGCTTACAGCTATGCTTATGATGACAAAAGGGGTACATTTACATGCAATGGTGGACCTAACTACGCCATTACTTTCTGCCCATGATGAGCATACATATATATGAACTATAGAAAGGACAAGATCTTTAATAAAGATAGGACTCTCGACATGTAATGTGTCGATAATTAGTCCAGCTCTATATTAAACGTTTGATCTTTAATAAAGGTAAGACTCTCGGCATGTAATTGGTAACGTGTCGATTATTGTAGTCTGACTATGTATCAAGCATTTGATCTTCAATAAAGATAGAATTGTCCACATGTAATTGATAATGTGTCGATATCGATATTATTATCATCAATAATAAAAATATTGATATGTTAACGATATACTTTTGCCAACTTCAATAAAATATCTATGTGAATATCGATAGTCCGGTATTTAATTAAAGATAAATTAACGTCATGCACAAAGAATTTTTGGAAGATATATTGCACAGAGAATTTGTGTGAAATATATATTACCCCTCTTTCTTTATGTTACAATAACAGAAAATTACGAATGATTTTATGTGAACGAATGGTGTCCACATGATGCAATGAGGTTCAGTAGAAAATGATAAGTACAATAACATGTCAAAATGGATAAAAAAACATTAATTTCAAATAAATCTACATTTTAAATTGCATGTCATGTCATGTAATCTTCAAATGTGAATAAAAAAATTTGATCTCCATAAAATTATTGAGAATAAATGGCAATTAATGCATTGAAAAAGCCATGCCCATGAAAATGGACATCCATATCTTAATGGAAAAAGCTTGGCTCCTTAAAATTGAGGAGGAACTCCTTACCATAAATGTTGTTTTGACACGTGTCAAAACCCCATTCGTTTTAAGTAGGATCCCCTCCATAATTTTAAGTAGTCAAGCCATATCTTTGAGGGTATCTCTATCTCTATGATGCTCATCATGTACTATGAACAAACAAACAAACTATTGAGCTTGCGCTTATACAAGAGATATACTTGGATTTTTTGGACTAATAATTACGTTAATTTCTTCAAAGGTTTTCCTTATACTTTTCCGCAACATTGTAGTAGCTATATAGGGCTGGCCTTGCACATAATAGTAGTAGCTAGGTTTGGTTGGCAGCTTCTATAGGGCTGGCCTTGCACAGCTATGCTCAATTATTTTGTCTACCGACATGTTAACCTACTTCCTTTGCTAGTAGGGTATGGCTCAATTGGTTGAGCTCTTCCACCTCCGCTCGTGTGGGCTGAGGTTCGAAATTCTGAGGCACCCAATGATTATTTGTATAAATCCCACTTCCCCAAATGCTCATACTAAAAAAAAACCTAAATGACAGCAATCATAGCCAAAGTGGTGGTCATGAAGTGATACTTCTGGACTTGGACCTGGGCGGCTTGGCTTAATTGCTGAGTACCGCAAGTCATGCATGAAAAGATGCATTGATCGAAAGGCTAGGCGTTTCTTTTTCTCTCTTGGCTAGAGGACAAAAGCATATGCATGTTGGGCATTCTACAATTATAATTTCTTGGATTTGTTAGGCTTATTAGTATTCAAATATCAAAACAAGAGGGCAACCGTTTGTGTGAGGCTTCTTTAATGACATGTTAGTGTTAGAAATGTGCCCTAAGAGCCAATACATTTGATGTAATCTCCTGAGAATACATTTCGTATATGATATATAAAGGGCAAACTTAATTTGTTATCTTTTACATCGTGTAAAGAAACAAATGTCCAGGGTATGCTAAATAAGAGATAAAGTAATCTAAAGAAGATTAGATTCGGGAGACCTTTAATCTCTAACTGTAGCATCCCAAAATGTTCCTAATCATAGGTTATCAAATGGACATTGATAAACCGTCAAGATTAGCACATATTATGTATGCTCAATTGGGAGGATGGTTAGTCTCAAACCATTTGTGTAGTTGACACTAATACAAGTATGTGGGTGCTCATTAGTGAATGAGTACACTGAACGCGATCAACCGTAGTTCTCGTATGGAGTATTTATCTATATGTCAAACGAGAACTCATAGTTGCAATAATGCAAATTAGTCCTTAGACCTGAGGCATCATGGTTGTCTTGTGATGCGTTATTGATCTTTGATAGCTCTTAAAGGCAAGCTGTAAAAGATTTGTCTTAAGTGTTGTTGGGATCTCTTAATTCATCATAGGGGCATGTGAATGTACAATAAGGAATCTCTACTTTCGATAAAGAAGGAGAATGTTTCAAGATGTGATTCAGTAAATCTTTGGCCAAAGTATTTTGAGCTTGATTTAGAAAGTTGTTCTTAATCACGTTCTTTTGAATCACATGAGGTTATAAATCATATTAGGGGTTTGACATAATCAATCCGTACCCTAATAATATGATTTGAAACATTGTATAAGAGAAGGACCGTATTGCATTGCAATTCCAACTGAATAGGTTCTTCATCTATTCTGGTTAGCTTGGGTAGCCTTGATATATTGCTAGATGTCACTCTTGGCTTGTGGAAGTCCTAGGATTGATTGTGATCGATCCAAATAAAGGAAGAATTAAAAAGGGGTTTTAATTCCAGTTGGTTAGAAAGAGTTCTAATATTTTCCCACTGCCTTGCTAATTAGAACCTAATGGATCGCACACCTTAAATGGTTAACTTTGAGTAATACAAATGAGAATGAGGAAATCAATTTGATTGATTTGATGTGGATGATTTACTACGTGTAAAAACGTATTTGGGCTAAGTAATAGTTAACGGAAAGCCCAAATGGTTGGGTATCAAGCCCAAGGGCTTAAGACACCTAATTATAATGGTTTAAGTGTCATAAGGCCCAATTTTGGAATCCCAATGGGGTTTGGCCGAAAATGCTTAAGTGAATGTGTATGGGAATTGTTTCCATAAGCTCATTAACACACAAACACAATCCAACATCAACCAAATGGGTTTGGAAGATCAAAGAGAGAAAAAAGAGAGTTTTCAAGAGTGAAACACTTTCATCTTTCAAAGTGGTTTAGATTGAAACCAATCTTGAGAATCTTGCACTAGCATCCAAGTATTCTCAAGATACTTATTCTCATCTCAAGGTTCCATTGGTGTGGAGACTTAGAGGCCATATACTTTTGTGGCTCACATGGAGGAGAAAGATCAAGGAGCAAAGATCAAAGATCAAAGAGGAGATCAACAAAGAGGAAATCATCAAGAGAAGACCAAACACAAATTGGTTCATATAATTGCTTCAAGGGTAATTAGATCTTATCCTTTCTCTTGAATTTTCATTTATGAAAAACATATCAATGTTCATGGCTTAAGATACTTGGAAGAAGTTTTGTTTTTGAATTTAAACAACCACTATAGACTTCCGCTGCGATTAATTTGATTAAATGCATGTTTAATATTCAAATGAACTTTGGAAAAATATTTTGAAAATCCTACAATTGGTATTAGAGCCATAGGTCATGAACTTGATATGTTTTTGGGGTCACTACTACAAAAATTGAAATAGACGACGGGGAAACGCCGTCGTCTTTTTCTTTTTCAAACCGTCGTTAAATCGACAGTCGTCTTTTTGAAAGTCAAACTACGACGGTAATTCACCGTCGTCTATTATATGTAAAAACGACGGTTTTTAAAAGAACCGTCATCTATTACATGTAAAGACGACACTTTTTCTGAAAAAATTGTCGTTATTGAATGTAAAGACGACACTTTTTTTTATAGAACCGTCGTCTATTAAATATAAAGACGACACTTTTTCTGAAAAAACCGTCGTCTATTTAATGTAAAGACGACACTTTTTCTGAAAAAACCGTCGTCTATTTAAATGTAAAGACGACACTTTTTATGAAAAAACCGTCGTCTATTTAATGTAAAGACGACACTTTTTATGAAAAAACCGTCGTCTATTTAAATGTAAAGACGACACTTTTTCTGAAAAAACCGTCGTCTATTTAAATGTAAAGATGACACTTTTTCTGAAAAAACCGTCGTTTATTATATCCAAAGACGTCTATTAAATCTAAAAAAGACGGTTTTGTTCCAAAAAATCGCCGTTTATTATCTGTAAAAATGATGTACTAATTTCATTTTAGATATCCTAAAAAATTATTTCTTTCATAAAACTTGAAGATTCAATTGTAATTACATTGTTTACCAATCTTGATTCCTACTATATCCATACAAAATACCATATTTATAACATTATAACCTATAATTACAAAATACCATATCCAAAGCATTAACCTATGGTTGTTGTATCTTCCACAATTTGTACTTGTTCTCTACATTCAGCTGTCATCTTGGAGTAGTGTTCTAAGTCATCTTGGTCAAATGGATCTTATATTCTTCTAAGTTGTCATCTTGGCCTTTGAGCTACACTTGATATAAGCTGCAGCACCTATTTGCCATGTCATCTTACCTGAGCAATCAAAAACCACAATAAGATTACATTATCTTGCTGTCATTTTAACTAACAAAAAATATGCATAAGCTTATGCAGGAAAAGTTCATTTGTAACACAATACAGAAGAACATTTTGACTAACTTAGAGTTTCTTTTGTGACGTGGATGGCGAGCTCACCAAGAAGGCGCGATGGAGATCTGTCATCGAACCTCAAGCGACATCGAAGACCAAATCTGATGTTCTAGGATTTTCCCATCTCGCAAGGTCTCTAGATCTGTTTTCAAGGTCATCTTAACTAACAAAAAATATGCATCATCTATACAAGCATAAGCTTATGCAGGAAAAGTTCATTTGTAACACAATACAGAAGAACATTTTGACTAACTTAGAGTTGCTTCTGTGACGTGGATGGCGAGAGCTCACCAAGAAGGCGTGATGGAGATCTGTCATCGAACCTCAGGCGACATCGAAGACCAGATCTGATGTTCTAGGATTTTCCCATCTCACAAGGTCTCTAGATATGTTTTCAAGGACATCGTCGTCGTTGACTGTGAATATGGCGTCGATGGCGGCTAGTGATGACTGATGCGAAGAACGATGGCGTTGATAGCGTCGCTGCGTCGATGGCGTTGACGGCGTCGCTGCTTCGATGGCGTCGATGGCTGGTAGGTACGTATGAGGAGTAGAAAGGTGAGAGATGGAGTGTTTCAGATAGCTCAGGAGGGTTTCAAGAAGAGAGGAGCTCAGGAGGTTTCAAGGAGGGAGAGATAAAGTTTTCAGAGACGGGGGAAAATCTGAAAATTTGTCGAGCTCGAATTCACTTAAGTGGCCTTTTTTTAGCGTGTTTTAAAAGACGACGCTTGTTAATGAGAGATAAGGTTTTCAAAGACAGGGGAAAATTTGAAAATTTGTCGAGCGCGAATTCACTTAAGCGGCCTTTTTTTAGCGTGTTTTAAAAGACGGCGCTTTTTATAAAAAAATCGTCATCTTTACATATAATAGACGACCCTTTTCATAAAAAACCGTCGTCTTTACATAATCCGTCATTCGTTTGTTTTAAAATTAAGTCGTTTATTATGATTTACAACGTCTTTAATTTCTTAATGCCGACGTGGTTTGTGGGTTTTATTAATAATATTTTATTCTATTTAATTCGAAATATTCATAATAAATTTAAAATAAATCCAAAAAATGCAACGTCAACTCCTATGAAGTCATTGAGATATTTTCTTCCCCCTTAAGCTTTAAAAAATTAAGTTTGAGTTATACAAATTTAAAATTACCACCAAAAAGAAAAATGTTTTCATGAGTCACAACATCACTTATACTTTAATGGTTTAGGGTTTAGGGTTTAGGGGGATAAAGGTTTATTTTTGGGGTTTAGGGTTTATGGTTAATATATATTAGGCCGTAAAACCATAATCCCTTTTCTAAAATTATTTAAACATATATATATAATTTAGGGTTTATATTTTATGGTTTAGGGTTTAGGGTTTAGGGTTTAGGGTATAGATGTAATAAGCGTCATGTTTATTTATATTGTTAACGACGGTTTTTTTGTTTTCCGTCGATGATTATCGAAGAGCGCATTTCTAAACCATGATTTCTTTAAAATGACGTTGTACACACATAACAACGTCATAGTTTTTTAAAAAGCGACGTAAAAGGTTTTTCAAACCGTCGTCTTTACATATAATAGACAACCCTTTTTATTAAAAAACCGTCGTCTTTACTTCATAATAGACGACCCTTTTTATAAAAAATCGTCGTCTTTACATATAATAGACGACCCTTTTTTATAAAAAAAACCATCATCTTTACATATAATAGACAACCCTTTTTATAAAAAAAACCGTCGTCTTTACATATAATAGACGACCATTTTTATAAAAAAACCGTCGTCTTTACATATAATAGACGACCCTTTTTATAAAAAACCGTCGTCTTTACTTATAATAGACGACCCTTTTTATAAAAAACCGTCGTCTTTACATAAAAATTTAGCCCTCCAAAATATTAATTTTTTAAAGAATAGTGCAGGGCTAAATTTTTCCATCTCCAGCCATGCAGGGTTATATTTTAGGATCCTTCATATTTTATTATATATATCCAGCTATGACATCATCTTACTTTATTGTTGGCTTTTAAAAAGCAAATGCATGGGCCCACAAAAATTTGGCCTAGACTAAAGGTGGGCTATATGTGGCCTGGTTGGAGGGCTAAAGGGCCAAATGTGGCCCTCCAAATTTGTCCAAAATTTTATTTAGCCCATGGCTGGAGATGGGTTTTGCATTATTTTAGGGCTATATTTGGGATATAGCCCATGGCTGGAGATGGCCTTATAACTAAAGAGCAAAAAGTTAGGCCCGCACTAAGCCCATATTACGAAAGCCCAAGCTCATCAAATTCGGAGCAATGCAAACTAAGACATTCCGATGATGAAGACCCTAAGTCATGCATGGACTTGGACCTGGGCGGCTTGACTTAATTGCTGAGAACCGCAAGTCATGCATGAAAAGATGCATTGATCGAAAGGCTAGGCGTTTCTTTTTCTCTTCTGGCTAGAGGCAAAAGCATGTTGGGCATTCTATAATTATAATTTCTTGGATTTGTTAGGCTTATTAGTATTCCAATATCAAAACAAGAGGGCAACTGTTTGTGTTAGGCTCTTTTGGGAGTTTTTGAAGGCAAGGTTTTAACGAGGCCTCATTATGGCTCCTCCGCCGTTTGTGATTCTTGCTTTATTAGAAGCTGATGTACTGTTTTGCTCGTTTTCTTAATGAAGTCCTACCCGTTTGATAAATTATAAAATAAAAAATAAAAAAGAAGAAGAAAATAACCGTGTTGTACACGGAAATTAGACTTCAATTTCGAATTGTCTATTCAAACGTAAATTGAACTGATATAAAGACTTCAAATAATACTATTTTGTTCACATGATATTGAAAAGGACAGGAAAATTTCACTTCAATAATCATTATTTTATAATGCCCCTTTCCAATGAAAGACTAGAAACCTAAATGATTACAAGAGTCTTAGCAATGGTGTTAAAGCTGTGTCAGTTTTAAGCAAAGCTTTATAAGCAAAATTTCCAATTGGACTCTTTTAACCTTTACCCTCCAAGAAAAAGAACTTGAAATGTAATAGGTTATACATTTATTTTTTATTGATGTCTTCTTTTGAGTGAGATAATTATAGGTTTATTACAAAATTATCAAGATTTTAAGAACCATGTTGAATTTTATTAATCAATGTATTACTCTTTATTACAAAGTAGAAACTTTATGTTCAATCAGAAATCTGATTATTTTTCTGTTGGTTAATGATTCCAGTTGACAGATGAACTAAACAGGGTGGATGAAAAGCTGAAAGCAACTGAAGCCCTTCTGGAAAGCAATTCCTTTGCTTTTCTGCCTCGTCATTTCTGCATGCAATTACTTTAATTTGTACAAATAGTCATTTTGTTTTCATTGTCTCAAGTTGCATCCTTAACCCAAAAAGAAGTGGACCTAGTTATTATCAATTAACATGTAGACCAGATACCTCGTCAGCCCAAAAAGAAAACATGAATTGCATAGACCACATATAATGCTTTTGAGTAGTTGCAAGAAAACGGGATATGTGTGCGCTCGCGCTCGTGACGTTGTTCTGAGATGGTTTATTTTGCCTTAAGAAGACGTTCTTTGTAATGTGAAGCTTACAATGATCTTGACCAAAAAATGTTCAAAGACTAGTTGTCTTCTGACTTGTCATCGCAGCAACCATAGTCCTGCAAAAGAACAAAAACTCAGGCCCGCACCAAGCCTATATAACTAAAGCCCAAGCTCATCAAATTCGAAGCAAAGCAAGCTAAGACATTGCGATGATGAAGACCATAGTAGTAGTCCTCAGCCTCAGCTTAACCATCCTTTCCTTCGGAGGTAAACAAGCTTCTTATTTTCTTTTAAGTTTTTCATTTTGGCCAAACGATAGAAATACTCATTGATCTTTTCTTAAAGTCGAAGCTTCTTTTTTTCTTTAATTTTAATTTAATATTTGGTCACAATTAGTGTGGTTTGTGATTACTGCATCAAATTAAGTGTGGTTTACTTTGCATGGCAGGTGCACATGCAGTGAAAATTTCTTTCAAAAACCATTGCCCCTACACGGTCTGGCCAGCAACCCTAACCTCCGATGGAAAACCTCAATTATCAACCACAGGGTTCAAGTTAGCATCCCATGGTAACTTCCACCTAGACACTCCGGTGCCATGGAACGGCCGCTTCTGGGCCCGAACTGGATGCTCCACGGACGCCTCTGGAAAGTTCGTCTGCACCACCGCAGACTGTGGCTCTGGTCAGGTCACGTGCAACGGTAAAGGTGGCATTCCGCCGGCAACTTTAGCGGAATTCAATATTCCAGCAGGCCGAGGACAAGATTTCTACGACGTTAGTCTTGTTGATGGCTTCAACTTGCCCATGTCTGTGACTCCACACGGCGGTACCGGCACCTGCAAGACGGGTAGTTGCCCGGCGAACGTGAAAGCAGTTTGTCCGAGTGAGCTGCAAAAGAAAGGGTCCGATGGGAGCGTGGTTGCCTGCTTGAGCGCATGTGTTAAATTCGGTACGCCACAGTACTGTTGCACTCCGCCTCATGAAACTAAAGAGAAATGCCCGCCGACACATTACTCCCAGATATTCCATAACGCATGCCCCAACGCTTACAGCTACGCTTATGATGACAACAAGGGTTTATTTACGTGCAATGGTGGACCTAACTACGACATTACTTTCTGCCCATGATGAACATACATATATATGAATGAACTATAGAAAGTACAAGATCTCTAATAAAGATAGGACTCTCGACATGTAATGTGTCGATAATTAGTCCGGCTCTATATTAAACGTTTGATCTTTAATAAAGGTAAGACTCTCAACATGTAATAAAGGTAAGACTATATTATAGTCTGGCTATGTATCAAGCATTTGATCTTAAATAAAGAAAGAATTTGATCTTAGACATGTAATGTGAAAAAATGATGTCCACATGATGCAATGAGGTTAAGTAGCAAATGATAAGTACAATAACATGTCAAAATGGATAAAATCATCAACTTCAAACGAATCTACATTTTTTTTTGTCAACATTTTAAACTTGAATGTGATTCAAAAATTTGATTTCCATAAAATTATTGAAAATAAATTGAAATTAATGCATTTAAAAAGCCATGCCTGGGAAAATGGATGTTTTGGTCCATATCTTAATGGAAAAATCTTGGTTCCTTCAAATTGAGGAGGAGCTTCTCCTTACCATAAATGTGGTTTTGACACGATGTCAATTTTTTAAATATTTTATTTTTGGTTGTTGAAAATTTGTCAATGTTGCTAGAATTTAACAAGTGTCAAAACCCTATTGGTTTTAAGAAGAATCTCCTCCTTAATTCGAATGAGCCAAGCCATGCTCTTTGAGGGTGTCTCTATGGTGCTCATCATGTACTACGAACAAACAATGAATATTTGAAGGCACCCAATGAATATTTGTATAAATCCCTCTCCTCCAAATGCTTGTACTGAAGAAAAAAAAAAAAAAAAAAAAAAAAAAAAAAAAAAAAACCTAGTTCCTTCAAATCTTTTAGTTGAGGGACAATTTATACCTCAAGCTTAACTCTTAATACTACTTTCTGTGTAATCCATCTAGAAAAGTTGACGAGTGTATTACAAAAATATTTTGCAACAAAGAGGTTCGAACCCCACACCTCCACTAGAGCAAACGACCTTCATATGTAATCTTTCCATAAATGTTATATATAATTAGTTACTCCGAATAATTAATATTATAAAAAAATGTGAGACCATGCAAGTGGACATGATGCATGCACTACATCTGCGCCGAAACCAATGTGTTATGAAAATATAAAAATCAAGGTATGAAAATTACCACTGAATATTGGGAGTAGAATTGTATTTAGCTTTTGCGGTTTTTACACTGACAAAATTTTCTTCCTCTGATAGAACTCTTCTAAGATAGAGCTCTCACACTCTCAAATTTCTCACACACACTCTCTCTCTTTAATTTCTCTCATAATCGGGTTGTGTATTTTACAACTGAAGGAGAAGCCTATTTATAGGCAATTTGAATGGCCTCCCGTGTATACATCTTCAAAGTCTTGTGCCAACACTTTCATTGAACTTTTGACTATCATTCTCTTATTTTCTTTGTGTGGGCTCCACCACATTCTTTACAACACAATGTTCTTTTTCTTTCTTTTGTATTTTTTTATTCTTTTTCTTCTCCTCATATCTCACCTCTCCCAACGCCTTCATTTTATATTTTTCTCCCATCTTCTTCTTCATTCCGTCGCTTTCCATCTCTCCATATTTCCATCTCTCTTTTTTATTTCTTTTTCCTTCTTCTCTGCCTCTTTCTTTCTTTTCTTCCTCCTCCTACCTCTTTCACTCTCTGCAATTGTTTCCTCTTCTCCCATATCTCTCTCTTTTTTCTATTTTTTTTTCCCATGCTCTCTCTTCTTTCTATTGTTTTCCATCGCTCTCTCTTCTCTTCCTTTCTTCTCCTTCTTCTTCCTGCTGTCTTTGTCTTCTTCTTTTTATCTTCGGTGAAATGGTTCAAAGTGAACTGAATGTGCTGAAGTGCTGTCACTGCAAAACTTGCAAGCACAAACATCACCCTCTCTCTCCAATTGGGCAGACATGAAACAAGGAGAGGAAACCAAGTCCAGAAAACAAGGATTCCCAATATGTTCAAACCTCTATATGGGATGCTTCTCTTCGAGAATAATAACAAGAAGGTCTGTATAAACAAGTTAACCCTTCCAACAATCATCATCGGATAATATGTAAAATGTTGGTGGCTGACTAAAAATCTAGCCACATGATCAAAGGTTAGCTCTCTTCCATAAAAGATTGATGTTATTGAATGAATGAATTTTGTGGACATTGCAAAGACTGGCATGTGTTGAAGATTGGGATCATAATCAAGGTTGTTATAGGCAATATGGTGGGCATTATGAGTCCATTTGCTTCTTCTTCTTCGTCTCTCCCCTGTCTCAATCTCTCCCTCTCTCTCTCTCTCTCTCTCTCTCTCTCTCTCTCTCTCTCTCTCTCTCTCTTCG
This sequence comes from Prunus avium, assembly GCF_965620075.1. Classification (NCBI taxonomy): domain Eukaryota; kingdom Viridiplantae; phylum Streptophyta; class Magnoliopsida; order Rosales; family Rosaceae; genus Prunus; species Prunus avium. Next base: position 23,913,715 of record NC_142290.1, read on the forward strand.
GCCTAAACCCGAAACCGAACCAAACCAAACCAAACCATAAACTTCGGTTAACCGAAATGGTCGATTTCACTGGTTATGATTCGGTGTACAGTTTCCAAAATAACTAACCCGAAGCCTTCGGTTCGATGTCCGGGTTGAGCTCAAAACTGAACCAACCTAGACCGAGCTCAGGCCTACTACGAACAAACAAACTATTTTGAGAGATATACTTGTATTTTATGGACTAATAATTACGTTAATTTCTTCACCAGTTATCCTTATACTTTCCGCGACATTATACTCACACTGAATGTTAAAAGTTCAATGGCTAGTTAGAAGGAGAGGACAAGAGTCGAATAGAGTGAAGCAAGTCAATAATGCTTTGTGTGCCCTACATATAAATGTCTCAAAAATTTCCACACACAGGCCTCTGTCAAGGATCATACGCCATCTATATTGACATCATTAACATCATTTAATTCTCAAGTCATGCATATATAGTAGTAGCTAGGTTTGGTTGGCAGCTTCTATAGGGCTGGCCTTGCTCAGCTATGCTCAATTATTTTGTCTACCGACATGTTAGTGTACTTCCTTTGTGTTTACCCATTTTGATATAGTTCCTGTGGTGGTAGGGTGAAGTTCCCTATTGACTTGAAAACATCAACTTTCTTTTGTGTGCGAGTGTGCCACTGTTAACAGTTAAAAAACCCTAACAGACTATGAAATGTTAATAACTTGCGCCCCAAGCTAATCATATAAAAGGAATTATTCACATTAGGATTTTGACAATCGGATTCCATGATATAATAATGTGAATAAGGAGTATTGACATAAGAGAAGGATTCAATTGCACGGTTATTCCAATTTGCGTAGGTTCTTTCACAATGTCTCATTTAGCTCGGATAACCGTGACTTGCTGCTAGGTGACAACCATGGTTTGTGGATGTCCTAAAAGGTTTCAAATAACGTTTATTAATATGAAGAATTTAATTCGCATATCATCTCTGAGGAGTTGAGTCAACCCACTACCTTGCTAAAGGGAACCTACGGATCTGTACACTCAAAGAATGTGATTAGAGGTACAAATGAGGAGAAATGAAATGAGGAGCCACAAGTCAATGGTTAATAATCAAATGTCAAAGTCAATTGTCAAAAGTCGACATGTTGACCTGAGCAATTGACCAAAGTCAAATAGTTTGACCGGGTGAATTAAGTAAGATTATAATTATAATTGAATAGTTAAATTATAATTAAAAGATTAATTGTGTAATTAATATTGATATATAGAAATATTGGATTGGGCTTTTAAATATGATTTAAAAGGAAAGGGACAAAATAGCCCAAAAAGCTATTAGGCCCAAGGGATAAGTGGCATAAGATGACATGACCCTTGGACCAAATGGAGGCCCAAATACCCGCCCAATTGTCTTTTGTGTTGTCCTATATAAGCTAAGTGTTGGAGAAAACCTAGCTAGGGTTTTTGGTTTCCTACTTTGGTTGATGAGTGAACATCTTTGTATCTCATTTTTCATAAACCAAAAATTGGTCCAATCAAGAAGTAGACTAGCATCCATACTTCTTGATTGCCTTCTCTTCATCTCTAGGAGCATTTGGTGTGGTGAGGTAGAAGACTCCAATCTTGGAGCCTTAAGGTGAAGGAGTCAAAATCAAGAGAAAGAAAAGGCCTTTCCAACAAAGGTGTTCATTCTTGAGAAATCAAGAAAATGTCATCAAGGGTAAAGATCTATTCCCTTTTTCCATTTTCTATTTGTGTTCAAAGTGATTAGGCTAAGATACTTGGTTTAAAATGAAAAAGGTTTAACTCAACTAGTATAAACAAAATGAATCCGCCATTTAGAATGTTTTTGTTGTATAGGTTGTGGCTAAAGTTCATTTTCTAAGCATTAGATGCATGTTTCCTTCAAGCTAGTGGCTAGTGGTGCGGGGAACGGGTGCATCAGTGAAGTTTTCAGCCGATCCTAGCTAGGGGGGTGTTTAGTACAAGTATTTTTTTAGTACAAGAGATTGGGAGATTGGGATTACACAAATATTCATTGGTTGCTTGGGGGTTTCGAACCTTTGCCCAAAAATATTTTTTTCACAATTTAAATTTTTTTTTAAAGCGAAAAATTGAATGGTAAAAAGTAAAACAATGAACAAGGGAAAAATGGACAAAATCCAAGAGGGCATGTAGAGTGACTAAGGCCCGCTTGTAGCTATTTTGTTTTCATTTTTTTTTATTCTTTTGGTTAGAGATAGAGGGGAAATATATGGTATTAAAGAGAGATGAAGAAGGTGTGAGAATGTGAAGGTAAATAGTCCCACATTGGAAAATTGAGAAACCTTGCAAAGGCTTGAAAATTCGCCACATGTGCGGGGACGTCTGAGAATGTGAAGGTAAATAGTCACACATTGGAAAGTTAAGAAACCTTGCAAGGGCTTATAAGGAGTTGGGCTACTCCCTCCATTGCCAATTGGTTTTGGGGTGGAACCTTAACTTCCTTCATGGTATCAGAGTGGGTTAGCCCACGTGTGAAAGCCCAACGGCCACACGTGCTCCACGTCACCCAATATGTGTTGTCCACATGTTAGGCTCTTGAAAATTCACCACAGGTGTCGGGGCGTGTGAGAATGTGAAGGTAAATAGTCCCACATTGGAAAATTGAGAAACCTTGCGAGGACTTATAAGGAGTTGGGCTACTCCCCCCATTGCCAATTGGTTTTGGGGTGAAACCTCAACTTCCTTCATGATATCAGAGCGGGTTAGCCCACTTGTGAAAGCCCAACGGCCACACGTGCTCCACGTCACCCAATATGTGTTGTCCACATGTTAGGCTCTTGAAAATTCACCACAGGTGTCGGGGCGTGTGAGAATGTGAAGGTAAATAGTCCCACATTGGAAAATTGAGAAACCTTGCAAGGACTTATAAGGAGTTGGGCTACTGCCCCCATTGCCAATTGGTTTTGGGGTGAAACCTCAACTTCCTTCATGATATCAGAGCGGGTTAGCCCACTTGTGAAAGCCCAACGGCCACACGTGCTCCTTGTCACCCCATATGTGTTGTCCACGTGTTAGGCTTGAAAATTCGTCACACGTGCCGAAGCGTGTAAGAATGTGAAGGTAAATAGTCCCACATTGGAAAATTGAGAAACCTTGCAAGCGCTTATAAGGAGTTGGGCTACTCCCCCCATTGTCAATTGGTTTTGGGGTGGAACTGTTGAAGTGAGTCTCCTAATTAATCAAGGAGATTTATTTCCTTGATTAATTAAGGGATTTACTTTCCTATTTTATATAATTGATAAATCTTTGTATAATTAGGAGATACTTTCCTAATTCTTTCCTGTATCTAATTCCTTGTATAGCACTCTTGTAAACTCTTTATATATACCTCCTTATGGAGAAGAATAAAGAATCTGAACATATTGAAAACCCGTATTCATATTTTAGCATGGTATCAGAGCAATCGATCCTAAGTTGTCTCTAAATCCTTGTATCGAATTTCTCGAAACCCGAATCCCTCGTATCGAATTCCTTGAAACACGAACCCGTATCCTCGTATCCTGAATCCCGAAACCCTGAATCCTGAATCCTGAATCCTGAAACCCTGAATCCTGAAACTCTGAATCCTGAATCCTGAATCCCGACACCCTGAATCCTGAAACTCTGAATCCTGAATCCTGAATCCCGAAACCCTAAACACAACCCCGAATCCCTAAACTCAAACCCCGAAACCCTAAATATTTTTCCTCGTATTCTTCAATCATTCCGCTGCAATGAATATCATCTCTTCCTCCGCAATTGCCACCACTGGTTCCCCCGGTTATGTTTTGCATAGTTCTTCAAAGACACACACATGGGTCATTGACACCGGAGCCACTGATCACATGACCTTTGATCCCGGACAAATTTACTCTCATACACCGTCTTCTCAATCATTGGTGTCTAATGTCAATGGTACCCCCTCCCCGGTAATTGGGGAGGGTTCCCTCTCTCTCTCTCTCTGACTCCCTCACTTTGGATTCTGTGTTGATTGTTCCATCCTTACATCATAATCTCTTGTCTGTTGCCCAAATTACTACGGCTTTGAATTGTACTGTAACTTTTTGGCCTACTCATTGTGTTTTTCAGGACATTCTCAGCAGCAAGACGATTGGTTGTGGTACTAGGAGGGGCAAACTCTACTATCTGGACTTGGCTTCTGACAGTGAAGCCAGCCTCAGTTAAGCTTACAAAATTGGGGGTGCGAGTGTTGAGAGGCACACTTCCAAAGTATGGTTATGGCATCGCCGTCTTGGACATGCTTCGTTTGGATATTTACAGAAGCTATTTCCTTCCTTATTTTCAAAGTTAGATATTTCCAGTTTTCAGTGTGACATCTGTGAACTGGCCAAGAGCCATCGTGTTCCTTTTCCTTTACGCTCAGCTAAAAGTCTGGTTCCTTTTTCTCTTGTTCATTCTGATGTTTGGGGCCCGGCTAGAATTCCCACTCCAGGGGGCGCTCGATGGTTTGTCACGTTTATCGATGATTGCACACGTATGACCTGGGTTTCCCTTCTCCAAACAAAAGGGGAAGTCAGTTCCAAATTTCAACAGTTCTATCACATGGTAGAGACTCAATTTCATACTCGAATTCAGATTCTTCGTTCCGATAATGGCGGAGAATTTCTCAACAATGATCTGAATCAGTTCTTTCAAGATCATGGCATCATACATCAACGCTCATGTCCTTACACTCCTCAACAGAATGGTGTGGCAGAACGAAAGAATCGCCACTTATTGGAAGTAGTTCGTGCCTCACTCTTTGGTGCACATAGGCCTAGGTCCTTTTGGGGAGAGGCCGTCCTCTCTGCAGCATACCTTATAAATCGGATTCCCTCCAGTATCCTCCAGTTCAAAACCCCCCTTGAAACACTCCACCACCATACCCAAATACCTCCCACCCAAAACTTGGAACCCCGCATTTTTGGTTGTGTGGTGTTTGTCCACTTACATGATCACCAACGCAGCAAATTGGATCCCCGCGCCGACAAGTGTGTTTTCATTGGTTATGCACCTCATCAAAAAGGTTACCGGTGTTATCATCCTCCTAGTCAGAAGGTTTATACTTCGATGTGTTCCGGGAACACGAGCTCTATTTTTCAAATGCACAGGAGGACACTTCTCAAATTTCCAATTTTTTCCCTTCAGCCGGTTTTCCAAATTCATTCCAGACTCAAAACGACCGGTCGCCGACCTCTAGCGACCGGTCGCCCGACGAAACCGACCGGTCGCCAGATGAAAACGACCGGTCGCAAACGACACTGCCTGAAAGCGACCAGTCGCAGGTATCTCACGACCGGTCGCCCCCCACGATAACGACTCTGCCTGAAAGCGACCGGTCGCATTCTTCTCACGACCGGTCGCCACGCGCGTCGCAACGCACGATCCCGACTCTGCCTGAAAACGACCGGTCGCCTGACCCTCACGACCGGTTGCCTGACCCTCACGATCGGTCTCTCCCCCCAGTTTTTACTGAAATTGTTCCACTTCAGTCCGATCCCAGCCATCACACTCAGGAGGAGAGAATTGAAGAGTTTATGCCTGCTCCGGAAAATTCTTCAGCTCCAGTACCACACCAATCATCTGCTGAGGACGTCATTCAGGTACCTTCTCTACCTGAAACTGATAACATTAATGAAATAACTGATTGCATTTCAGAAGGCGCAGAGCCTACATATCAGATTCCAAAAAGGAAGAATCGTGGTAAACCCCCAGTACATTACGAAGCCGATATTAATGCAAAGGGGAAATATCCCATCAACAATTATGTATCTCTCACCAGATTATCTGAGTCACGGGTACACTTTGTGAAGCAATTAGCCGAAATACCTGTTCCCAACAGTGTAACTGAAGCACTAGAAGATCAAAAATGGAAAGAAGCCATGAATGAAGAAATGCGAGCTCTCCAGAAGAATGGCACATGGGAACTCGTGCCATTACCTCATGGAAAGAAGACAGTGGGATGCAGATGGATCTATACTGTGAAACTCAAGGCAGATGGATCTGTTGAAAGATATAAAGCTAGATTGGTGGCAAAGGGATACACACAGAGACATGGGATAGACTACCAAGAAACCTTTGCCCCAGTAGCCAAAATCAAAACTATTAGAATCCTCTTGTCTCTAGCAGCAAATCTCGATTGGCCATTACATCAGTTTGATGTAAAGAATGCATTCTTACATGGAGACCTGGAAGAAGAAGTATATATGGACTTACCACCAGGATGTAACTTCACTCGTGACAAGGGAAATCAAGTTTGCAAGCTCAAAAAGTCATTGTATGGGTTAAAGCAGTCTCCCAGGGCATGGTTTGGTAGATTCACTAAATCCATGAAGTTTTTTGGATATACACAGAGTAATGCGGATCACACTTTGTTCCTGAAGCGTGATGGAAAGAAACTTACCGCACTAATTGTTTATGTGGATGATATAGTTGTGACTGGAAACGACACAGGAGAGCAATTGAAACTACAGAAGTATTTGTCTCAGGAATTTGAGATGAAGGATTTAGGTGATCTGAAGTACTTTTTTGGAATTGAAGTAGCAAGGTCCGCAAATGGTATATTTCTGTCACAGAGGAAATATGTATTGGATCTACTTGCTGAAACAGGATTGCTTGGATGTAAGCCTGCTGACACACCAATCGAGATGAATCACAAGTTGTGTGAAGACATGGATCAAGAACCAACCAATAAGGAACAGTACCAACGCCTTGTTGGAAGGTTGATATATTTAGCCCACACAAGACCAGATATTGCATATGCTGTGAGTGTGGTTAGTCAGTTTATGCATTCACCCAATGTGTCACATAGGAATGCAGTTGATCGGATCTTAAGATACTTAAAGTCAGCACTTGGGAAAGGATTAATGTTCTCAAAAAATAGAGATCTCGAAGTTGTGGGATATACAGATGCTGATTGGGCTGGCTCTATTACAGATAGACGCTCTACTTCAGGTTACTTCACGTTTGTGGGAGGTAACCTAGTCACTTGGCGGAGTAAGAAACAAAATGTAGTTTCTCGGTCTAGTGCTGAAGCAGAGTATCGAGGAATGGCTCACGGAGTTTGTGAATTACTATGGATCAGAAGATTGTTGACAGAATTGGGTTTCAAGCCAAAAAAACCAATGGAGTTACATTGTGATAACAAGTCAGCCATCGATATTGCTCATAATCCAGTTCAACATGATCGAACTAAACATGTTGAGGTGGATAGACATTTTATCAAGGAAAAAATTGAGAAGAAGATCATTCGCCTACCATTCGTAAAATCAGAAGATCAATTGGCAGATATCTTAACCAAAGCTGTTTGTGGAAGAGTATTTCATGACTCACTTACCAAGTTGGGCATTGGTGACGTATATGCACCAACTTGAGGAGGAGTGTTGAAGTGAGTCTCCTAATTAATCAAGGAGATTTATTTCCTTGATTAATTAAGGGATTTACTTTCCTATTTTATATAATTGATAAATCTTTGTATAATTAGGAGATACTTTCCTAATTCTTTCCTGTATCTAATTCCTTGTATAGCACTCTTGTAAACTCTTTATATATAACTCCTTATGGAGAAGAATAAAGAATCTGAACATATTGAAAACCCGTATTCATATTTTAGCAGGAACCTCAACTTCCTTTAGAAGGGTGAGAATGTAGAAGAAATGTGTGTGTATGGTGAATTACATGAAAACTTAAAATTGAAAACAATTTTGAGCTGTTTTCATTTTCAAGTTTTTCATTCCTAAGTTCTGCATTATTCCTCCATCCTCTCTTCCACCACCTTCCTCTATGTGCAAACACGAATATGGCATACAATAATAATATGAAGAAGTAAAGACTTCCCGATCGAGTATCCCGATTATGACGAGATAAAGACGTACAATAATAATATGAAGAGGAAAAGATTCATTTCTCCACACTTGGTAATGTATTGTGCATATGAGTGGTTTTGTGACTATTTCTTTATGAGTTTTGAAGTATTCATGATTTTCTTTAATAATTTTGTAAGTATTCATGAGTAACATACGACCCCAAATGAATCCATCTAGAAAGCCGACGAGTGTTTTAACCATTTGCTAAATGACAGCAATCATAGCCGAATTGGTGGTCATGAAGTAAGTGATACTTCTGGACTTGGACCTGGGCGGCTTGACTTAATTGCTGAGAACCACAGGTCATGCATGAAAAGATGCATTGATCGAAAGGCTAGGCGTTTCTTTTTCTCTCCTGGCTAGAGGCAAAAGCATATGTAATGTTGGGCATTCTATAATTATAATTTCTTGGATTTGTTAGGCTTATTAGTATTCCAATATCAAAACAAGAGGGCAACCGTTTGTGTTAGGCTTCTTTGGGAGTTTTTTAAGGCAAGGTTTTAACGATGTCACATTATGGCTCCTTCGCTGTAAGTGATTCTTGCTTAGAAGCTGATGTAATATTTTTCTGATTTTCTTAATGAAGTTCTACTCTTTTGATAAATTAAAATAAATAAATATAAACAAGAGGACAACCTTCAAATAATACTATTGTTCACATGATACTGAAAAGGATAGGAAATTAGACTTCAATTTCGAATTGTCTATTCAAACTTAAATTGAACTGATATAAAGACTTCAAATAATACTATTGTTCACATGATATTGAAAAGGACAGGAAAATTTCACTTCAATAATCATTATTTTAGTTGAAAGGGACAAAATGGAAAAATTGCTCTATTAATGTGCATGCTAGAAGCTCCAAATACCGTATTAAAGACGTTAACTTCTTTGTAATGTGAAGCTTACAAAGATCTTGACCAAAACATGTTCAATTAATGTGCGTGCTAGAAGCTCCAAATTATGAGGGTTATAAAAAAGACTTGGAATTAATCATAGCCAAAGTGGTGGTCAGGAAGTAAGTGATACTTCTGGACCTGGACCTGGGCGGCTTGACTTAATTGCTGAGAACCGCAAGTCATGCATGATTTTACATTAACAAGTTGCAGTAGTTAGATGTTACTAATCTCAACTAGGGCTTTAAAAAATATGGGGGTCATTAAAAAATTTGGTAAACCATTATTACAAAGAAGCTTGTTATTAATCTCAACTAGGACAAGCTTGTTATAATTTTACATTAACAAGTTGCAGTAGTTAGATGTTGTTTAATTAGTATTAATTATGTGCACTTGTTGTGGAATCTCTCCATTTCCATGGAACTTTACATCTACTTATGAGGCTGTGACTCGGTCTATAAAGAGGGGACCTCAAAAGTTTTAGAGGCAAGGCAATTGCATTTGCTTCCCAATTCTAATTAGCTATAGCTAGCTTATTTCCTTTGCTTTTCTTGCCTCTTTCTGCTTTCCACCACAATGGCTAAGTCTAATCTACTTGGCAAAATTCCTTCCATGGTTTCCTTAATGCTGCTTTTCGGTGTCCTAACTGCTACCCTTACCACAACAGGTGATCTTTCTCTCTTTCAGCCAAAAAAAAAAAATTGATATATGAGCGGAACCGGTTGTATATATATGTCGTCTATGTCTCTTGTCATATGACTGATCATATATTGAGAAAGATAGACACATAATTGTATACAACCATTGAAAATGAAACCGTTTCTTTCGTTTTGTGCAAGTTTTGAAGTTACTAGACATAGCAGAAGTGCATGCAAATTAGTTTATTTACATTGTACCTCTCTAAAAATCAAAGGCTGCATGGCCTTTTTAATTCTGAAATGTTTAAATTCTCAATCATTGAATCTGATGCAGGTGCCCAGATTGGTGTTTGTTATGGAACGCTTGGAAACAACTTACCGCCCCCACAAGAAGTTGTATCTCTCTACAACCAATACAACATCCAAAAAATGCGGCTCTATGGTCCTAACCATGATGCTCTCCAAGCCCTTAGAGGCTCCAACATTGAGGTCATGCTTGGTGTAGAAAATGAACGCCTTCAAGACATTTCTTCTAGCCAAGACAGTGCAAATAATTGGGTCCAAAACAACGTCGTAAACTATGGCGATGTCAATTTCAAGTATATTGCAGTTGGAAATGAAGTAAACGCCACAGGTCCGGAAGCACCATATGTTGGCCCTGCAATGGAAAAAATTCAAAATGCAATTTCTTCTGCAGGACTTGCAAACAAAATTAAGGTCTCCACCGCGGTTTATCCTATAATTCTCGGAGAATCCTACCCTCCATCAAAGGGTTCTTTCAGGCAAAATTATCGTCCATTTCTTGATCCTATCATTGGCTTCTTGGTAGGGAACAAATCGCCATTGCTTCTTAATGCGTATCCCTATTTTAGTTACATCCAAAGTCGTGACATTAGTCTCGATTATGCCCTTTTTAAATCTCCATCCGTAATAGTGAATGATGGTGATCTTGGGTACCAAAACCTCTTTGATGCAATTCTGGATGCAGTTTACTCAGCGTTAGAGAAGGCTAATGGCGGTTCGTTGAAAATTGTTGTATCAGAGAGTGGATGGCCCTCGGATGGTGGCGATGTCCAAGTGACGACGAAAGAGAACGCGAGAATTTACAACTCAAAATTGATTCAGCATGTGAAGGGTGGCACTCCAAAGAAACCTGGAAGCCCCATAGAAACCTACGTGTTTGCCATGTTTAATGAGAATGAGAAGACTGGGGAACCAACAGAGAAGCATTTCGGGCTCTTTTTCCCAAACAAAGAGCCTGTGTATCCCATTGATTTCAACTAAGAGTTGAAATTCTAGTGTACTCTGAGATCAGAGACACCCTTTTAAAGCAATTTAACCGTAATAAATATAGGGTTACTTGTAAACCCTAGTGAAGACAAAAAGGAAACCTTTTTGTGATTCATTAACTCATAAATGTAGATGCCATATATTTGGCCTATAAACTGAAGTATATGATTTGCCAAGTGTATTTTTTTTACATTGTCATTATTTATCTACTTCTTAAGACAAGAACATTTCTTATGATTTTTGTAAGTGTAAGCATTTTGAGATTTACTTTTGGTTTCCCTTGACAATTTTGTAATAGGACAATTATTGTATTTTCTCAAGCTCTAGCTTAGATTAAGAATTACATCTCTAGGTGTTCTTATTTGGCTGCATTATGATGGACAACAATGTGTTTGACAAAGGTAAGTTTTGCATTGCATTAACTAAATTCCTGAAAATTATGACTAGTCATCTTTCCTTCGTATGACTAGTCAACTTTTGTAATGTTAGGATTTCTCACTGTTTCCAGCTGGACCCTACCCATTTGTTTTTGTCATATTCTGCGAAATTCTTTGCTGCCTTGTACGATTCTAACTTAGGAATTTTGGTGTAAAAACCAGCGCATTCCTCATTTGGCGGCTGTGACTTTGGCAGGCAAGTTTTGGAAAGTTTCTTTGCAAACTTTCGCTTCTTCCTCAAGAGTAACCATCATATTTTTCATCTTTGAGTTTTCCAAATTGTTTCTTTTTGAAAACTACATTTGAAATATGAAAACCTCATCTTGCTAGATCAAACACTCTCTCATATATATCTAGGTCAGATTCAAGATTGATTTCTTTAAGAGTATGGTTTCTTGAAGAAATTGGTCATCTTCTGTTTGAATCCAAATTTCGTTTTTGTCTGAGTTAGAGCTAGCTAGCTGGTGCCATGGGATGAATGAGCGAAAGAAAGAGCTGCCATTGCCATGAAGGACCAAGCTGCTAGTTTTTGTAACATCCCGACCCTAAAATAAGACTATTCACTAATTAATTAATTTAAAAATGGAATTTCAAATTTTGCCCTTGAAGTGGGGGCAAAAAGGTCAATTGTTATCCGGGGAGAGTTTGGAACAATGGGTGGTATTTTTAGGAAGGTTGTACTGAGCCGAATCCGTAGACACGCGGAAGGCTCGAATAGGACTTGAAACGAAGAAGTTACGATCGAAAAATCATTAAGGGCCTAATTGAAGATTTTCAGATATTATTTTGGATTAAAATCAGATTTTCAGATTTTCATTTTCATTTTCTCATTTCTCTCTCTCTCTCCCGTGCGTCTCTTCCTCTTCGGTTTGCCCAGCCACCTCCTCACCTTCGCAGCCACCATCACCGGCCGCCACCTGAGCCAAGATCGGACCCATTCGAACCGCCACCTCCTCCTCTCTCTTCCCCGGCCAGCGCAGCCCTTGGAGCCGCCGGAATTCGCCGGAAAACGCAGAAACGTCGCTGGAAATTTCAGTAACTTTGAGGTCTTCGTTCTCCTTCAATTCTCCACCGATTCCGACGAGTGAGGTATGTTTTCTTGACTGTTTTTCGAGCTCTAGCTGCCTGTTAGATAGGTTTCCCAGAATTTTGAGAGTTTACAAGTCAAATTTCGAAGTTAGGGTTCAGCCGGATTTCAATTTGAATTTCCGGTCATTTCCGGCCACTTTTTGGCCATAGCCCAAGAACAAAAGTGACTCCAAATTAGGTGTTTTACCTAGATTAGGAGTTTGGAGCCAAGATTCTAAGATTTTCCGGTCACCTGAACAGTGACCAAGCCACCACGCGCGGCAGCGCGTGAGGCGGCGCGTGGCAGTCCGGCAGAGGTCACATTTTATCCTAAAATGATCCTTACGTTGTCACGAGCGCGTAGGAGTTTACGGATCTCAATTTGGATATCGTATGGACCTCGAACCAATTATACATAATCTGTGATTTTGGGTTTGATGTGTTTGGACCGTTGGATCAAACCCAATTTCACGTATGTTGTTCCTGGTATTCCTAGGATCGTATAGGAATTCGCGGATCGTGAATCGGAGCCCCGGATGTTCCGATTCATCAACTTAAAGTTTTGATCGTCCGGTTGACCGAGTGTCTTCCGAGACTTTTACAGCGCTTGGAACCCTTAGATTGGATCTTAGGGACGTCTCGATCCTTGAAATTGAGAGAAACCCGGGAAATTAGGATTTTACTTTAAAGTCTCATTTTTTGAAGAGTCGGATTTTTGATATCGTGTTCGTATTCTGAAATAGGTATTCCGACTACACCTACACAGCAGGCAGGAACCTCTCAGGGTTACGCAGCGTGGGACTACTTGTGAGTGGATTTTGTTTTCAAGTAAATAGCATGGTTTTATAATGAAATTTCTGTGCATGAAGATTTAAATGGTTTTATGCAAACCCATCCTTTCGTATCCATTTATTCACATGTTGAATATGTTATGTTATAAAGTTATTTGCAATTTATATGGGTTTTGACATAATAAGTATCTTGAAGCATATAAGTATATTATTGGGAAAGTGTTGGCTTGTTGAAATTGTGTGAGGTACTTTGGGGTGTTGTGAGATGAGGAAAAGTATGAGTTTAGAATGTTAGTTTGGAGTGCTGTAAGCACTACCCTGTGTACCTCCCCTGATTTGGATTGTGGATATGGAATTGTGAGATACTTGGAAATGTCGGAACCCGGGGCATACCTTAACGGGGTGCCGCTGTAGACCCTTAATTGGGTAGTCTGAACTGTTTACAGGCGTACGGGTCTTGATTCTTCGTCCGTACGTGCTGGCTGAGAGTTAGTCCCCCAGTTGGATGGCTCGTCCCTAGCCACATAGTCCGTTTGAGGGCTGATAATTGTGAGCTAGTCAACAATCCCCTGTTGGATTGTTTCCCCGGTACAATTAGGTGTGTTATATATATATAGAGAATATCTCTCATATTATAGCTATTCCTTTGTTGTTGTTTCTGAGTGAGGATACTTCCCCGCTCGTCGTGCCGGTGGGCACGGGTTTCGAGAGTTTGATTTGAGATTTGTAAGGAAAGGTTTGGGTGGGTTAATTTGTAAGTTTCACTGGATTTCGGATTTAGCTCGGGTTTGAGCAAGTTATTTATATATGTATATGATGGATTTAATGCATTGTTTTCATGCATGGTTTTCTAACAGTGGGGTTATATTACTTTGGTTTAAATGAAACTAAATTTTGTTTTGTCCACTCACAATTTTCTGTTTTGCGCCCCACAGCCAGTAGTTGACTGGAACGAGCTGGAGTGCCATGTTTTGTGCCCCTGCTATCACGAGCCGCAGTACTTGAGCTTTCTTGGAGCCTCAGTGTTATGTAAATACGTAAAACTTCATTTTTGCTAGTTTGTTGTACTCTGTAGACTTGCTCTGTTATCGCCTGTTAGGATTTGGTATTTTGAGGCCGTAGGCCATGTTCTATTACACTATACTTTGTGTAATGCATGCTTGCTGTTGGGTTGTAAATATCTGTGTTTTTGACAGGTTGAAATTTTTCTGGATATGTCCTGTTTACAGGGGAGACTGCCAAAATTTTTGGTAGAGGTCTCGGTTCTTAGTAAGTGGGCCCGGCACCTGTAGGGTGTCGGATCATATACGGGATCCGTCTCGGTTTCCGAGGAAATCCGGGGCGGGTCCTGTCAGTTTTGCTAAGCTGGAGAAGAAGATTGCACAAGGAAAGGTATAGCACATCTTCCTAAATAGACCTAGGATTTGTTGAGCTTGCTAGTATTTATTTGTAAGAATCTTTTTGCTTAGTAGATTGCCTGGTCGGTTGATGACCCCCAGTTTTTCCCAATTGTGGGTTTCTAGGTGAACAAATTTCTAGTTTGCATCTCTTAAATTTTTTGGGTTTGTGTTCTTGACAGTTGACTAGTCATCACATGTATTTCTGGGTTCGTGTTCTTGCGGTTGACTAGTCATCATTTTCTGTTGTCTGATGCTTACTTGATTATGATGCTTTCACACACTTTCACCATAGTTGTTGCTAGCACAGGGAATGCCTAGATTGACGGGTCTTTCTGAGTGCCTAGGTTATCACTAGTAATTCTCTAGGCTTGCAGGTACATATTGATATGCTCTGTGTATGTTCTTGGTTGTGATTATTCATGTCTGACAGTTGACTAGTCATAAGAGTATTGGTCAAGGTCTAAAGTGTGTGAAGTTTGTTGTGGTTTTTTTTTAGTGTCATTTAATTTACCCCTCGTCACCTAAGTGCCAATTTCAATTTTGACCCATCTCAACATGTTTACTCATTTACCCGTCCTTCTCAATAATAAATCAGTTGAAAAGTGAAATGGAAAATGAGATGCTAAAGATCTGTAGGTGGAGAAACTTCCATGAAATGGGCAGGGACGGATCCTAAGTTTGGCTAACCTGGGCTATAGCCCAGATGGCTTCTTTTCTTCCAGCCAAAAAAAAAAAAAAAAATCCTAGCTCACCCAATAGTAAATTGAGCTTAGACCCATAAAATTTATTTTAAATCACATACAACTCTTCTCTTTATTTTTCTATTTAAAATACCCAATTTTTTTCAAATAATACCCATGACTAGGATCCAACTAAGCAAGTTACTTAATATAATTTATAATCTGATTTATTAGATTTTTTGGATTCCAAAACTACCCCTATTTACAAGATTACGTGTTATGTGGGGGTGTATTAACTCTTGGTTCCTGAGTTTATTGTTTTGATTTCCTCCCACCAAATTAGCCTGCAATTCAATACTCTTTTGCATTAGTTTTGATTATGAATTTAATTTGCATAATGGTCTCTTGCATTGGGGCAGTGATTTGTTGGATTCTCTGTCATAAAATTTATTTTTATGAGAAAAGCCCTGATTTTCCTTCATGTGAGTTAATGTTGCCTCCCGCCATCGGTGTATGCGTGAGTTCACCTCAAGAATTTCCAGGTTCGTCATACTATTTTTTATGGTGTATTCTCTCCTGGCTAGAGGCAAAAGCATATGCATGTTGGGCATTCTAGAATTATAACTTCTTGGATTTGTTAGGGCAACCATTTGTGTTAGGCCTTCTTTGGGAGTTTTTTAAGGCAAGGTTTTAATGAGGTCACATTATGGCTCCTTCGCTGTTCGTGATTCTTGCTTAGAAGCTGATGTACTGTTTTGCTGATTTTCTTAATGAAGTTCTACGATTTTGATAAATTAAAATAAATACATAAATAGAAACAAGAGGACAACCTTCAAATAATACTATTGTTCACATGATATTGAAAAGGACAGGAAATTAGACTTCAATTTTGAATTGTCTATTCAAACGTAAATTGAACTGATATAAAGACTTCAAATAATACTATTGTTCACATGATATTGAAAAGGACAGGAAAATTTCACTTCAATAATCATTATTTTAGTTGAAAGGGAAAAAGGGGGAAATTGCTCTTTTATCATTATTTTAGTTTTTTAATGTGCGTGCTAGAAGCTCCAAATACCGTATAAAAGACGTCAACTTCTTTGTAATGTGAAGCTTTCAAATATCTTGACCAAAACATGTTCAATCAATGTGCGTGCTAGAAGTTCCAAATTATGGGGGTGATAAAAAAAGACTTGGAATTAATCTCAAAGACTTGGAAAGGTGGAAGAAGACTCTGAGTAAATTAACAAGGTGGAAGAAGACCCTGATCAGTTATGGCTTCATCTACTTATGAGGCTGTGGCCTTGGTCTATAAAGAGGGGACCTCAAAAGTTTTAGAGGCAAGGCAATTGTATTTGCTTCCCTTCTAAATTAGTTTATTTTCTTTAATTTTCTTCCCTTTTTCTGCTTTCCACAATGGCTAAGTTCAACCTAGTTGGCAAAAGTCCTTCCATGGTTTCCGATGAAAGCCTATATAACTAAAGCCCAAGCTCATCAAAATCGAAGCAAAGCAACTAAGACATTCCGATGGTGAAGACCCTAGTAGTTGTCATCAGCCTCAGCTTAACCATCCTTTCCTTCGGAGGTAAACAAGCTTCTTATTTTCTTTAAGTTTTTCATTTTGGCCAAACGATAGAAATACTCATTGATCTTTTCTTCTTATTTTCTTTAATTTTAATTTAATATTTGGTCACAATAAGTGTGGTTTGTGATTACTGCATCAAATTAAGTGTGGTTTATTTTGCATGGCAGGTGCACATGCAGCGACAATTTCTTTCAAAAACAATTGCCCCTACACGGTCTGGCCAGGAACCTTAACCTCCGATGGAAAACCTCAATTATCAACCACAGGGTTCGAGTTAGCATCCCAAGCTAGCTTCCAGCTAGACACTCCGGTGCCGTGGGCCGGCCGCTTCTGGGCCCGAACTAGATGCTACACGAACACCTTTGGAAATTTCGTCTGCGCCACCGCAGACTGTGCCTCTGATAAGGTCACGTGCAACGGTACCGGTGCCATCCCGCCCACAACTTTAGCGGAATTAAATATTGCAGCAGATGGAGGACAAGATTTCTACGACGTTAGCCTTGTTGATGGCTTCAACTTGCCCATGTCTGTGACTCCACAAGGCGGTACCGGCGACTGCAAGACGGCTAGTTGCCCGGCGAACGTGAACGCAGTTTGTCCGAGTGAGCTGCAAAAGAAAGGTTCTGATGGGAGTGTGGTTGCCTGCTTGAGCGCATGTGTTGCATTCAATCAGCCACAGTACTGTTGCACTCCGCCTCAAAACACTCCAGAGACATGCCCATCGACAAACTACTCTGAGATATTCCATAACGCATGCCCCGACGCTTACAGCTATGCTTATGATGACAAAAGGGGTACATTTACATGCAATGGTGGAACTAACTACGTCATTACTTTCTGCCCATCAAATCACTGTTGTGGTGACATTTACATACATATAGGGACTATCGACATGTAATTGATAATGTGTCGATAATTAGTTCGGCTCTATATTAAACGTTTGATCTTTAATAAAGGTAAGACTCTCAGACATGTAATTGATAACGTGTAGATTATTAGTCAGGCTATGTATCAAGCATTTGATCTTAAATAAAGATAGAATTGTCCACATGTACACTACAAGAAAAAAAGTATGTAGAATCTATAGTGACCAATTTCTCAATGACCACAAATAGTGTGCATTTAGTGTAGTGTACATACCTTTGTAATTTTTAAAATGATTGGCACATAATTTGTAACTTTTAATGACCATATTTGGTGACAAATAGTGACTAATTTAAATTTAATCACTGAAAACAACTTAAATTGCCTAATTAGTGACCAACATATATGCAACGATGGACTTACTTCTTTTCTATCACACATTAGTGACCAATTAACTTTTAAAAATAAAAAATAAATTTATTTGTTCAACTTTACTCAAACAGGAGGCTAGTACTTTGGTACGATCGTCATGAGCGAGCGAGCAGCGATCGTCGTCTTCGGCGAGAGCGAACCAGCACCGACCATCTTCTTCGGCGAGAGCGAGCAGCGATCGTCTTCTTCGTCGAGCGAGCGAGTGTTCTCTTCGTCTCTGTTTTGATTTCTAGGTTCAATCTCTCTCTGAAATCATCTAGGTTTCAACTGGAAGCTTCTCTGCTCTCAATTATTCAGGTGCAACTCTCTATTCTTGTGCTTGATTTCGATTTTTTTAATTGTGGTTTTGATTGATTTTGATTTCAAGTTTGATTTCGATTTGAGTTAGATTTTGAGTTCAACATTGAGTTTGATTATCTCCCAAAAATTTCGTGCCCTAATTTCCTAAATTCTTAGTTTCTCCTAACTGTCATTTGGTTTGGGTTGTGATTTTCATTATGAATAAGAATATGTTCTGTTTGATTATATTTACTTCAAGAGATTATGTGTTTCCGATGTGCAAGTTTGGTGAGCAAATAAGAATATGTTCTGTTACTCTTAAAAGAATATGTTTTGTTAACGATTTTTAAACTTGTTTGAGATTGTTTTAGAATGAGATAAATGGTATATCCCCCTCATACAGATCATCTACATACATATGTTGCATTGCATAGTAAAGAAGAAGCAGAGAATACTATCTAGAAGACCAATTTGCCATTACGACTAATACTCTAGTTCCACAAGCTGCCACTACGACAAAAAATGTTTTAACTCTCAAGGTACATTAGACCAATTTACCAGGTTTGATTTCTATTTTTTTTTTTAAAGTTAAAATTTTTGTTTTGTTTATTCTCTTTTGCTTATTTTTCTACAGAGTTTTGGCTCCAAGGGCTTGGTTGTGTTCTCATCCATCTGGTAACCAAATGCAGACATTTGTTATTCAAATTGTGTTTTTATGTTTAGTGTTGGTTTAAAATTCAAATATCATCTGCTTTTGTGATTTAAAACAGGGTTTGATGTTTGAGAACTTTCAGAAGATGCTCCAGATGATATAGAAGGTTTGGATGCTTCTGCAGCACATGTTGCAAATTTGCTATCAACAGAGCCTGATGACAGTAGGTTCCTCTCTCTGGATTTTAGCATTTGATTATTTCTCCAGTTGTTGATATACTGTGTTTGAAATGGTGCAGCTACTGCCTTATACTCTGCGACTTGCTTTACTCTAAGAAAATATGGGAATGGTACTCCATACCCATGCAATCTGAGTGTGTGCTGCCTCCTTGCCGATTTTGTTATGACATGGAAAAGGTAATCATCATGACCTCTCATACACATATATTGTTGGTTTTATATATCTTTTACATCCTTGGCTCTAGCATCTTCTTTTCCTGTAGGTTCTGCTGTGAAATTTATAACCTAACCTATACATGTTTGTCTGTTGAAGATATTTATTGATATGATTTATTACAGGTGATGATGTGGTTCCTTATAAGTTTGGTGAGAAATCTTCGCAGACTTTGAGTTCAACTGGCTATCAGAACGTGGCATTCAAAGCCTACAACGGGTATGTCATTTGGACATAATTAGTTATAGTTTTGCATATATATATTATATTATTAGTTCAAGGAAGTAAAACAATGTTTAATTTAGGTATGCAGGCTTGGTCATCCTGGATCAGTTATCCTCGACTTCATCATCAATGAGGTTAGCTTATCTGACTACAATTGTTTTCTATGGTAATATAAACCCATCAGATTTAATTTAGCTAGCTTCATTTTTAAGTTTCTAGTATATCAGCAGAGTTTATCTTCAATATTGTCTTACTATAATTGTTTTCTATGGTTCAAGTTTCCAGGTTTTTTTTTGCTGACTTTATCTTCAATATTATCTTTTAGCTGCTCTCTCTTTCTCTCTCTCTCTCTCTCTCACATGAATTTTTCTTTTAGTTTAATGGTTCTCTCTTTCTATTTGTTAAGATGATGATCCATTCTTATTAGTTTGTCTTGTTGATGTTTTGTTTTTTCCTTTTTGTTTCTCCTTGTTGCATGTTTAGCTGAAATATGTGTGTGGCAGACAATAGAGAGGTTTTTCGAGCAGTAGGTTCATTGTATTTGGCTGTGTTTGTAGGAATGGGCTCATAAGCATTACACAGCAAAAGCATCAAGAGGGGCCTTCTCAACAATGTAGAAACTTCTACTAATTCAGGATGCAGAATACAACTAATTCAGGGAAGCTACACCAATCATGTGTTGCTATAGCCATGTCCGAGAATCCTGTGTTCCATCAAAGGTCAAAACACATAGGAAGAAAGTTCCATTTCATCAGAGATGCAATTCACGAAGGAGCGGTGGATCTGATCTATTGCAAAGGTCAAGATCAAGTTGCAGACATCTTCACGAAGGCATTACCAAAGGAAAGGTTCTGCATTAAATCTAAGAGAGCTGCTTGGAGTGAAATCAGCAAACCATTTAGAGGGGAGTGTTGATGTGTAAATTGGCTTGCAGATTTACTTTTACAGTTTTACAGTATTACAGCTGGTTGTGACTAAGTAACAGCTTAGGAATTTTGTGACTGAAATGCCTATAGGAAGAGCCAAGTGTCATACACACATTGGTAGACCATATTTGTACTGGTCCTTATGTAAATCGTTTTGACAATATAGACGAATATAGCTGAGCTCATATTGCTCCAGCATATTCAGTTTTGCAGAGAAGAATTTCAGCAGTCTCCTCCTTTCTTCTTCTCTTTTCTCCCAGAAAATCCAAATAAGAATCTAAGACTTCAACATATATAAGTGATGAAAATAATCAAGTAGGCTGAAGAAGGTATAAAGAAATTAAACTCAACTGAATTGATACTTGGTCAACCGGGGTGATCATATCTCAAGCTTATTTGTGACGCAATATCCTCTCTCTCAAGTGTACGAATTATTCACAAACCCAGGTAGCTCGCTCGCTCTTGTTAAACTAGAATTAATTAGCACCAAATAATATTGAATACGTACTCCAGCAAATATTAGCTAGCCAAATATGGAGATGAGTGAAAGCTAGAGAATTACCCAATTAAAATCAATCTTGTCTCACTTGTATATATATAGAAAACTTCAATTGAGGGATCTGGAGAAAACGAAGAGCACCCGCCCGCGGCCCGAACTGAAAATACATCCGCTTTTGATTTGGAAACCCAAATCTGAGGCACAATGACAAGTTAATATAACTCAAATTATGGCCATCGTTTTATATAGAGTGACATCTGTCATATTATAGTTTTATAAATGTCACGTTTAAATGCCACCAAAATCAAATGCGAAATGCAATAAACAAATAGCAAGCAACTCAAACTTTGTTTTGGGGTTGCTAATAATTGACTAATAGGCCTTAATAATATTCAAGTGCGAGTGGGAAATAATAATTAACCACGTATGTATGTAGCATGTAAATTGCAATTATAGTAGTAATATGATGTTAGAGAAATTTCTATTTCCTATCAAAGAAAATCGAACATGCAAATTTCTGTGCGATGCGCTAATCTATATGATGAAATTGAAATTGAAGGAAATTTTTATTTTTATTTTTTCAGAAATTGAAAGATTAATTACATATTATCTGATTAAGTATAATGGAGCTTAGGTCCACTACTACAAAAAACGAAATAGACGACGGTAATCCACCGTCGTGTATCATGGTTTACAACCGACGAGAAATCGACCGCCGTCTTTTCACACATGAAATAACGACGGCAAATAACCGACGTGGTTAATATAGTACACGTCAGTAAAACACTAAAACCGACGTAGATTTCATACATAAAAGCTTAAAAAGAGACCTTTCGACTATAATAGACGACGGTTTTAGTAAACCACAGACGTTTAAATAATGTTAAATGTCAAAAACAACTACAAAACCGACGTAAATATGCTTATCAACGTCTCTAAATCAAACAAAACCGACGTGTAAAACTTAGAAACCGTCGTGGTGAATAAATACTACGTTCACTAAATGAAAAAATTGACGTCTAAAACATATAACATGGCACATATTTACTTGAACTGAAGTAAAAACAAAAATAACCACGACCCTTTCGGTCACCACAGACGTAGAAAATTATTTTGACGGCTTGAACACAAAACAAACGACGTGGTTAATATAGTACACGTCAGTAAAACACTAAAACCGACGTAGATTTCATACATAAAAGTTTAAAAAGAGACCTTTCGACTATAATAGACGATGGTTTTAGTAAAACACAGACGTTTAAATAATGTTAAATGTCAAAAACAACTACAAAACCGACGTAAATATGCTTATCAACGTCTCTAAATCAACCAAAACCGACGTGTAAAACTTAGAAACCGTCGTGGTTAATAAATACTACGTTCACTAAATGAAAAAACTGACGTCTAAAACATATAACATGGCATATATTTACATGAACTGACGTAAAAACAATAATAACCACGACCCTTTCGGTCACCAAAGACGTAGAAAATTATTTTGACGGCTTGAACACAAAACAAACGACGTGGTTAATATATTACACGTCATAAAAAAACTAAAACCGACGTCGATTTGATACATAAAAGCATACAAAGAGACCTTTCGACTATAATATACGACGGTTTTAGTAAAACACAGACGTTTAAATAATTTTAAATGTCAAAAACAACTACAAAACCGACGTAAATAGTTTTATCAACGTCTCTAAATCAAACAAAACCGACGTGTCAAACTTAAAAACCGTCGTGGTTAATAAATACTACGTTCACTAAACAAAACAACGGACGTCTAAAACATATAACATGGCATATATTTACTTCAACTGATGTAAAAACAATAATAACCACGACCCTTTATATAACCACAGACGTTGAAAATGATTTTGACGGCTTGAACACAAAAAAAACGACTAATATATTACACGTCATAAAAAAACTAAAACCGACGTCGATTTGATACATAAAAGCATAAAAAGAGACCTTTCGACTATAATAGACGACGGTTGTAGTTAAAAACAGACGTGTAAATAATTTTAATTGTCAAAAACAACTATAAAACCGACGTAAATAGTTTTATCAACGTCTCTAAATCAAACAAAACCGACGTGTCAAACTTAGAAACCGCCGTGGTTAATAAATACTACGTTCATTAAATAAAAAAACTGACGTCTAAAACATATAACATGGCATATATTTACTTGAACTGACGTAAAAACAACAATATTAACCGTTTTGAAATGAATTATAATTAACCGATGTGTTTTCTTTTTCAAATGGCGGTTTTTATTTCATTTTTGCGTTGTCATTCCACGTCGGTTGTGAAAACCCGACGTTGGTTGTTTTTTAGACGTCTCTTTTTGCGATTTTTGTAGCTTGACCGTTGTATTTTCAGCTTTAACCGATTATTTTTTAATTTTTGATTTGTCGTGCCCAAAGCTTGCAGAATGAAAATGTGATCGGAATTAAAATGATATACAGAGCTATGAATTAATATCATACAATTAACTGCATAACTAATGTCATACATTACAACAATCAATCAATCCATATATCTTCACACCTATCTCTAATATTCTCACTCCCAAACTCACCCACTAGGTCATCAAATGTGTCAACATTTGGTATCCCTCTAGAAAATGGCTCACACTCAATTCTAATGTCACCTAGCACATCATCACCAATAACATCATTATATTCTCTATTAGGCATTGATAACACTACCGACCAACCACGATGCATTGGGTCGTCAACATAAAATACTTGTTTGACTTGAGAAGCCATAACAAATTGGTCATTCCTATGTCCAATTTTACTCAGATCTACAAGGGTAAATCCAAGTTCGTCGACTACAAGGCTCGAAGTGTTATCTATCCAATCACACCTCAAGACTGGGATTCTAAACTTTTGGTAGTCAAGATCCCAAATTTCTTGAATAACCCAATAAAAACCCATATTGGAGACAATAGGGTTTTTATCCTTGGCACTAGCAACTTGCATAGTATGTGCAAGTAAATAAACTCCACTATTTTGGACAGTTCGCACATCATCTTGTGCCTTTGTGCTAAATTTGACACCATTAATAAGATAGCTCCTATATGATGGCACTACCATGCTTGGACCAGCTGCTAACCACCTCAAATTTTCTGATATGCCATTATAATCTTCCCCATTAAATTCACTTTGAACCTGCAAATTAAACATATATATTAATTCAATCTAACATATATATAGAAAGAAAGAAAATTAAAATAAGTTGAATATGTCATTCAATAACATATATACCTTAACACGTAGCCATTGAATGAAAGTGCTATTGTGCTTATCTTGTAGCCACTTTGTTCTCTTTCTAAATTTCGGATAAGTGGTCTTGATGTGGATCATATGTTCCCTACAATTGACACGAAAAAAACACGCATTACGGTCCCTTATATATAAGATAAATATAAGGAGTAATAATATTTAAAATGGCTACATATATATGAAAAATTAAACTCATACGTACTCGATATAAGGTAGGACTTCCTCCGTATTCTCCAAGACATATAGATGTGCCTGGTTCAACAAGTCCATATCAACTAAGCTCACTGTGCAACCTGATAATGGCTTTGAAACTCCCATATTCTGGCTTGAAGGCACTCCAACTGTACTAACATCAGATAAATGCTCGGTACAAAACTCTACAGCTTCTTCAGCTATATACCGCTCAGCAATGCAACCTTCGGGACGAGTACGATTCTGAACATAACCCTTTAGCACTTTCATATATCTTTCAAACGGATACATCCATCTAAAATATACTGGCCCACATAGACGAACTTCTCTGACAAGATGTACTACTAGATGAACCATGATATCAAAGAATGAAGGGGGAAAGTACTTCTCAAGCAAACACAAAGTAACTACTACATCTTCTTCCAACTTATCTAGCTTGGAAACATCTACCGTCTTTGCACATATAGCATTGAAGAAGAAGCACAATCGAGTTATTGCATACCTTGCAGGCTTCTCCAAAACAGAACGAATTGCCACAGGGAGCAATTGTTGCATCAAGGTATGACAATCATGAGATTTAAGGCCAAGAAGTCTTGAATCTTTTAAAGATACAAGATTTTTTATATTTGAAGAATAACCTTCAGGAACCTTCATACCATAAAAAGAATTGCAAACCGCTCTCTTCTCTGCTCTTGACAAATTCCAAGGCCCTGGAGGCAAGCGAGTACGTCTTTCTCCATACTCGGGTTGCAAATCAATTTTTACCCCCATGTTCAATAAGTCTAACCGAGCAGCAATCCCATGTTTATTTTTTCCAGGGATCTCTAGCAATGTACCAATGATACTATCGCAAACATTCTTCTCAATGTGCATAACATCTAAGGCATGCCTCACAGGGAGGTACTTCCAATACTCAAGATCAAAGAATTTTGATTTCTTCTTCCAACAAACTCTGTCACCATCATTCTCACCAACACTTCCCCCATTTTTCGAGCCCCATATGTAATTAATATCTTCAACCATATGCAGCACTTCTTCTCCTGTTAATGGCTCGGGGGACATGCCATATTCAGGTTTCCCATTAAAAGTTGCACGTTGCCTCCTATATGGATGATTGATTGGTAACCACTTTCTATGCCCAATGTAACAAATTTTGTGGCCATTTTTCAATCTGTGACTAGGTGTATCATCGCCGCATATTGGACAAGCTTTATATCCTTTAACAACACAACCAGATAAGTTTCCATAAGCGGGAAAATCATTAATTGTCCACAGTAATGCAGCTCTGAGTGTAAAGTATTCTCCTATGTGGGCATCATACACTCCTCTAATCCCATCCCACAGAGATTTCAAATCATCAATCAAAGGCTCTAAGTAGACATCTATATCATTTCCGGGCTGTTTAGGACCCGAAATCAGTATAGTCAACATCATGAACTTCCGCTTCATGCATAGCCATGGTGGGAGATTATATGTAACTAACATAACTGGCCAACAACTGTATCTGCTACTTAAAGAACTGTGGGGATTGAATCCATCAGATGAGAGAGCCAATCTCAAGTTTCTTGGCTCATTACCAAAGTCGGGCCATTTTTCATCAACAAGTTTCCAAGACGGGGAATCAGCTGGATGAGACATATAACCGTCAACTGATTTTCATGCAGCATGCCAAGTCAAACTCTTAGCTGTCTTATGTGATTGAAACATCCTTTTAAACCTTGGAATTGGAGGAAAATACCACACCACCTTCGCTGCCACACCCTCTTTCAAGAACCCATCCTTGGTTTCCTTCCACCTTGAGATACCACAAGTAGGACAATTAGTTGCATTCTCATACTCTTTCCGATACAAAATGCAGTCATTGGAACATGCGTGGATTTTCTCATAACTCATCCCTAAAGCAGACAAAGTCTTTTTTGCCTCGTACATAGAGGAAGGTAGTGTATTTCCTTATGGAAGAAATTCTCCTTGAAGTATCAATAATTCTGTAAAGCAAACATCACTCATCCATGTTTTGCTTTCAAATTATATAACTTCACCAAAGTCGACAACTTCGTGTACTTACTGCAACCAGGGTACAAGGGTTCATCGCCATCCCCAATCACATTGGCAAACTCATAAGGATCAGATCCAATATTGGCAAAATCATTACCATCCATCCCTAATTCTTCAGAAACATAACTGAACCTACTTTGCTCATCTTCTTCCACATTTCTACTAGCATTGGTAGTCCATTCCCAAGGTTCTCCGTGCCATCTCCAAATCTTATAGCTTTGGTCAATTCCATTAAAGTATAAGTGTTCCCTTATAATTCCAACCCCAAACAATCGAATATTCCCACATTTAACACATGGACAACGAATCTCAGTTGTATTTCCAAGATTTTCTAACGCAAAATTCAAAAATCCTTCCACCCCTAACTCATATGCCTTCGATCTTCTATCCGCATGCATCCATGACTTATCCATCTCACACTCTATCAAATTCATATAAATATATATATATTAAAGTGGAAAGACCAGCAATGAAACACTACCTCATTCAAATAGCAGAGAACAAAATGAAAATTAAATATAAAACATGGAAAAGACGACGGTTTAAAAAAATAATCGTCGTTTAATATACATTCCGACGACGGCATCTATAGTCACCGTCGTCATTAAGATACCCAAACCCAGAAATTTGATCGGTGTTCTGGTAGCCTAAAGATGACGTTTAATGGAGAAACAGTCGTCTTTAGGCTACCAGTTGCGGCTTAAAACTCAGACGACGGGAGTAAATGAACAACCGACGTATAATAAAAATTTGGACGATGGTTTGATCCTTCAACCGTCGTCGTAGTTAAAAAAAAACAGCTTAAATCTCCCATCCCCATTCCTTTTCCAAGAACACATGGCCAAACAAACATAAAAGAACCCAAACAGAGAGCAATTATTACAAGATTGCAAACACCAAAACCCTAATATAGCTACCAACGAAAACATTTATGGATTTAAGAAGAGATTAGGGTTGTACTTACATGGATATTGAGAGAGAGCTGCGAGAATATAACAACTGCTTCAGAGAGAGCTTGGAGAATCTACGTACCCAATGCTTTGAGAGAGAGCTTGGAGAATCTACGTACCCAATGAGAGATCTTGGAGAATCTACGTACCAAATGCTTTGAGAGAGATCTTGGAGAATCTACGTACCTAATGCTTTGAGAGAGAGCTGAGAGAATATAACAAAAGCTTGAGAGAGAGCTGAGAGAATTAGGATTAAAGGGACTAGAGTTGTACTTACATGGATATTGAGAGAGAGCTGGGAGAACGAAAACTTTCAGACAAATTTATGTTGAAGAGAGAGAATGAACTATTTGAGGGTTAAAGGGAAATTCTGAAAATTTTAGGTCACGGTCAAACATTTTAAAGTACCGCGTTTTTCAACCACGACGGTCAACACTTACACTGACGTCTAATAATTACTTACAACGGCGGTTTTTATAAAAATACCGACGTTGTAAACACTAAGGACGTCGCTATTTTTTAACCGACGTCGTAAACCGAATTCAATTAGTCTTTGTTAATGTAGTTGACCAAAAACAACGGGAGAAAACCGGCGTCATTTCAAAAAACCCTAAACCCTAAACCCTAAACCTTAAATTTTAAAATAATTTTTAAAAAATACACAAGTACGAGAAAAATGAACCGAAAATTGCTATGGATTCCTTACAACATGCCTTCTACAATAGTAGGCTAAAATATGGATTTCATAATTTTGAATTTATGGGCACCAATGGATCACATAAACCTTAGGGTTATGTTATGTAAAGTATAAGGAGTATCATACTTTGTCTCTAAATTTGTTTGAATTTTGTTATCATTTGAACTTTGAAAACTAAAATTACATTTTTCAGGCCTTAACGGGCAAGATATTGTCTCAATCAGTGCATAGAATTTGCCGGTATATTTTTCGGATTTTGTTTTGAATATATTATTAATATTAGTAATTAAATACAATAAAAAAATATTTCCAAAATTATATTTTTTAAAGCTTTAGGATAGAGACAATATTCCAATGCTTGGTAGTTTTCAGTTTAATTTTTGGATTTAGTTATGAATTTAATATGGTGTTTAAATAAAATATAAAAGTCAATAAAAATTAAATTAAAAATGACCTAGCCGACGTTCTATCCCTTTACAACGACTTTAAACATAATCAACCGACGTTGAACTAATATAAAACGACGTCTTTTTATAACCGACGTTGTTTAAATATACAAAGGCGGATATTTAAGAATATCCGCCTTTGTATAGTATTAAGACGTCCATACGGTTATACGAACCGACGTAGTATATGAATACAAATTCATTTATACAGGATGAATTAATTATAAACCGTCGTTGTTATGTCTATTACACGTCATTTTAGTGTATATAACTGACGTTGTTTAGATATACAAAGGCGGATATTTAAGAATATCCGCCTTTGTATAGTATTACGACGTCGATAAGGTTATACTAACCGACGTAGTATATGAATACAAATTCATTTATACAGGATGAATTAATTATAAATTGTCGTTGTTATGTCTATTACACGTCATTTTAGTGTATATAACTGACGTTGTTTAGATATACAAAGGCGGATATTTAAGAATATCCGCCTTTGTATAGTATTAAGACGTCGATAAGGTTATACTAACGGACGTAGTATATGAGTACAAATTCATTTATACAGGATGAATTAATTATAAACCGTCGTTGTTATGACTATTAAACGTCGTTTTTAAGAATTACTGTCGATGTTATATTTCCAGTTACTGCAAGACGACCATTGTTTACACGTATGAGACGTGTAAATTAGAATCAAACGTCGGTTTTTGGGAACTAAACAAGTTTTAAAACAAAATTTAATTTTTTTGATTTTTGTTCGCTTGATTACAACAAAATATTTATGTACATTTTAAATAAACTAAATTAAACCTAAACATTGTTCATAAATATTTATCTACATCAATTATCCTTCGGTAATTGCTTGTTCACGAATTCTGCCCATTCATGCCTAACTTCATCAATATCCTCTTGTTTATATTGAACTTTATCTTTTTTCTTCTCAAACTGCAAAATAAACCAAAAAATCGACGTGTTATAAAGATACAAACGACGGTTTTAAACAAAAATATGACGTAGTAAAATAAAGAAAGTATATCTAAAATGTTGCGTTTTACCTTCTTCTCGAAATTTAGGTCTGGATCATGAATTATATCTCTCATGAATCGCATCACGTAATAGCCACACTCTACACTTGTTGGTTGTTCAGGAGTGCCGTGTAGATTTTTCCAAATGGCCTGCTGTTTACGTGAATTTTTATTTATATGAATGTTAAACATTTTAATTGACCTGTTACAAGAAAACAAAGGGTGTTAATGACAAAACAAAAAATTTAAATACAAATAGTAACCGTCGTGGTAAATCAGTCAAAATGATGGAGTTTCTTAAACCAAGACGTTATATTTTGTTTAAAACGGCGGTAAAACCTAACCGTCGTTGTGTAACGTTATAACGTCGGTAAGAGTAAAAAACGTCGTATGACAAAAAATTGAGCAGAAAAAATTAAAACGTTCTTAAATAAAACGCAAACGACGTGGTAGTTAAATTAAAACGACGTTTTTAAGAAAATACTGACGTGGTAGTTAAATTAAAACGTCGGTAATATCTTACCGTCGTTATATTTTATAATAACGTCGGTATTATTAAAAACCGTCGTTTATTTAAATACTTTATAGGAAAAATCTTAAATCAGAAGAAATCAACTTACGTATTCACTATATTTTTCATGTCGTCGTCAACCATGCGTTTTGGCAGTGAATTCATGTAATAGGCAGTCTCCGTTGCTGGTCTCACAATTACCATCACCCAATGACCCCTGCACATAATGATTCATATAGGTTAAATAGTACTACAAAGAAAAATATTAGAAGCTCAGGAAAATACTTTAAATGGTACTAACCCTGGATTATAAGGGACCAAGAAAAATTGACTCCCATCTGCTGTATTCAGGCGATTTGACAGGTTTTTTATTCGGTCTGATATTGATCCAGCTCCAGAGCTCACTAGCCCAGGGTCCACGAGGCCAACAAGGTTTACCATATTTGCCATTTTTAAATAGTCAAATAGGAACCTAAATATATGAAAGTCAATTAAATGAGATTTTAATTTAAAAGAAAGGAAAATGTAAAATAAAATGGGATTAGGGAGAATTACCTCATGTATACTGATATCACTGTGGTTCCAATCTCAACCATGGAACCAAACTGCAAAACATCTTCAGTGAAGAGGAAGGTATCATGCTCAAAGCCAAACACTTCCTTGGGCATGTGAATTGTTAGAGCCTCATTACCAGGCAACAACTTGGTTCGGAAATGTTGGCATAAGGCTAACAGAGGAGGTGGCATGTCTAGCTTTGAGAGATCCTGTTAAAAGAAATTAATAAAGAAATATAAGTTAGTTTGTGTGTGAACTAAAATAAACGACTCTAACTAAACTCAAAAAACAGACGTGGTATATAATATAAACGACGGTTTCTAGTTAATACTGACGGAGGAAAGGTTATACACGTCGGTAAATAGATAATCGTCGTTGTATTGAATTTATAACGTCGCTATACTATAGAAAGGTCGTCTAATATAAATGCAGTTAATGAAATCATGAAATAGACGACAGTTTATAAAAGCGTCGTGGTATTTAACGAAACACGACGTGTTTTGTAAGAAACAGATGTATATACAGTCGTTATTTTAAATTTTAACGTCGGCTATTAAAAGGAGCGACGTCTATTTAAAATTTAAAAAGCAGAAATAGAAAATAGCAGAGATTTTACTGTGTCCTCTTTCTCTTTTCCAGCAGTATCAGCTTCAGGCTTCGGATCTTCTAATTCCAAAGCTAGGGGTCTGATATTAGTAGCCCCAGAGCAGCTCGCCTTATCAGACATTGGATTTTTTGGGCTTTGACCTTGAGGGGGTAAAATAATTGGAGGAATTGGAGTCCTTGGAGAAATTGGAGTTTGGAGCATCTGGCTGGGATCAAAATTAGGAACTAGTTGACGGATATATGCCAACATAGCCTCCCTCTCTACTCTGACTGCTTCCATTATAGTTTCCTTTGACTTCGCCTCAATCCTCAAGGTCTCTTCACTGACTGCCTCCCTCACACTTTCCTTCAATTTGTCACTAAATTTCACTCTCTGCTGTTTCGGCAAATTGAAGAACTGAGTTGGGGTAACGCCAGCACCAGCTCCTCTGACTCTCCCACCATGCTCGGGGGTTCCCAAAGCCAGAGTCAAAATATCATTGCTCCCGGAGACAGTCAGAGTGCCTTCGGAGACTTGCTTTTGCAAATCATCCTAAAAGAGAGAAAGAGAGATTGTTAGAACCTGAGCAGGGTGTATGACAGATACATATACCGACGTTGTAAATTATAAAAAACGACGGTTTTTCTTAAATGACTGACGTGGTATTGATTTAAAACGTCTGTATATAAATACCGTCGTTGTTTATACTTTACAACGTCGGTATATAAAAATACGTCGTATATTCAAAATAAAACAGATTAAGACATAAATCAAAGACCGTCGTAGTATTCAAAGTAAGACGACGGATTATTAAACAAACAGACGTAGATGTCCAATTCCATACGGCTGCACAAAATTACCGTCGTTGTATAAGCATTCTAACGTCTAGATAAGATAAAACCGTCGTAAGTTTTAATGAAGAAGTGAAAAAATTCGATTGAAATATGCATTCTTTTCCAGAAATTGTGCACCACAAATTTCAGTGAAATAGACAGAGAGATGGAGAGTGTGTGCGTGAGTAAACTTAAAACAAAAATGCAGTTCATAGAATAATTTAATCCGTCGTATTAATTCTATCTAGACGTCTACTTTATTCAAAAACCGATGTCCTATTCATTTTTAAACGTCCGTAAATTAAGCCCGTCGTGGTGTTCATTTTATAACGTCGCTTATGTAAAGATAAACGACGTCTATACCAAAATAAAACACTCCGTTTTTCAAATTTAGATCAGAGTTAGTGAGATTTACGATTATTTTTTCCTTCTCTGCAGCCTTTGGATCAGGGATGTTTCTTGTTTTATCTTCTCTTGCTTTCTTCCACAGAACAGCTCGATCGATTTCTTGACCTTCGGGCATGGTTTCTACCAATTGGTCCGTCAAACCAACATACCCTTTTCTTGACAACCTATGGTTGTACTCCAATTTCTCCCTCCTCTCCTTTTGCTCAGCATGCTTAGCCTCAAAATCTGGGGTTAACCATGAAGCTACGAAGGCATCCCATTGCGATTTCTCTATGAACTTATAAAGCAATGGGATTTCTTTTAATTTCTCCTTGTCATGTGCGAATGGAAGGATATATTGCTTAGTTACGTTATACTTGAAATCCTTCCATTTTTTGGCGGCAGATGACAAGACCAAGTTCTTGTAACTATCCCCAATAACATAGGACATTTGAACAGCTTCCCAAATCTGCTCCTTCACGTCCTTGGGTAATTGTTTCCATTTCTTGTCCACAAGAGGGACTCTGGTGTGTGCCAAAACACCAATGAAAGACTGCATCTCAACAGCAGCCTTGCCATGTGGTTTGCCATCTTTATTGAACTCAACCACAGGCTTAACCTTCTCAATTTTCCTCTTCACAACACGGCTCATTGTGCTGATACCGCGACCAGATTTTGGCTCCTCAACAAATGTGGCTGTGCTCGAGTCTTTCTCTGAGGTTAAGGAAAATCTCATCCTCTTCGAGGGTTTGCTTTGAGTTGATTTTTCAACTTCCACTTGAGCCTTTGAAATTGTTTTGGGTTCATCCCCTTGTGCCATTGAACCTGCTTTGGCCTTTGACGCTTCAGCTTCCTTGTTTTGAGATTTCGAAACCATTTTTGATTAATCTGCAAGGAAAACAACGTCGGTTATTAAAAAGAAACGACGTAATAATACAAAACAACGACGGTAACACTAAAAAAGTGACGTCCTATTAAACAGTCTACTTATAATACAAAATAAGACGACGGTTTTATATATTTCATGACGTAAATGTGTATAAACTACGTCGGTTATTAATAATACCGACGTGGTTTAAAATTTCCAAATGATTGTTCTTCTCTCACTAGACGACGGTTTCATCTTGCTTCTGACGTATTAATTGTCACACCATGACGGTTTTTAGCCACCGTCGTGCAGTTTGCATTACGGGCGTCGTGGTGTGTCCATTCTATCGTCGAAAACAAGACAGAACTGTCGTCTTTTGGCGTTGTGAGAGTATCTACTTATGTATTTAATCAAAACCAGTGAAAGATTTCTTCAATTTGACAGAATCTTGTTTCCAGACAACTACGACATTCAAATCAAAAGTAAAAAAAGGGAAGAGAGTGAGAAAAAACCTTTGGCGTGCAAAGAAATGTTTCCTTCCGACGAAGACGAAGACGAAAATGGTGATTTGGAGATGAAAATGAAGATTCAGACGATGATGCTGCTTTTGGGAAATGAGAGGGAAACTACGATACTTTATCGGGAAGAGAAAACCGTAGAATATTAGGTCAGGTGACGAAAAGTTTATATATTTTCCCAGAGTTCAATACAACGACGTTGTTATTAAACAACCGCCATATTATTTAGTTATAACGACGGTACATAATTCATAACTGACGTGGTTATCAGAACTGCCGAAAGACTTTTGGAATTCCGATGGAGTTATGACGGCGCTTGTTTCCTATAAACTGACGTTGTACTTATAAATTCAACGACTGTGTATTTTAATAAACCGACGTGGTTACTTTGGGGTTCTGAAAACGACGTCGTTCTCTTTTTAATACGCGCCAAATGACTTTTGAATTTCCGATGCAATTATGACGGCGCTTTTTTTATCTTAACGGACGCTGTACTTAGAAATTCAATGACTGTGTATTTTAAAAAACCGACGTGGTTACTTTATGGTTCTGAAACAACGTCGTTCTATTTTTAATACGCGCCAAATGACTTTTGGATTTCCGATGTAGTTATGACGGCGCTTGTTTATCTAAACTGACGTTGATTATTAAAATATGACGTCGCTATGTATATTAGAACCGACGTTGTACTTCGATAATTTGTTTAAATATGATTTTTTCACGCGTTTTTTAACTCTCAGTTTTCAATTAGGGTTGCAGAATGATTCCTCACAAGAAATTGTCTTTCTGAAAGCAAATGGGTTTGCAGAATGATTCCTCACAAGACCAAGCATGGGTTTGCTACATCCTCCTGTGTAGCAAGGGTGAAACCAGCTTGAGAACCTGCATGGGTGTTCCTGATGCTCGCAGAGATGGACTCAGGTGGTGGCTGTAGCTGGGAGTGGGCTTGAGGTTCAGAATGAGTAGGTGGTGTCTATTCATTCTGAACCTCAAGCCCACTCCCAGCTTCACCCCAAAGGCACAACCCACAACAGGTTCTAAGGCTGGTTCCACCTTGCTACACAGGAGTTTTGAAGTTGATCACTGTGGAAAAGGGGACTACAATGTAACCAGGAATCGAGGAGTTAGGGTTCACACTTTGTTGATTTTGATTTTGATTTTGATTTTGATTTTCAGGAATTGAGGCTGTGCAGGAGCTTGAGAACAAGAGGAAGGAGAGGGCCCAGCTTGCATATGAGAGGAAGAAACAGTTGAACATATATTTGCCAAATTTGTGTACATATATTGTGTAAATATTTAACACGAAGAGATTTGCCTTTTAAGATGAAAATGTTGTTGAGGATTGAGAATTAAATTTTGTTTTGTGTTAAGATATTACCAAAATAAAAGAAAAATTAATTAATTTTAAAAAGCTATAAAAATAAGACGGCGGTTTACAGAGAAGGCAAACGTATAAACTATAAAAATACGACGGTAATTTGAACTCAGGACGTGGTAAATAAAAACGACAGAAGTGTTGTAGGTACCGTCGTAGTATACTCCAAAATAATAAGTCGGCGGTTTACAGAGAATGCACCGTCGTAGTATACAGACGTGGATTCCATTATATTATATGACGCGGATTAAGAACAGTTGGTCGTGTTTAGTTAGGAGTTAACACGGCAGGTTTTTTGGTGAACTGTCGTCTTTATTTTCTACGTCGGTGGATTCATACCTGCTGTCGTTATTTTTTGGTCAGATTTTAACTCTGAAGAAATCCTTTTTTAAAAACGACGCTTTTTTATTTGTATGCGTCGTCTTTTAAAAATATTCAACAGTAAGGAACTTATCCACGACGGTTTTTTTTTATACCGTCGTCGATTTAAATACAACGACGGTTTTATGTTATGCCGTCGTCTTTTTCTGGTCGTCTTTTTCCATTTTTGTAGTAGTGGTCATTCATGAATCATGAGAAAATGGGGCTTTGCGCATCAAGAAAGGTCAGTCATTCATGAGAGATAAATTAATCAATTGATTACCTTACCACATTTAGCACTTACGGCTTTACTTCTGCCTCAAGTTTATTGTTCCTCCATTTTTCTGCCTCAAGTTTTCTACATTTTTTTGTTAGGTATGCTTAAGATCAAACTCGACCATATATCGTTGTGGAGGCAAAATTAGATTAAAGGTCACGTGTTCTAGTTACTGTTAAGCTTAGCTGTTAGTTTGTTAAGCTAGTTTACTTAAGAGCTCTAAGCTTGGAAGCTCAGGTGCAAGAGAATCAGAGCAAGCTTAGGATTTTGGGAACCATGTCCAACAGGTTACATACAGAAATTGATAAAAAAGACAATGAAGTTATGGCTCTGAGGGAAAAATTGGGTGAGATTCAAAAGTCTAATTTGAAACTATCTAGGAGGTTATCTGCTACTTTGAACTCTTCTTGTGAAGTTTTGTTGTCCGTTAGAGTCTTTGATTCGGTTCTACATGATGCTTGTAGATTAACACACAGAATTACTGAAATTTTGATAACTTTGATGGAGAAAGCTGGGTGGAATTTGGATTTGGTTGCTAATTTGATTCATCCTGATGTTGATTATGTTAAAAAAGCGCATAACCAGTATACTTTATTTATTTATTTATTTATTTTAGGACTTAATTGACGAAATTGATGGATTCGACTTGATTTGTTAGCGACTGCAAGTACAGTGACGAAAATCGAAAAATTGAAATTTTGGTGACCAAATTTAAATTTGAGCCTAAACTCAGTTAACAAAATTGTAATTACCCCTTTTCAAAAAACTAAAAATTAAATAAAAACAAGTTGGGGGAGCTAGCTGGGAGGAAGCTCAGAGGAGAAGGGCATTTTACAGGTTTTTTCTTAAAGTTCTTAAAAGTCATTTTACAAAGGAGTAAATTTGTCTTTAAAATTTTGAAGATAAGATGGGTGGGGGAAATAAGACAGAGGTGAAAATAGTAGCACTCTATCTTTATTATTATTATTATTATTAAATGCAAAAACAGTGTTTGTGTAAATTAGCCAAATGAAAACACTCTTACAATAACTATTGCCTAGAGGTTAAAAGACACTTAATATTTTGAGAAATCAAATTTGTCATTATTCAAAGGTGTTACTGAGTCACAAGATCATTACTTAACAAGAAACCTAGTGGATTGTACAAAGCCAAAACAAGTACCACTACTACAAAAAAAGGCAAAAGACGACCAGTAAACAACGACGGTAGATCAAAAAACCGTCGTTGTTTTTTAAAAGACGACGGTAATAGAAACCCGTCGAAAAAACCTACTTTAAACACCTAAAAAACTGGTACACGTATAGATATTTTTAAACCACGACGCACCAAATTAAAAAAGCGTCGTCTTATTACAAACGTATTTTTCAGAGTTAAAATCTGAACCTAAAAACAACGACTGCATCTATGAAATCACCGCCGTAGAAAGTAAAGACGACGGTATAAAAATAAGACGCTGTGTTAATTGATTAATAAACACGACCCAATTTTCTTAGTCAGCGACGCATAAATTCAAAGGAATCTACGACGGTTAATTACAAAAAAATTCGTCGATTTAAATTAAGTTACCACGACTGTAAATATAAATTTATCGACTTTTTAATTATACTATACTACGACAGTATCCATAACTCTACTGTCGCATAATTGTACTAACCACGACGGTTTGTTAAATTAACGACGTACAAATTTTTTACCATTATTCGTCTATCATTACCAGAATGAACTCTGTTCCTCATCATAATCGAACCATTATTCATTTTTTTACCATTGTTCCTCATCATAATCAAACCAGAATGAACAAAGGCAATGTTTTAGAAGTGGATGATGTGCCAATTACTCTCACAAGGAGTTTGAGGGCAAGAAGCTTGTCTCAGCCACCAAGGAAGGTCTCAAGCTTGATGAGAGTGAAGACGAGGCAAAGAAGAAGGAAGAGTTGAAGGAGAAGTTTGAGGGACTCTGCAAGGTTGTGAAGGATGTTTTGGGTGACAGAGTGGAGAAGGTTGTGGTGTCTGACCGTGTGGTAGACTCTCCCTGCTGTTTGGTGACAGGCGAGTATGGCAGGACTGCCAACATGGAAAGAATCATGAAGGCTCAGGCCTTAAGGGATAACAGAGCGGCTGGGTACATATCAAGCAAGAAGACCATGGAGATCAACCCAGAGAACCCCATCATGGAGGAGCTGAGAAAGAGGGCTGATGCAGACCTTGTTCTCCTTCTGTGCAGAAAGACAATTTTTTAGATGATGTGTGCGTGTTTGTGTCTTTCAGATACACAAACCCGCACACACATCAACATCCAAACTGAAAAATTAAAGCGAGGTGAGACAGAGAGGTGATGTGCCTCCAGAGAGGTGAGAAAAAGTTAAAACCCTAATTGAAAAATGAAGACGACAGAAAGACAGAAAACCCCTTATTTATAAACAAATCTTATATACCACGTCGTTTTTTTTTTAAATTATCGACGTTTATATGAAAACATAAACGTCCTTTAAAACTAAAATAAGGTCGTATAAATTAATTAACAACGACGCTATATACAAACGACGTTGTAATTTTTTGGAAAACTAATTTATAGTGTAATTAAAAAAGTTACACGTCGGTATGAGTAATTAAAACGACGTGGTATGAATTTTTAACGTCGTTATTATTGAGTATAAGGTCATTGGGTAAATTGGAAATGACATGATTCATCTTTTTGAAGAAAAATGCATCGTGTAATTAGATATAAAAACGGCGGTTCATTAAAACCTTGCATCGTGTAAAGTCATGTTATAGGGCGGTTTGAACCTATAGCGCCGTATAATGTTTCATACTAGGGCGCTTTCTATTAATAGCGTAGTTTTATGAAATGGTTTGTTATTATTTTAAACTTTTCACCTACCTGACCCATACTTGCATTGTTTCCAAACCCGAGAAAAACTTTCAAGCTTCTCTCATTATTCATTCTCAAAGCGCTGTTTCAAACTTTCAAGCTTATCTCCGAGAGAAAACTTTTCGTCTTCCTCTCCTCTTCGTCTTCGTCTCTGAACTGAAACACCAAACTCCAGGAGAAAGCTTTCATTGCACGCAAA
Source organism: Prunus avium (assembly GCF_965620075.1). NCBI lineage: Eukaryota > Viridiplantae > Streptophyta > Magnoliopsida > Rosales > Rosaceae > Prunus > Prunus avium. The sequence continues at coordinate 23,952,728 of NC_142290.1, forward strand.
GGGTAAGCATGTCTGGAAGGATTTTTGTTCCTGTTTTGCATGCGCATATCATTTTCGTTTTTTTAAATCTTTTTACATTTTTTCTTTCCAAGTTTGATAAAATTTGCAGACAAACACGGAAAGTTTCCAAGTTTGAACACTACTCTGATTCTTTTACTTAAACTAAATAAGACGACGGTGGCTTGTTATTTACGTGGTTAGATTTCTAGACCACGATGGTTCGTCAGTCACCTTAGCGTCGTGTGAAAGTGTTCTCGTTGTTTTTTAAAATGATATTCTTTTTTTGTATTTGATTTTTAAGGGTATATTCATCGCAGGTTTGATTTCTCTGAACAATGGTTTTTGTTTTGAAAATCTTTTTAATTATTTTTCTGTTGAAAATATTTTACGTTTTTCCTAATTTGTTTTTGTGGTATAGACGACGGTATATTAATATTTACGTCGTTTTATTTTCAATACCACGGTGAATTTTTATTATTAACGTTGTTGAAATATTTAATACTCTGTTTTTTGTGATTATATCATAAGACGTCGATTGTTTATTATTGACATCGTTGAAATATTTTATCACGTTGGTGGTTAATTAACGTCGTGAAAATTTATTATTACGTCGATTGTTTTGTTCTTACGTCGTTTGAAGTATTATAATACATCGTATTTTATAAATAACCGTCGTGTTTTTTCTTAATTTCACTGAAGTATTTTCACTTGCAGGTTTGATTTGTCTGTAACCATGGTTTCTCAATCCCAAAGTAAGGAGTCTGGCTTGAAAAAAAATGAATGTAAGGAGCTTAGAGTTGTAAATCCTCAAGCCAAGTCCTCGAAGAAGATGAAGTTTGTTTCATCTTCTAAGACAGAACCAGCCAGCACGGCAACATTTTCTGAGGAGCCAAAGTCAGGTCGGGGTATAAGCACAATGCCCCGTGTTGTGAAGAGAAAATTTCAGAAAATCAAGCCTGTTGTTGAGTACAATTCCAAGGGGAAACCATGTGGCCGTGCACATAGTGAGATGCAGTCCTACATTGGTGTGTTGGCACGCTCCAGAGTCCCACTTGTGGACAAGAAATGGGTTCAAATATCCAAGGATATAAAAGAGCAGATTTGGGAAGCCGTTGACATGGCTTTTGTGGTTGGTCAAGGGGGCAAGAAATTGGTGTTATCTTCTGTTGCCAAGAAATGGAAGGATTTCAAGTCTACACTAACGAGGGTTCATATCCTTCCATTCAGCAAGGAGAAGGAGAAATTAAGGCAACCCCCTGAAACATACAAATTCATAGAGAAAGCTCAATGGGATGCCTTTGTAGCTTCAAGGTTATCTGAAAAATTTGAAGCTGTGCATGAAGAACAATCACAGAGGAGGGAGAAATTTGAGTACAATCATCGATTGTCTCGAAAAGGATATGTTGGTTTGGAGGAGCACTTGGTGGAAATCATGCCTGGGGTAGATATTGATCGATCTACCTTATGGAAAAAAGCTAGAGAAGACAAACATGGTAACATCCCGGATCCAAAGGCTGCAGAGAAAGCAAAATTCATTGTAAGCCTACTCACTCTGTTTTTTGTAATTATATCATAAGACGTCGGTGGTTTATTATTGACGTCGTGTTAATAAATTAATAACGTCGGTATTTAGGTAGCGTCGTCTGAAATAATATATTACATTGATTGTTATGTTATTGAGTCGTGTGAAATATTTTATTACGTCTATTGTTTATAAATAACCGTCGTGTGTTTTCTTATGCTGACTTTTTATTATGTCTTTTTGTTAGGATGATTTGCAAAAGCAAGTCTCTGAAGGCACTCTTACTCTGTCAGGAACCAATGATGTGTTGACATTGGCTTTGGGTCCCGAGCATCCAGGAAGAGTTAGAGGGGTAGGGGCTGGGATTTCCCCTAAGCAATACTTCAATTTACCTAGACAACAGAAGGTAAGGTTTGCCGATCAATTGAAGGAAAGTGTAAGACTTGTCCTTCAAGAAGAGACTTTGAAAATGGAGGCTAGATCAAGGGAAGAGAGTTTAAAGATGGAGGCTAGGACCAAGCAATTGGTAGAAGCTGAGAGGGAAAATTTGCTGAGTCAACTTTCCAAACTCATCCCCAATTTTGATCCAAGCGTGCTGAAACTGAATACAATGTCCCAAATCCAAGGGCAAAGTCCCAAAAATCCAATGTCGGACAAAGCAAGCTGCTCTGGGGCACTTGATGTTAGAGCCCTACAATTTGAGGAGGATACAGCCAAGAATGGGGAAAAGCAGGAAGATATGGTAACGTCTCTGAACTTTGAATTCTATATTTCTCTGTTTATATTTACCGCCGTGTTAAAAGTTATACCACGACGTATTTTTTATTAAACCGTTGTTTGATGTTATTTAGACGTTTGTAATTATTACACATCGTCTTCTGTTATACTTTACCACGACGGTTTATTTACTTGTTTTTACTTTTTGTACAATGACATTTATATATTTCTTTATTTTTTAAAACAGAAATCCGGGGAAGTAGAAAAGAGAGTAGAAGGAAAGATAGTTGAGATAGTTGAACAGGTAAATTCTCATAACTTTGCCTTTTTCATATGTTTTTCAATTCTCATATCTGTCGTAATACATGAATTACCACGACGTTTATTATTTACCGTCGTTTAATTATATTTAGACATCTGTAATTCTTACATACCGTCGTTTGTTATTCAGTACCACGACGGTTTAATTTAATTTTTTTACTTTTTAATTTTTTTTTACTTTTTATACAATGTCGTATATATATTTCTTTATTTCTATTCTTATAACAGAAATTTGGGGATGTAGAAAAGATTGAAGAAAAGAAAGATGAAAAGGTAAATTCTCATAACTTTGCCTTTTTCAGACGTCTATATTTTCTTTAAACTGTCGTTTGTTTTAAATTTCCACGGCAGTTTTTATTTAATTGAATGTTTAAATTGTTGTACAAGCTTTCTTATATATATATCTCTTTATTTATTAAAACAGCAATCCAGTGTTGGAGAAAAGCAAATTGAAAAGGTAAATTCATTAATTATGAATTTTACATTTGAATTAGACGTCGGGTTTATTTAAACGACGTAATAAAGTATTCATTACGACGGTATTTTTCCCCTGTCGTGTGACTTATTTTCAAACGACGTCACTTTATTTATTTCATCGTGTTTATTTATTTACCACGTCACTTTATGTTGCTTTATTTCTTCAAACAGAAAACTGAAGTACCAGATTATTCAAAGCTGGAGTTGCCATCTTCTTTACAATCCCTTTGTAGTTATGTGGAAACGACACTAAAGCCTCAGGAGAAGGCTATGACCTTTACAATTGAGAATGAGGTGTTTGGCATAGATCGTACTACCTTCGTCTTGCATGAAGATATTACCCAATTTGCTGGCATGGAAGAAATTGGGGCTACTGTAGTTGCAGTATATATGAGGTTTTTGTCCTTATCAAATATTCATTTGACACTCTCCTTTATGTTGAAAAAAAAAACACTCATGATTTCAATTCATATATTTAGGTGCCTATTTGATCATTTGAAAGCTGCAAATATGATGAACATGGTTGGCTTTATCATATTATTTTCAGGATAAGATATTTAATTACGTGGAAGAAGTACGATATTATATACCTGCATAATGGGAAGAGCAGCACAAATGCGGGGTAGAATGCCTAAGAACCTAAGTGATTTCTGGCCATTCAACACCTTCCAAATTTTGGAATGAGGCCCCAAATGGCTTGGCATTAACATTGCCGCTACGTCGCTTTATGAAAACCAAAATGTCCATTCCATAAAATAGATCGCCGGCTGTTCGTAAGGAAAAAACTATCCATGCCAACTTTCTGTCCCAATAGAAGCACGTACGATTGTCGTCGATGATGGGAATGTAGCAGCTCAAAGGATCAACGAACACAGCAAATGCAGATGCTACTGTAAATATGATATCCCACTTTGGAAATATTTTTGGCTGATGATGAGTCTGATATGCTTTAACAACTTCCTTGAACTTGGAAGATTCCCCCTCCTCATCTAGATTACTGAACAAGACACAACAAATTAACAAATATAAAATCGCGTCCAACAGAAAGAAAAATTAACATTTTGGTCGTTGACTGGGTCTATATTGAAAGGCCCTATAATTAATCAAGCAATAAAATAGATTTTTCCTAACAACCATATAAATATATTCCCCGTCTATTGAGGAACACCCTTTAGGGTACCCTACGAAATTTTTTTCAATGATCCAAACCATCTATTTTTCACATATTCATTTAGAGATCATCCTTACAAAAAATCATGCATATTTAAAATCATTAAGGAATCTAATTGAGACCAACGAAATCAATGAACATGGTGCTTTAAGAAAGTACTTGAATTTTAATAATTTAATTAAGTAGTCAAATGATATGGATTCAAGTGATTTTTTATAAAGATGATCTTTGAATAAATATCTACAAAATAGAACATTTGGATTAGTGAAATACAATGCTGAGTGAGCTCTACAAGAGTGTCCCTCAAATAAACTTATTTGAAAGATCACTCAATGAAAGCTCTCCGTATTATATATACGAAATTCGCATTTTCTAAAAACATGTGCTTTTGTCTTGGTCTGGAGACGAAACGTAGCTTTTATTTATTTAAAAACCCAAATTTGTTCTAGTTTAGCTCATTATTATTATTTTCTTATATATATATATATATATATATATATATATATAGCTCATTATTATTATTTTCTTATATATATATATATATATATATATATATATATAGCTCATTATTATTATTTTCTTTTATATATATACACAGTTCTTTCTTCTTCTTTTTTCTTTTGCAAACACCATTGTAAATTAAGAGGAAAGTAAGTAGGGATAGTGGAAAATACATGACGTTCACACATTAATAATGTCCGGACGTCTGAAGACAAAGGCCTCAAACGGTGAAACATTCAAAACCCCTTATTATGTCCTTGCATAATAGAAACTAGCCTCTCTACACGCGCTTCCGCGCCTGCGAGAGGTTTTTTTAAAAAATTAAAAATTTATTTTAGAATTAAAAAAGATAATGGGTAGTTGTGTTCCATAAAAATAGGATCCATTATCTGATTTTTCTTTTATTTTTAATTTTTTTAAATATGAAAAGGTGTGAATTTACCATATTATCCTAATTTAATTAATAATTTCAATTCTTGATGTTTGCATTAACCAAGGGCATTTTCTGATATTTTGAATGTTTCACCATTCTCTACCTTTTGCTTTATATATATAGATGATAAAATATCATAATCTAATATAATAAGGGTAAAATAGTAAACATTAATTTTCTAAATTATAAATTAAAAAAACAAATTCCACCTAAATAATTTCATGAAAGCAGTCACTCCCCACTCAATCCACATAGCTCACTTTTCAGTTTTCTTTTCAAAATTTTAATTTAATTTACTAAATAATAAAATAAATAAATAAAAAGGTCAATAGGCACACGAATGCCCATGCATTATTATTATTATTATTATTATTATTAGAAAGGTTGTTTAATTGGTCATGTTGGATTGGATTAAAGTCATCTACGATACGTACATGGAGATCCTAACAAAACATGTTTAAGCCACTGCAAATGCGAGAGAGCCTATTGTTTAATGAAAAAGAAAAATCTTCTCAAAAAAATGAAAAAGAAAAAGGTCTTAGAGTACACAAAGAAATTAACCTCAACTCAATTGATACTTGATCAACCTGATTGATCATGTCTCGAGCTTATTTATGACGCAAGATCCTTTCTCAAGTGTACGAATTATTCACAAAACCAAGTAGCTCGCTATCCTTAAACCACAGCTCCAAATAATATTGAGTACGTACTCCTGCGAATAGTAGCCAAATATGGAGAAAAGTGGAAGTTAGAGACCTGACCTACTGGTTCGCTTATGGATTGTATTTCGAATGATTGCCTGGTTTGAACAGTGATTAATGTCTCTAATTGTTTTATGTCATCTTAAAAGACAGTTCCACAAAATAATGTCAGACTCCTGCAAATAGTCAAATATTATGTTTGTGAAAAAAGAGTTAGAGAAAGAAACTCTGACCATTCAATCAGGAATTAAAGAAGAAGAAAAAACTAGCTAACCTTATGGCTGTGGAGTCCGCCATAACTGAAGCTTATTAATGATAGGAGATATCCTATGAAGTATGAGCAGCAGCAAGAAGCATGTTACAAGCTAATACCAGAAAAGTTGGATATAATTAGCAAGTCCTAGTGAAGTATGACTAAAGAGATGATTCATATAAGATGGATCGAGAGAGAGAGTTTAAAAAGTACATTGAAACTGACACCAGTACTTGCAGTAGTTTAATTTATACAGGTACACACAGAGAGAGAGAGAGAGAGAGAGAGAGAGCACGAACAACACGAGGTACAATGGGTAACAGCTTAAGGATGGTTCTTGCCTTAAATAATTTCTCTCCTCTTTTTTCCCTTTTTGTGGAGGAGGCCCCAGATGTCTTAGCATTAGAACGTGTTTACTACTAATACTATGGGATCAAAACATGATTTATTTATTTTTGAGGGATCATCATGAAAAGTTAAAAAGCCTTACAAATATACAAACCTCAAATTTTGCAGGCCCACCAAATACATTTTCACTGGTCTTGGATTAGAAAAACTGTCGCAATAGAATAAAGGATCAAGCTTTTCACGACCACACATATTTTTATAGAATTTACAAACATGCTCCTCTCAACAAACTATCTTTCGATCCACACCAAAATAGTACTAAAAGGCTCTGAATAGCTGAGAAGGAGCGACAAGCACATAGTTAATAGTCAATATATAGTTCATTGAAAATATAATATTATGATTCTCAAGGTTTCAGCAAGTAACTAAACATAATTAACATTAACTAAAGCAAACTTCGTGGAGGTTAAAAGCAAATTAAGAACAAGTTGATTATTTTTTTCTTCTTGGCATTACATTTGCTGCGACGTCGCTTTATGAAAACCAAAATGTCCATTCCATAAAATAGACCGCCGGCTGATTGTAAGGCCAAAAATTTCCACATCAACCTTTGGTCCAAAGAGAAGCAAGTATATTATTAACAACCTGGGCTATTGAGTTTTTTCTTTCTTTCTTATAGTTAGTGTTAATGTTAAGCCCATTTATAGCTAGCCGAAGCATCGTGTAAATATGTTGTCGTTTGTAAAAAAGAAATAATAAAAAATCATGTTAAGCCTTGAGCATATCCATCACAATAAACAATTTTTTTGGTCAGAATGGATATCGACCTAGTAGATGGGCATATTGGTATCCTTACATAGTATAATTTAAGAAGAAAAAAAAATATGTAATAGTAGATAAATTAATATATATATATGGAGCTAAAGTAAGCATCAAAGCTTCCGACATCTTTCTCTTTACGAAGATGACCATATTAGTTCAACAAATGTAGATAACAATGAGTTTTGTGGTCCGGGGTCAGACGATCGACAATATAGTTGAAGGTAGTTGCAGCCAAATTAATTTTGGAAAACGACGACTTCCAAATTTCATGATGCTGGTCTGTGGAAAATTGCGACTTATGAAGAGTACTTGAATGTCTTGGAGCCTACAAAGATAGAAGACCAAAAAGACTTGAATCTGCACCACTTATCTTTGAGGAAGAAAAGTCCAATAAGATGGTTACATACTTATGCAAGCTGTACCAAAACTTCTGTACTTATGCAAGATGACCAATAAAATGTCATCTGGGATATGTATAGATTTTTTAATTTTACAAGCAATATTAGTAGATTGAGAATTTTAACACAAGATCTCGAGAACAAAAGTAACTGCACCTAACCATAGATTGAGAATCTGAACACAAAAGTACAAAGGTAACTGCACTTAACCACTCAAATTACAAAGTGATTGCAAAATTTATAAAGAAAGGTCAAAAAAAATCCTCCGACAAATAATTAAGACCCCGACAAAAAAAAATCCTCCGACAAGTGCATCATGCATGCTCACAATTCGTAAGATTTTTGTAATTTTAATGAGTTATATTTGCATATGTATGAAACTGTAATTTATGTGCAAGGAGAATGTCCAAATGCTATCCATTTAATACCCAATAAAAATATAATATACTCCAACTTCTATCATAAATATTTAATTAGTTTATCTTTATTTGGTAAGGCTAAGCGTTTATCTTTATTTGTATATAATGTTTAAATTTCTTGGATTTGTTAGGTTTATTAGTATTCCCATATCAAAACAAGACGGCAAGAACCGTGTTATAGATGAAATCGAATTGATTTGCAGAGTTCAAATAATGTTTATTGTTCACACTTGATATAGAAAAGGACAGTAACTTATTAGGAATCGATGATTTCATTGACAGTGTCGTAGGTCGACAAAATTTCACCTCAATAGTCCTTAATAATAGAAAGAGGGAAAAAAAAAAGGAACAATTGCTCAAGGCCTGTTTGTCTCTACACTTTCAATTTTGGAATGTGACATGAATTTTATAACTTAAATGATAAAATATAGGATTAATTTCAATTTAGTACTCTGAACTCTTATGCTTAAGGCCTATTTGTCCCTACACTTTCAATTTTAACGATTATATACCCTAAACTTTTCAATTTTTTACAATTCGATTCCGGCATTAACCTTACCGTTAATTGCTGAAGGACCCACAGTCAATTATTTTTGAGTTTGCTGCTCATATCCTAATTGAAAATCCCCTCGCATAAATAATTAATTTTCGTAGAATTGTTTGCATATAAAAATTAAGTTACATTTTTCATTTAATTTGCAGGGACCACCCCGAACATTTTTCATTCTAGAGTTTACAAAGGAGACATGATCAGAAGACCATAACACTTTAAATCTCCACCACTTGTCTTCGTGGAAGATTACTAATATTGCAACAATTTCTGCTAGTTGTACGAAATCTTTTGTAGTTGTTTCCCTCTTTTCGGCCGGGTAGGCCGATGGAAGGAGTTTTTGGTCCTTCTTCTCTTGAGATGCGTAGGCGTGCCACCACCAAACCACTTGATGGCTTGGACGGAAAGATTGTGTGAGTATGTTTGCACTTCTGACTTCTTAATCAAACGATTGATCGACCAAGCAAGGAACCTCTTCTTGGCCTAGGTTCTTTTTCTTCCTTGAGGTCAAGGATGATCGAGCTTTGTATGACTATTTTTAGGATTTTTTGTGATAAGTGTAATGAATGTAAATGCAATAAAAGAAATGACAGAAATGTAAATGCGATAAATTAGATTAAAGCGATAAAGACTTGAATTAAATTCGAATGTAAAGACAATTGAAATTAAATTGCAAGAATGTAAGCTTACACTAGGAAAACGAAGAACTTGGATAATCTGAAAAACTTGAACGATAAAATTCTAGACTATGAATTGAAAAGTACAGGATAAAAAGATAGATTTTGTGTGTTGAGTTGGAGGTCTTTCTATCTTCTTCTGACGACCAATTTATAGAGTTTCCTTCAGCTCATGGGTTTGGCCATTAAATGGCCTCAACTAACTTTCATTGAAAATCCTCCCGATGTTAATGCCTTCCGGAGCTCTAGGCACGAACCACCCGATGTCTTGGAAGTCTTCCCAACATTAATGCCTTCCGGAGCTCTAGGCGTGAACATCCTGACAATTTGTTTCTCTCACACCCTTGCTCACACACCTTGGAGAACTCAATCTACCCTTGGTATTTCATGCACTCACTAGTTTCCAGCTACTTTACCTCTCTCTCACGGCTGCACTCTTGCCTCTATCTTAGCTTAGCTATATCTTCGACCAAAGATGAGAACATCTTGAAACAAGTCCTCAAATTAGGCTTCCATGTTTCCTGCAGGTTGTTCTCTCCTTGGCCAATCAAAAGCAACTTAAAACAAAAGCCCTCCATGGAAAAACACCCAAGGAACCCAAAGAGAGAGGTTAAAAACATGTAGAAAAAATAGCACAGCAGAAACTAGACGGCCGGTTGCTTTTCTTCAATTCCTTGTATCTTTTAGTTGAGCCAACTTCCTCCAACAGATCTTTCCATCCAACCAAGGATTTTTCCACTCAACCAAGGATCCTTAAGTTCAACCGAGAATTTTTAGTTCGACAGAGGATTTTTTAGTTCGATCGAGGATTTTTGGTTCGACCGAGGATTTTTTATTTCGACCGAGGATTTTTGGTTCGACCGAGGATTTTTTATCACACATAGTGGGTGGGTTTAATAATACCAATCAATCATGACATATATATATATATATATATATATATATATATATATATATATATATATATATATATATATATATAAAGTGACCATAATCATGCAAACACTAAAGCTTTGCCGTCACTTTCTCCCATCATCACATAGTTTTATATTACAAAAGTTGCAATCCTCCACCTTGTTGAGCATCTTTCCTCATCTTTTTGTAGAGAAATCCCACGCCTCTTTCATCAATTGCATATGCTCAACTCCAACTTCCCATAGCCAACTTGTGCATGCGTTCCTTCATACTAACTACTTGGATGGTGGATTTTTAAACACACTCAAACAGTAGTTTTTGTCGAAAATTTTCACTAGCTAGTGGAGAGGAAATGCACGTAGCTATCATTGACTTGGAAAAAAAATGTCAGATATTGCACAAGTTGTAAAGGCTGTGTCTTTCCTTCATATCTACTTGATTTTTTATCTGATTCGCACAATGGCCAAGTCACATTTCACTGGCAAACACTACTACAAAAAAGGCAATAGACGACGGAAATTTACCGTTTTCTAGCCGGTAGTGAAATCGACTGACATCTTTTAAAAAACAAAACCACGATGGTAAATCCCTGACGTTGTAAACACATACAACGTCATGCACAAACAAAAACCGACATCTAACTATAGAAAATGAGCCAAAAAAATCAACTGGAATAAGAATACACGACCCTTTTCAAAAATCAATGTTGTTTAAAAATACCAAATATGATGTAGTTTGATAAAATACTCCCGTAAAAGAGATATACCATGACAGTAATTTAAAAGCAATCGACGTTTTTAATACATGTTCCATGACATATGAGCAAATAAGAGTCGTTTCAATGACCCTAGAAGGCTCAGTTTACTAGTCAAACGACGTGTAATCATACTGTAACGACATAGATTAAAAACACAACGACGTGGTTATTCAATATATAACGTCGTATGTGTAAAAGGACAACGTACAAAAAGCTTTTCACTTCGACTACTTAACGACATACGACGTTATTAATATATACTACGCCACATTTTTTTTTTTACCGAACCGTCGTTATTAGTCATCTTTCCGCTTCCTTTGTTTTATAAAACATGATGTGGTAAACCATTATTAACGAGGTAAATATATGAAGATCAACGTCATGCACAAACAAAAACTGACATCTAAGTGTGGTTTACTTTGCATGGCAGGTGCATAGCGACAATTTTTTTAAAAGAGCTGCAGCAGTTCAACTGGGCTCCGCCGCTCGAGCAGAACTACAGGCGCTCGAGCGGCAGAGCGTTACTTCTTGTCTAGACCAAGGCGCTTGAGCGCTTGCTCAAGCGGCAGTACTCAGACTCGAGCGGACACATCAGACAAATTTTCTCCTAGTTTTGGAGTCCTTTAAGTTTCCTATTCTTTCCATAACTGTACTAAAGCCATATGACATATAAATAGGCACTTTAGCGCTAGGTTATTGTAATGTGAGAAAGCTAAGGCATCAAATTGGGTTTGAGCCAAGGGTGAGAGAAAAGAGAGCTAGGATTCGTGAGAGATCAAAGGGGTTTTTCATTGTAACCAAAGGGTTCATTCATACTAGTGAATTTCTCGGGGATCACCAAGAAGACGTAGGCACAATCCCAAACCTCTATAAATTCTTGTGTTCTTTGTGTGTGTGTTTACTTTGTGGTTTCGTGTGTGCTTTATCTTTGTGTGGCTTGTGTGTGATACTTGCGTAGTCCATCAATGACAAAGTCTTGGAGTGTTTTCGCACAAAAGGAAAAACTCACACACACGGATACAATGAGGACTTGAACCCAAGTGCACTTGGAAGCACACCAAAGTCTTAGGTCAATCCAACTAACACCCCATTGATAATTAAAGTCGAATAAAACAGTACAAGAAGGTAATTAATGAATCTTTTAATTACAACATGTGCCAACAATCACTACTAGATTTTTGTATTTGCGCGACGAAGGAGTTTTGGTCGCGCAAAGTACATTTGTGTCGCACAAATAGTAATGCGACAGAATATTCGTCGCGCAAAATATGTCACGCAAAGATCGTAAAGATACACTTTGCGCGACGAACATATTAAAATTGTCGCGCAAAATGAGCGACGGTAAACCTTCGTTGCACACTATTTCGCGGGACGATGAGATTTTTCGTCGGTCAAAGTTTTGCGCGACGAAAATACATTCGTTGCATTAACATAGCGCGAGGAATCATAAGCGTCGCGCTAAAGTACAGGGACGAGAGCATATTCGTGTCGAAAATATTTGCGCGACGAAATATAGTCGTTGTAAGGACACTGCGCGACGACTACCATGCGTGGCGCCGGTACTGTGCGACGAGTATATTCGTGATTAAAATATTTGCGCAACGAAATAGTTTTGTCGCATGTACTTAGCAAGACAACTTCTTTCGTCGCGCAAAATAAAATAAATTCTTTAAAATTTATTTTTACGGTTGTGTATTTTGAAAAACAATTTGCGCGACGGAAACCGTCGTCGTGCTAAAGCAGAGGGACGAGAGTATATTCGTGTCTAGAATATTTGCGCGACGAAATATAGTCGTTGTAAGGACACTGCGCGACGAGTAACGTTCGTGGCGCAGGTATTGTGCGACGAGTGGATTCGTGTTTAAAATATTTGCGCGACGAAATATTTTTACCGCATTTACTTAGAGAGACAAATTATTTCGTCGCGCAAAATAAAATAAATTCTTTAAAATTTATTTTTACGGTTGTGTATTTTCAAAAAAAATTTGCGCGACGGAAACTATCGTCGCGTAAAAAATAAATATATTATTTTTAATTTAAAATTAAATTGAATTATTTTGGTAAAAAAAATAAATTTGGTTTTTTAAAAAAAAAATAATAATAATAATGAAATGAAATTGCAATTAGAAAAAGGTAATAAAGAGAAATATGTAAAATGTTATAACATAATGTATTTAGTACAATAGAAATATTTAAAATGTAATTAAGAATGTTAAAATCTAATCAAACAACCCTCCAAGATCTACATTGTCGTCTGGCAAATGCAGCTCGGAGGTCTGGACATTGTTGACAGGGGGAGAGGTGTGGTTGCCATGCTCGGAGGTCGACGGGGGAGTAAAAGGCGAGATTGAAATGCCGGAGTGAGCGAGGGACTGTAGAATATGAGACAAATGACTCTTGAGGTCCGCCACCTCTGTCTTCAAAGCAGTCACCTCTTCATTTGACTCTGATGATTCATGGGGTCTAGGTGGCCGCTGCCTGGCATTCCCCATCCCTCGACAATATGTCCCTGAGCGCCTCCCGAGACTCTGATCCAAGGTTTCAGTCAGGATTTGAAACCCTGCATCCGATGGAGGAACCACGGACTCGAGCGGCGTATCGGGAGGAAGCTGGGAGGCGGACTCCTGAAGAACCAACTGGCTCCTCTCAATCATAGTCGTCTGTTGAACATAACATAAAATATGAATTAAAACATTCATATAATAACTATAAAAACTTGAAGGCTTACATAATAATTTAAATTAAAGGCTACTTACATGAAGGGACTCCGCCAACTCATTCCCAGGTCGAACATAAACGTCGCCAAATACGTCAATCTCTGGGAATTTGGACCCCCCCCTTAAATTGAGCAGAAAAAAAAAATGTTAGTACGAAAAAAACAAATTAATATTAATGACATATTAAAAAATAAATAAAAACGACTTTATTATTACCTGGCGCTGCGCCTCCATCCTATAAGAGAAGGGCCTGGAACCTGAATGGTGGAGAAGAGTCTTCCTCTGCCTATTGCCCTTATTTGCTTTGGCCTTCTTCTGTTATACAAAAAATAAAAAGTATTAGTTGAAAGTGAATTTAAAAAAAAATTAAATACACATTAGTAAGAAACATGTAATAAGTTTCAATTTAATATATAAAAATACCACATAATCGGCCTCTTGAAAATGACCGCAGAGTCACTGCCAACTATCCTCCCGGCCCTCAAGCTCCTTCGGGCAACCCTCTTGAAGACCAACCTGCGTATGATCATATGCCTGAAAATGGTGATGCAGGTCGCTCTTCCACTGCTTGTACCTGTCAGCAAAGAGTCTGTTGATGTAGGCTAACAACTCTTCGCCGACGTTCTCCAAATTGTAGTTTGTCTAAAATAAATTCATTACATACATTAAATATTAGAAATAAAATTTGAAGGGAAAAACAATGAAAAGGTATAAAATACATACCGACAGGTGTCCTAACATCTCCATCCGCACCTGATCAGGCATGACCCCCCAGGACTTTCATTTGATCGGGCAATAAGTCCGAACGATGGATCCAATGTCATGGGCCAACGAGCTGTGCTGGTCAGCCGTTGGTGCAGCCCGATGTCGCGCGTCGTATGCGATTTTGATACGACTGTTGTTCACCCGGGTGACTTTGGCCGTCATCAACTGGCGACAGGGTCCTCGAGTGTTCTTCTTGGCTGCAAAGAAATATAAAATTAACATTAAATAACAAATCCTACTAACATTCTTGGTCTGAAACAACTAGAGTTGAAGGAAAATCTTTACCTGGTTGTGACCCCGACGCACTAGCAGCAGATGGCGACGTGGTGTCGGTCGTGCTGGGAGGGCGGTGACGCCGCCTGGCACTAACTGGTTGCGCCACTGATGACTCTGATGACACCGGGGCCCGGGAGACGTGGGGAGAAACTGGCATGTCCTGCGACTGTGCTACACCAGTGGGAGCTGACACCGCAGTCGGGGGAGCTGAACTAGGTGAAGTCATCACCGTCTTACGACGTCTGATTAGTTGTGACATCTGATAAGGTCTTACAATTAAAAAAACATCCTTGGGTAAAATTATTATTTTGTAAAAAAAAAAACCTCAAAGCCTAAAGAACAACAAATACAATATTTAAAAAACAAACAGAAACATGTATTCTTTATATGGCAAAAAACAGAAGCACATTTTTTAAAGCAAACAAAATAGAAACATGTATGATATTACAAAAATCAGAAGCACATAATAAAGAAAAATCAAATTGCTGCCCAATTTTGAAATAGTTTGGTTAGTAGCACATAGTTTAAAGCCCCCGAAAATTAATCAAAACACAAAAAACAGCAGCAAATGCTCCAATCAAATTTGAAATCTAACAGCAATACACCTAAAAATTCACAAATCGTACACCACAATGCAATTTCAATACAAAAACAAATCTGAAATAAAAAATACAAATCCAATAAAAAAACAAAATTGAAACAGCAATTTAAACACTTAATATGCCGCAATACAAATCCAATCCAAATCCTAACCAACCATCAGACTAAGCAGCAATTTAAACAATTACAAAATAAATATACAAATAGAAACAACAAAACAATTCCAAACTTAATCCGAAAATTTCTGAAATAAAACTTAAAAATTGAAAAAATAAATATCGGGGAGCGTTGGGAAATTTACCAACTGGGTTTCGAGGGAGACCGGAGAGCACGGCAGTTCGGCGGTGGCGAGCGAGACAGAGAGTGGGGGGCCGCCGTCTAACAAGGATGAGCGGA
Organism: Prunus avium; assembly: GCF_965620075.1. Classification (NCBI taxonomy): domain Eukaryota; kingdom Viridiplantae; phylum Streptophyta; class Magnoliopsida; order Rosales; family Rosaceae; genus Prunus; species Prunus avium. The sequence goes on from NC_142290.1 coordinate 23,968,464, forward strand.
GACGGAGGAGGCGACAGACTGACAGGGGACGGAGGAGAGAGGGACTGAGAGGGATGCGAGGGGACGGAGAAGAGAGGGACTGAGAGGGATAAGTGGGGACGGAGGAGACTGAGAGGGATGAGTGGGGACGGAGAGAGAGCGGGCCGGAGGAGCCACGATATGCGAGGGATGAGAGGGTTCCGGGGAGAGAGGGACTGAGAGGGATGAGTGGGGACGGAGGAGAGAGGGATAGAGAGGGATGAGATAGAGGGAAAGGAGAGAGAGCGGCTGCAAGTTAGGGTTCGAATCGGAAATGGAGGCTGCGATTTTTGATGTCGAGACTGAGAGAGTGAGAGAGGTTGAAGATAGACCAAAACTGCGCGTTTCTTCCCCTAAATGTTTGCGTCTTTGCGCGACGAAAATACATCGGTCGCGCAAAGTTAAATTTCGTACTTTGCGCGATGGATAAATAAATGGCGTCGCGCAAGAAATTTTTAATACGCGGGATTATAACCGCAAAAAATTTGAGAACTTGCGCGACGAAATGAACAAAATCGTCGCGCAATATAAACCCTAAACCCTAAACCCTTTCAGAACCCTAAATCCTGAGAAGTACATTGAGCGACGGCAATTTCATTACGTCGCGCTATCATTTATTGCGCGACAAATCAGACATATTCGTCGCGCAAACTACAAAAAGTAAACAATATAACATGTTAGTGAATATGTTGTTTTAATGGGGCTACGCATTGTACGATGGGTGTTTCACCGATCCAACCGTCAAACTTGTTTGTTTATACTTAGAGATCGTGCACACCAAAAATTGAAAAAATGCAAGATTCATAGATGATGTTACGGGATCAAAATTTTCGACGGTTATAAACTAAAAATCACGATTTAACGGTTTTTTTAACTCCGATTTTGATGATTTTTTACGGGTGCACTCCTTTACTATATATGAATACAATGATTGAATTGGATCGTCATTTAAAGATATTTACAATAGTGGATACCACAAAATTGTATGTTCTATTTAACAAACATATACAAAATGTATTCAACGATCCAACCGGTAGAGTTGTTGGTTTATACTCAGAGATCGTACACGCCAAAATTTAGAAAAAATATACACTCACACATGATGTAACGGGACCAACATTTTCGACGGTTACAAATGAAAAATCAAATTTGAACGATTAATTTAACTCCAAATTTGATGATTTTTTACGTCTACAAACCTTGACCCCGTATGAATATAGTAACTGAATTTGATGTTCATTTAAAAATATTTACAATTTAATTTCGACTTTTTTTTTAAAACACACTTTGCGCGACGATTATATACGTCGCGCAAAGTGAAACTGAAAATAATAAATAATTTATATTGATTATTTTTTAAACGATTATTGCGACAAGGCCGTATACATCGTCGCGCAGATAACTGCGCGACGATAGTCTTCGTCGCACAAGGTTCTTTCTGTTATTTCGCACTAAGTTGAGATTTTTAGGGACATGTCTTTTGCGCGACATGTAAAGTTTTTCGTCGCGCAAGATTATTTTCTATTATTTCAAAAATTTGTTACATATTTGTTAACTGCCGCGACGAAATCCGTCGTCCCGCAAAACCTCCTCTTACGACGGGTAAATATTTTCGTCGCGCAAGATTATTTTCTATTAATCAAAGATTATTGCATATTTGTTAACTGTAGCGACGAAATTTTTTGTCCCGCAAAACCCTCTCGCGCGACGCTATAATAGTATTCGTCGCGCAAAAATGAGACCGGTCAGAGATGACCGGTCGTTTTTTTACAGATTCTTTGGCCCTTTTTTGCAATTCCGACCTCTGTTCAGTTTTTAATCTATAACTTTCTGACCGTATGTTCAAATTTCGATTTCTTTATATGGTTGGATTTAGCACAGAAAAACAAACAACACTGCGCGGACCAAAAGTAAAAAACAGTTACGGATGAAGATTTCCGTCCCGCAAAAATGACGACCGGTCGTTTTAGACAAAAGTACTTTTTTTTTTTAGTACAACTCAAGTACATGAGCATTGAGATTCTTTCTCAATTTGAGATGTCGCTGACCAATTGGGAAGACGTGCAACTTTTCAGACACGAGATTCATTTCCTAACCGTAATAATTTGCATTTACGCCATAATTAAATGTAAAATAATTTAATTACAAAAGTATGAATGACTTGAGTTCATTGCTTTTTACATTAATCTTCTCAGTAAGTATATCCAAATTTTTTAAACTTCGTTTTATTTTTCCACATACATATATAATTGGAAATTAGATATAACAAGTACATATATTCAACAAAAGTAGAGTTGCCAATATATTTACACTAACGTAATTACATTACAAGAAATTACCAATACTAAAACATATTAAGCAACAAATAAATTGCATTATTCATCATCCGAACTATAATAACCTTCGTTGTCTTCGCTATCATCACTTTCAGTCTCCCAATCATCCTCATCATCCTCCTCCTCCTCCTCCTCCTCCATAACTACATCGTATCTAGGAAGATCACCGAGGTCAATTGTAATGGATTGAATTGGTATTTCTCTTGAAGACACTCCTTCGAGCTGAAATGGTTCCTGAACAACATTTGTATCGCGAAGCGTTTCCGCATCATTTTCCATGCAAGATTCTGACCGTTGGTCAGCGACATCGACGTCATATGGGTCTAGTTCTGGTATAGCATATACGTTCCTGTGATCCATCTGCTGAACAACTTTCCACCCGCTCCCTGCTTTAGGGTCATCTACATAGACAATTTGTTTTGCCATGTTTGCCAAAATGTATGGGTTGTCATCGTACCAAGTTCTGTTCATGTTCACAGATAGTAACCCTTGATCGATTTTAACACTTCCCTGCCTATTTGGGTTTGTATCAAACCATCGACACTTAAACATGATGACTTGGTATCGGTCTTTGTAAAGCAATTGCACGACAGTTGTGAGTTTGCCATAGAAATCAATGTCCGTACTTTCCCCTCCACCTGGAACATGGACACCGCTGTTTTGCGTACACAACTTGTCATCACGTGCAGTCCCTAAAAATTTGACGCCATTAACATGACAACCCGAGAATAATTCAGCTCGAATTGGGCCGAATGCCAAGTTATACAACTCTTCACTGTAAGTGGGGGAATTATCTGATTTCAACTTATTCACCTAATATTATACAACAACATTCACATGTTAGTTTGAGAAAATGAAATACTACAATATATATGTCAATTACAAAACACTTATAACTTACATATTCCAAAAACCATTTTGGAAACAATTCACGGTGTTTCTTGGAATACAAATGCGATGGATGTTCTCGCTTCATCATCTCTTCATGCTCATCTAAATATGGCATTATCTCATCACAATTGTTCAATACGAACCAATGCGCCACCTCCATGTCATTTTTGGAAAACGACTCTCCTCGTACAGGATCTCCAAAGGGTCGTGCACTTTGGGCAAAAACAGAAAGTTGCTCATTTCTCACACCTCCGTCATTATTGCGCTGAGGTCGATTGAAAGCCGTGTCCACGTCTTTTAAATACATTCCACAAAAAGTAAGCGCCTCATATTGAACCCAAGCCTCTACAATTGATCCTTCGGGCTTCGCTCTGTTGCGTACGCTTTTTTTCAGCTCTCCGAGTAGCCTGCCAAAATAAAATGAAAAGATGCAAATTAGCAAGTAGGAAGCATGAGATAATGATGCTTACACGAATGATGATGATTATATACCTTTCTATTGGATACATCCAGCGATAGTTGACTGGACCAGCAAGCAATGCCTCTTCTGGTAAGTGAACCATCACATGAATCATACTCGTGAAGAAAGCCGGAGGAAATATCATCTCAAACTTGCATAAGACTTGGACAATGTCATGGCGCAACTGATCAATGTCTGTCTTTCGCAACGTTTTTGCCGTCAGTTGGGAAAAAAATCTGGACAACAATATGATTGGCTTCACTACATCTTCCGGCAATAGGTGTCGAATCCCCACAGGAAGTAGGCGTTGCATAAACACATGACAGTCATGGCTCTTGAGTCCAGTAAATTTACCCCCGTCAACATTCACGCAACGTGCGATATTAGAAGCATATCCGTCAGGAAACTTAACAGACGAGACAAACTGTAGAAACTCTTTTCTGTCATTCGGTTTCATTGAAAAAAATGCAAGATCTCTTATAGCTTTATCAGTGCCCCTTTTCAGCCATAAACCCCTTCGTATGCCCATTCTTTCCAAATCAAGACGAGCTTTTATCGTGTCCTTTGTCTTCTCCTTGATATCTAGAATCGTTCCTATCAATGTGTCAAACACATTTTTCTCAACATGCATAACGTCGAGATTGTGCCTCAATTTTAGTTTCGACCAATATGGAAGCTCAAAAAACATAGACTTGTGCGTCCAGTTCATATGTGTAGCAAGTCAGGTCCGACTAACTGTTTTCCCAAACGGAGCAAATTCCAAACCATTAAGCTGTTCCAAGATTTGATCACTGGACGATTCTCTAGGTCTTGCGCGACGCTCTTTGTTCCCGTCGAACTCTTTATTCTTTTCCCGCCACTCGTGGTCCCATAGCAACCATCTTCGATGCCCAAGGTAACACACTTTTCCAGCGTGCCAACCAGAAGTTACATCTTCCTTGCATACAGGGCATGCCATATAACCCTTTGTGCTCCACCCCGACACCATTGCATATGCGGGAAAATCATTCACAGTCCACATAACTGCCGCCGCAAAGTGAACATCTTCCCAGTGGATTTATCGTACGTACGCACACCGTTTGTCCATAAATCCTTGAGCTCATCAACCAACGGCCTTAAGTACACATCGATTGACCTGCCAGGATCCTCAGTTATCAAAACATTCATCATCATGTACTCTTTTTTCATACATTTCCAAGGCGGCAAATTATATGGGAATACGAAAATCGGTCAAGTGCTGTGGTGTTGGTTTAGAACCCCGTACGGATTGAATCCGTCAGTGGCAAGTCCCAACCTAACATTTCGGGGATCAGCAGCAAACTCGGGGAACGTTTGATCGAACTCTTTCCATGCCTCCCCATCTGCAGGATGCCGCATCACATCGTCGCCTACCCGTTTTTCCTTATGCCATCTCATGTCTGTGGCAGTATGCGTCGACATATACAATCGCTGCAATCTTGGCTTCAGGGGCAAATAACGCATGACTTTTTGTGGAACCTTAGTCATTCTATTCTGAGACGTCTGTTTGAATCTCGACTCATTGCATATAGGGCATGTATCCAATGTTTCATACTCTTTGTAGAATAACATGCAATTGTTTTTGCAAGCGTGGATTTTTTCATAACCCAATCCAAGACCACTCAACATCTTCTGTGCATGTCTGTGGTCTTTCGGCAAACAATTGTCCGTCGGAAGCATTCTCTTGAAAACCCCCAAAAAGTAATCGAAACACAGGTTCGACATACAATACTTTATTTTTCCGTGCATTAGCTCCACAATCGCCGTAAGAACGGAAAAGCTCTCGCACTCCGGATATAACTCTTGGTTGGCATTTTTTAAAAGTTCTTCATACTGTTCAAACTCTGCACTATCCATTGGTGTAGGCACGTCATCTTCCCCTTCCTGATTGCTGCTGGTTGATGCAAATGGAAAAGCATCATGTATAATATCCATGACTTGTTCATTAGCATCCACAATAGGTTCAACATTGTCCACTCTTGTGGCCCTTGAAGACGAACCAATGTCTAATTGTTCCCCGTGATGGTTCCACCTGCTGTATGTCTCAATCATTCCATTCCTTACTAAATGAAATTGAACATTTTCAATTGTATCCCACAACATGTTGTTACACCTCCTACAAGGACATCTGATTCTAGTTGCACCCGGGTTGTGTGACCGTGCAAAGTGAATAAATTCCCCGATTCCATCCAAGTATTCGTCTGCGCACCTGTTAGGGTTCTGTATCCACCTTCTGCTCATAATTCCTGGAACCACAATCACAATACAACAATTATGTTGTATTCTTAGAAAATCACAACGTCACCTTATGCCTCCGGTAAGGGTCCTATCCCATTCGGAAATGCATAGTCATGCCACGTAATTTACATCTACATGAGATTAGATTTCGACGTGGATGAATTTCGGCAGCATCTCGCTACAGTTCTTGAGGTGTACAGTAGATATCAAATACCTACGTACCACCCGAAGAACATACCGAGATGACACCGAAATCTCCACAATCGAAACCTAATCCTGTAGCTGTAAACTACGTGACACGACTATACATTTCCAAACTGTCCAAAATATGGGACAATTCAAGAATTAATTGGACCGTAGTCGTGGTTTAATCACCCATGCGCGGTCCAACTAACCTCGAACGGGAACTAAGCTTTACAATAAAAAATGTATGAAGTTAATTTCAATTAACTTCGTACATTGCCGTGCATAATTTAACAACAAAATACAAATATAATTTCACAAAAATAATATATAAAGAAATTAAATTGATATTTTAAATAAATACAAAACAAATAAAATACCTTCTTCAATATGTCCTGAAATGATTTGCAGCTGAGAAAATGGAGAGAACGGAGAGAGAGAGGGGCAGAAGCAGAGGCAAAACTGATCTTTCAGTTTGCCTTTGCAATGGCTGAAATGAATCTGTTATAGAAGACGGCTTTGCGCGACGAAGGCTTAATTCGTCGCGCAAATAAATAAGTCGCGCAAATTCCATTTCAGCGACTCGCAAAGTCCTGCCGACATCACATCTTTGCGCGACGAACACAGATATTCGTCGCACAAAACAAATTTCATCGCGCAAAATCAACATGCTTGGCGCGCAAAGACGTGCCGACATCACACCTTTGCGCGACGCCAAAATCGTTTCGTCGCACATGATATTAGTCGCGCAATAGAGAATTTCCGTCGCGCAAAAGTCCAGTTTGACACGCACGCAGCCACGCTAGCCTCCTTGCGCGACTACTTTGTTTTCGCCGCGCAAAGTTGTGGCGCGAAACACCTCGAACACTGTTTGTTTTCCCGCAATTAATTTTGCGCGACGTATGGATTTTGTGGTCGCGCAAAACATCATATGGCGACGAATAACTAGTCGTCGCGCAAACAGTTGTGACGCAAAACGTGTTGATTTATAACATTTTAATATTTTGTCCCATTTCTAGATCTCTGAATATTTGTTATTTGCGATTTTTGGGGTATACAATCTCACAGTATATACAAACACGTTTAACGGTTGGATCGTTGAAATTAGTTTTCTATAGTTGAATGAACACTTTCTAGTTTCAAAACATATGGAGGTTGATAACCCTACAAAAAGATTCGTACGTAAATTGATAACCCTGAAATTTATTCGTATGGAGGTTGATAACCATACAAAAAGATTCTCCTCTACCATTCCCATAATTAAAAGGGTATGAATGATGATCTTCACTAAAATCAATGAAAAACATATGATTTAGATGGCAAAATTAAAACTAAGGCTTAGGATTAATGGTTTTGTATATCGTACTTTGCGCGACGGACAGTTTTTGTCGCGCAAAGATGTCATATGCGACGAGTTTAGTCGTCGCGCAAAACATCCTAGAGCGACGAATACGTCGTCATCGCGCAAACAGTTGTCGCGCAAACGTGTTCATTTATAACATTTGAATATTTTGTCCCATTTCTAGATCTCTGAATATTTGTTATTTGCGATTTTTGGGGTATACAATCTCACAGTATATACAAACACGTTTAACGGTTGGATCGTTCAAATTAGTTTTGTACAGTTGAATGAACACTTTTTAGTTTCAAAACATATTTCGCGCTCTTCTCTTCGTAGGGAAATTGATAACCCTGAAATTTATTCGTATGGAGGTTGATAACCATACAAAAAGATTCTCCTCTACCATTCCCATAATTAAAAGGGTATGAATGATGATCTTCACTAAAATCAATGAAACATATATGATTTAGATGGCAAAATTAAAATTTAGGCTTAGGATTAATGGTTTTGTATATCGTACCTTGCGCGACGGATAGTGTTTTGTCGCGCAAAGATGTCATTTGCGACAAGTTTAGTCGTCGCGCAAGAATTAGGCGCCAGAATATTTATTCGCGGTTTTTTCCCCTTGTTTTACGCGACGGTCGTTTGTTCTGTCGCGCAAAGTTGTTTTGCGCGACGAAATTTATTGGTCGCTCTATTTTGCGCTACGCATATGATTGTCTGTCGCGCGATGATCTTTTATACGACGAAATTTCTTCGTCGCGCTAGGCTGCGCTACGCATATTATTGTCCGTCGCGCGTTGATCTTTTATGCGACGAAAGTTCTTCGTCGCTCTTGTTTGAGCTACGCATATGATTATCCGTCGCGCGATGATCTTTTATGCGACGATTTGTCCTTCGTCGCGCAAACTATCGTCGCGCAAATAGAAAAATGTAGTAGTGTATGTATTCTTTTTGCTGAGCCGCACTAAAACATAGACACCAACTTCCTGTTTACATAACAAAATCAATTATTTCTACTCAGCGAATGGAAAACAAATGATGATTTACCAGTAATAATGATTAATCAATTTTATTTAAAGAAAAAGGAAACAAACTATGTAGTAATTTTCCTAGTCTTACCACTGGTCTCTCCTCTTGGCCCTTCTTCACAAGAAAGATTTTATAAAATGGGGATAACACTATTTTGCTATAACCAACCAATAATGTTATGACAAACGTGTTAACACTTTAACATGACATAGTATTATTGGCTGGAAATAGCAACCAGTGTTATCCTTGTTGCAACTAAATTTTTCTCCTTCTTCACCGGTCAAGGTAGACATATTAATTTTCTTCACCACCTGTAGAAAAGAAAACGTGTCCTGAGTGTTGAAAATTCTAGCTTTGCTTGTTCGTGGCAATTTAGGGGGATTTAATAATACACATTTCAATGGCCCTACAGTTTAGTACAGTTGCACATTTAGACTTTAGTGGCATATCTTGTGCTGTAAATTCTACCTCTGTTTGTTTGTGGCAGCTTCTTCTCCTAGAGTGGCACTTTCTACATTGGCGAAGGATGTGAATGTTGATCTTTCATAAAAAACGATTTGACAAAAAACAAGAAATAAACAAATAGATAGAATCGAAAAAATAAATAAATCTTCATACAAAAACAAATGAAGTAATTTGATTTTGTTTGTTTTTTTATTAACAAAAAGAAGGATGCAAACTCAGAACCTCTTAAGTTGAAATCAGTGTTGGCCCGGGACAGGGGAAGTCAGTGTGACTACTCTGGATCCACTGTCCAGGGTGGCCCAAATTTTTTAAAATTTTAATTTTATAAAGAGGTATATTATATTTATTATATATTCTTTTAATATTTTTTTTTTAAAAGTAACATGGGGTGTTTCAACTCTTTTAAGCTCTAATTGATTGTAAATTTGGAAGTTTTAAGTTTGTTGTTGTGGAGGGGATTTCTCTTATTTTAGATTTTTATATTGAAGTTTGAATTTATATAATTTATTTATCTTAAATGTTAAATTTTTAGTTAAACATTGATTTAAAGAATCCATCAAGAATGATGTTTTATATCATTGAATTAATGATGAGGGGGACCACACAATGAATCCCTCAACTATATATTTAAAGAATCCATCAACTGGAGCCTACTAAAGGTAAATACTGCGTGATGAAAATGTTAAATATACGGTCAAAATTACGTTTGTTGACTATACCACAAACTAAAAGGACAAATGGTTAGGCCCGCACCAAGCCTATATAACTAAAGCCCAAGCTCATCAAATTCGAAGCAAAGCAAGCTAAGACATTCCGATGATGAAGACCCTAGTAGTTGTCCTCAGCTTCAGCTTAACCATCCTTTCCTTCGGAGGTAAACAAGCTTCTTATTTTCTTTAAGTTTTTCATTTTGGCCAAACGACAGAAATACTCATTGATCTTTTCTTAAAGTCGAAGCTTCTTTTTTTCTTTAATTTTAATTTAATATTTGGTCACAATAAGTGTGGTTTGTGATTACTGCATCAAATTAAGTGTGGTTTACTTTGCATGGCAGGTGCACATGCAGCGACAATTTCTTTCAAAAACAATTGCCCCTACACGGTCTGGCCAGCAACCCTAACCTCCGATGGAAAACCTCAATTATCAACCACAGGGTTCGAGTTAGCATCCCAAGCTAGCTTCCAGCTAGACACTCCGGTGCCGTGGAACGGCCGCTTCTGGGGCCGAACTGGATGCTCCACGGACGCCTCTGGAAAGTTCGTCTGCACCACCGCAGACTGTGACTCTGGTCAGGTCACGTGCAACGGTAAAGGTGGCATTCCGCCAGCAACTTTAGCGGAATTCAATATTCCAGCAGGCGGAGGACAAGATTTCTACGACGTTAGTCTTGTTGATGGCTTCAACTTGCGCATGTCTGTGACTCCACAAGGCGGTACCGGAGACTGCAGGACGGGTAGTTGCCCGGCGGACGTGAATGGAGTTTGTCCGAGTGAGCTGCAAAAGAAAGGGCCCGATGGGAGCGTGGTTGCCTGCTTGAGCGCATGTGTTGCATTCGGTGACCCACAGTACTGTTGCACTCCGCCTAACGAAACTAAAGAGAAATGCCCACCGACAAATTACTCTCAGATATTCCATAACGCATGCCCCGACGCTTACAGCTACGCTTATGATGACAACAAGGGTTTATTTACGTGCTTTGGTGGACCTAACTACGCCATTACTTTCTGCCCATGATGAGCATACATAAATATGAACTATAGAAAGGACAAGATCTCTAATAAAGATAGGACTCTCGACATGTAATGTGTCGATAATTAGTCCTGCTCTATATTAAACGTTTGATCTTTAATAAAGGTAAGACTCTCGACATGTAATTGGTAACGTGTCAATTATTATAGTCTGGCTATGTATCAAGCATTTGATCTTCAATAAAGAGAATTGTCCACTTGTAATTGATAATGTGTCGATATCGATATTATTATCATCAATAATAAAAATATTGATATGTTAACGATATACTTTTGCCAACTTCAATAAAATATCTATGTGAATATTGATAGTCCGGTATTTAATTAAAGATAGAATTAACGTCATGCAAAAATAATTTTTCGAAGATATATTGCACACAGAATTTGTGTGAAATATAATATTACCCCTCTTTCTTTATGTTACAATAACAGAAAATTACGAATGATTTTATGTGAACGAATGGTGTCCACATGATGCAATGAGGTTCAGTAGCAAATGATAAGTACAGTAACATGTCAAAATGGATAAAAAAAAACATCAATTTCAAATAAATCTACATTTTAAAATGCATGTCATGTCATTTAATCTTCAAATGTGAGTAAAAAATTTGATCTCCGTAAAATTATTGAGAATAAATTGCAATTAATGCATTGAAAAAGCCATGCCCATGAAAATGGACGTCCATATCTTAATGGAAAAAGCTTGGCTCCTTAAAATTAAGGAGGAACTCCTTACCATAAATGTTGTTTTGACACATGTCAAGTTTTTAAATATTCTTTTTTTGGTTGTTGAAAATTTTGTCAAAATCCCATTGGTTTTAAGGAGAATCTCCTCCTTAATTTGAAGGAGCCAAGCCATGCTCTTTGAGGGTGTCTATATGGTGCTCATCATGTACTACGAACAAACAAACTATTGAGATTGTGCTTATACGAGAGATATACTTGGATTTTATGGACTAATAATTACGTTAATTTCTTCAAAGGTTTTCCTTATGCTTTTCTGTGACATTGTACTCACATTGAGGAGGAACTCTTTCTTACCATAAATGTGGTTTTGACACGTGTCAATTTTTTCTTTTTTCTTTTTTCTTTTTTGTTGAAATTTGACAAGTGTCAAAACCCCATTGGTTTTAAGAGATATACTTGAGGGTATCTCTATCTCTATGGTGCTCATCATGTACTACGAACAAACAAACTATTTTGAGAGATATACTTGGATTTTATGGACTAATAATTACGTTAATTTCTTCACAGGTTTTCTTTATACTTTTCCGCGACATTGTACTCACACTCAATGTTAAAAGTTCGATGGCTAGCTAGAAGGAGAGGACAAGAGTCGAATAAAGTGAAGCAAGTCAATGCTTTGTGTGCCATACATATAATTGTCTCAAAACTATCCACACACAGGCCTAGGCCTCTGTCAAGGATCTTACGCCATCTATATTGACATTATTAACATCATTTAATTCTCAAGTCATGCATATATAATAGTAGCTAGGTTTGGTTGGCAGCTTCTATAGGGCTGGCCTTGCTCAGCTACGCTCAATTATTTTGTCTACTGCTATGTTAACCTACTTAATTCGCCACTAGGAAATAGCTCAATTGGTTGAGCTCTTCCACCTCCACTCATGTCGGCTGAGGTTCGAAATTCTCAGACACCCAATGATTATTTGTATAAATCCCTCTCCCCCAAATGCTTGTACTGAAAAAAAAAAAAAAAAAAAAAAAAAAACCTAGTTCCTTCAAATCTTTGAGTTGAGGGACAATATATACCTCAAGATTAACTCTTAATATTGCTTTCGGTACCCATAAGGATGGATACACATAGAAACTAGAAGGGAAAACGTCTCAGGCCAAAAAACGGAATTACATCGTTTTCTATGTTCCAATGATACAGTGATATATATTGCTGCTGTGAATAATACATCCAATAAATAATCAATTAATTTTCTAAGTATTCATGAGTAACATACGACCCCAAATGAATCCATCTAGAAAGCCGACGAGTGTTTTAACCATTTGCTAAATGACAGCAATCATAGCCAAAGTGGTGGTCATGAAGTGATACTTCTGGACTTGGACCTGGGCGGCTCGACTTAATTGCTGAGAACCGCAAGTCATGCATGAAAAGATGCATTGATTGAAAGGCTAGGCGTTTCTTTTTCTCTCCTGGCTAAAGGCAGAGTTCCCCTTTGAATTCTCTTGCAAATTCTCTTTTGAATTTTCCTCTCATGAAATTTAACCTAGCCCTAAAAGTCCTATTTATAACTTATAGGACTTGGGTTATAAGTTAAGTAGGAATAGGAAACTAAAACCCTATTAAATTAGGCTAGAAAACCTCAGAATAATAGGAACACCAAGTCAAACGCCAAGGATCTGTGTTGGATTTGCGACGTCCGCTTGAGCACTTGCACTTTCGCTTGAGCCCCTAGGACTGGGCGGAAAAACGTCTCCCTGCTACTTGAGCGCCTATAGCTTCTGCTCGAGCACCAGAACCTAGAGAACTGGTCTTCTTTTGCCGTTTCTTCGTCCTCCTTTTGCATTTATGGTGAGCCAACTTCAACATGTTTACCTTCTCTTTTGTCAAGAACTAATTTTCCTTACTAGGGCTGTGATGTAGCCTTACCATGAACACTTAATTTTTATAGTTATATTAATTTTTTATTACTATTCCATGTTGAGTATTTGTTACTACTTTTAATGCTTTAAATATCTAGCTAGTATTTAATTGATGATTCAAGTGGAGACCGAGAGGAGATGTTTGGTGTTTGCTTCTCGTAACAAATACTATGTCTTGAATGAGTGTCTGAGAGGGACTAATATGACTTATGCAGTTTTCTTGCAGGTTCTCATAGAACTTAATGGGTTCTTGATTTTCTAAATCCGTTGCTCGAGAGAGAATGAGTTGTTAATTAAGAATCCTGTTGGTTGAACCCAAGAGGGGATATCTAGAAACCAATTGTCAACATGGATAGTAATTAGGGTTAATTGGCTATGAGAATTAAGTGGAATTGGTTATGGTGAAATCAAATGCTCTAGTGTCTCATTAACTTGATTCTCCATCGTTAATTAAATTTGTATTTTTCATAACTATTTCTGCTTAATAAATCAATCAATCTTCTTAATCAACGATTCAAATAAACTTTTGAATTAATCATAATTGGTAATTAATAGGATTTTACAGTCTTAGTGGGAACGACACTCTATTTAATTCTATATTACTTGTGCAGATTGTAAGCTTGCAATAATTTCACAACAAGCGCCCTTGTGGAGGATAGTAAATAACTGCCAGAAAAACAATTCTTGAGTTTACTCAGCAAACAACATTATAATAGATGAGAGAGAAATCACATGCGAGAGTATAAAGTCAAGAAATTTGGAATCGATAAAAAGGATGTATCAAATCTTGTTCATCTTTGATGTGAAGCTTAGACAGAGACAGATGAAGAAAATCGTGATGTTCCTTTTGGAAAGGAAAAGTAAAGAAAATCGTGATGTTCCTTTTGGAAAGGAAAAGTAAATTTTTATGGGTTAGTGATGAATTTAGATGCATTGGTGCAAACTAGAAACATGAATAGGAAGGAAGTTATAGCTAACCGTGGTGTTAAAGTATCGTGCAAATATGTTGTCGTTTGTAAAACAGAAATTAAAAAAATCATGTTAAGCCTTGAACATATCCATCACAATAAACATTTTTTTTTTGTCGAAATGGATATAGACAATGAGTTTTGTGGCCCGGGGGTCAAACGATCGGCAATATAATTGAAGATAGTTGCAGCCAAATCAATTTAGCAAAGCGACGACTTCCAAATTTCATGATGCTGGTCTGTGGAAAATTGAGACTTATTAAAGATTACTTGAATGTCTTGGAGCCTACAAAGATAGAAGACCAAAAAGACTTGATCAATCTGCACCACTTGTCTTTGAGGAAGAAAAGTCCAATAAGATATGGTTACATACTTATGGAAGTTGTACTTATGCAAGATGACTAATAAAATGTCATCTAGGATATGTATAGATTTTTATTTTTCACAAGCGATATTAGTAGATTTAGAATATGAACATAGGATCTCGAAAACAGAGGTAACTACACTTAACCACAGATTGAGAATCTAAATACAGAAGTAAAAAGGTAACTGCATTACTCAAATTACAAAGTGCTTATTGCAAAATTTATAAAGAAAGGTCATAAAAACATCCTCCGACAAATAATTAAGACCCCGTGTAGAAAGCTGTAAATCATAATTTGATCAATCATTTAGTAGTAAAGGCAGCAAGCATCACCAAAACGTGCGAGCGGTGTCGTGGTCATGAAATAACTACTTGTCGAAATGGGCTTGGACCTGGGCGGCTTGACTTGATTGCCGACTAGGAGACAAGTGCAAGTCTATGCATCATGCATGCTCAAAGGATGCTACTTGCACTACTAAATATCACTGTTTGCGCGACGAAGACAAATTTGTCGCGCAAAGTACAAAGTAGTCGCTCGAATAACAGCGCGACGAAATGACCGTCGCGCAAACTCAGTCGCGCGAAGTCCGTAAAGAAAGCCCTTGCGCGACAGAACATTGGTCATTTCGTCGCGCAACAAGCTCGTTGCACCAACAGTGCTGGGACGGCTACAATTCGTCGCGCAAACATTTTGCGCGACGATTATGTGTTCGTCGCTCAAAACTGTGCGACGATTTTTCGTCGTCGCACAGACATTTGAGAGGCGGCATAAGAATTGTTGCGCACCTTTATGCGCGACGAAAAAAAAATTGTCGCTCAAACCTGGTGCGACGAATTACCATCGTCGCACAGACATTTGAGAGGCAGCATAAGGGTCGTCGCTCAGCTTTATGCACGTCGAAAAATAACTGTCGCACAAACCTGGCGCGACGATGAACTTTCGTCGCGCAGTCTTATGCGCGACAAAGAATAGATTGTCGAACAAACCCTGTGCGACAATGCCATTTGTCGCGCAAACATAGAGCGACAAAATTCTCGTCGTCGCGTTGCCTTTAGGGGACGACATTTTTCGTCGCGCAAACGTAAATATATTGTTTCTCCATTTAAATTATAATGGTTTGTATTTTCCTGTGGAAAATTTTGCGCGACGACATCACGGCATATGTTCGTCGCGCAAAAGAGTAATTAAATTATTATTTTTTTCTTTTTGGGGAAATTTTTGTTTGGTTTATTTATTTTTATAATTAAATGAAATGACAATAAAAAAATGTAATTAAGAGAAAGTTTTTGTTATAACATAATATAGAGTCAAATACAAGAAAAATGTTTCAAATGTCATAAAGAAAATAGAAAACTAATCAAACATTGTTTGATAATCTACTTGGTCTCCGATCTGGACATTGTCGACAGGGGCAGAGGTTTGATGGCCATGCTCGGGTTGGATGGGCTCAGAGGTGGATGAAGGAACAAAAGACGGTACAGGAATGCCGGACTGGGCGAGGGACTGTAAGAACGAATCCATCTGGGACATCCGGGCTTCATGCTCGCCCATCTGGGCCACCTTTGCTTCAAGCTCGGCCATCTGGGCCACCCGGGCTTGAAGCTGGTCCATCTGGGACATCCGGGCTTCAAATTGGGCCATCATTGCTGTCATAGCACTGTTTGACTGGGACGATGAACGGGATCTAGGTTCCCGCCGCCGGGCATTCCCCATCCCTCGACAATATGTCCCTGGCCGCCTCCCGAGAGTCTGCTCCAAAGCCTCCGTCAAGATCAGAAACCCTGCATCTGGTGGAGGAGCCACGGACTCGAGCGGCGTATCGGGAGGAAGCTGAGAGGCGGACTCCTGAAGAACCAACTGGCTCTTCTCAATCATGGTCATCTATTTGACATAACATAAAATATTAATTAAAACATTCATATAATAAAGTTGAAACTTGAACGTGTAAGAGAATAATTATAATTAAAGACTACTTACATGAATGGACTCCGCCAACTCATTCCCAGGTCGAACATAAACGTCGCCAAAGACATCAATCTCTGGGAATTTGGACCCCTCCTAATTGAACAAGAGAAAAAAAATTGTTAGTACAAAAAAAACAAATTAATATTAAATACATTAAAAAGTAAATAAAAATTATACAATTATTACCTGCCGCCGCGCCTCCATCCTATAGGAGAAGGGCCTGGCACCTGAATGGTGGAGAAGAGTCTTCTTCGCCCTATTGCCCTTATTTGCTTTGGCCATCTTCTGTTATACAAAAAATAAAATATTTTAGTTGAAAATGAAATGAAAACAGAATTTTGAACTTAGTAAAAAAAAAAAAACCACATAATCTGCCCCCTGAAAATGACCACAGAGCCACTCCCAACTATCCTCCCGCCCCTCAAGCTCCTTCGGGCAACCCTCCAGAAGAGCAACCTGCGGATCATCATATGCTTGAAAATGGTGGTGCAGGTCGCTCTTTCACTGCTTGTACCTATCCGCAAACAGTCTATCGATATACCCGAACAAATCGTCGTTGAGATTCTCTAAATTGTAGTTGATCTGCAATAAATTAATTACATGCATTAAGTACTAGAAATATATAAAATTGGAAGGGAAAACAATTAAAAGGTAGGATACATACCGACAGCTGTCCACGCACCTCCATCTGCACCTCGTTAGGCATGGCCTTCCAAGACTTCCATTTCATGGGACAATGGGTCCGAATGACTGAACCAACATCGTGGGCCAATGAGCTATGTTGGTCCGCAGTAGGTGCAGCCCGATGACGCTCGTCGTATCTGATGTTGATACGACTGTTGGTCACCCGAGTGAGCTTCGCCGTACTCAACTGGCGACAAGGTCCTCGGGTGTTCTTCTTGGCTGCAAAGATATTTAAAATTAACGTTAATTAACAAATTATTAAAAAAAAATAATGGTACAGTTTATTGGTAGGTAAAGGAAATCTTTACCTGGTTGAGAACCCGACGCACCAGCAGCAGAGGTCGAAGCGGTGTCGATCAAGTGGGGAGGGCGATGACGCCGCCTGGAGCTAACAGGCTGCGCAACTGAGGACTCTGATGACGCCTGTGCATGGGAGACGTTCGGAACAGATGGGATCTCGTTCAACTGTGCTGGAGCAGTGACAGCTGACGTCGCAATCGGGGGAGGCAAACTATGAGGACTCGTCACCGTCTTACGACGTCTGATAAGGTTCGACATCTGCACAACTGATAAGGTCTTAAAATTAAAACATCCTTGCCTTAAAATGTTTGTTTATTTTTAAAAAAACAACCTCAACAACTAATCAACAGCAAATTCAATATTTAGCATACAAATACACAGAAACATGTATTCTTATAAATAAATAAAAATTAAACAGATGCACATTGTTTTAAAGCAAACAAAACAAAAACAGATATATATTAAAAATAACATATGCACATTGTTTGCAAACAAAACAAAAACATATATATATATATAAATAAATAAAAACAGAAACAAATATTCATCTCAACAAAATGAACATCTAATTTGGTTAGTTGCACATATATTAAATCTGAAAAGCAATCCAAATACAAAAAACAGAAAATTACGAAAAGCAATCAAAATACAAAAAACAGAAAACATAAAATTGTGCTCCAATCAAATTTAAAATCTGAAACCAAACCAAATACAAAATCACAAATCCAACACTATTTCAACATTTCCAATAAAATCTGAAATCACAAATGCAAATCCAATACAAAAAGGAAATTGAAACGGAGCAATCCTAACCAACCACCAGACTAAGTAATGTAAACACTTACAAAATAAATATACAAATTCAAACAGCAGATTTCAGAAATTTAATCCTAACATATATTTTAATCCACAACTTTCAGAAAAAAAAAATCCAAAAACTTGTAATTATAAATCGGGGCTAGAGTCGGGACTTTTACCGTATGGGTTTCGACGGTGGAGAGCGAGAGAAAAATCGAAGGGCCGTCGTCTGATGGAGGAGCGAGTGACTGAGAGCGGACGGAGGAGACAGGGACAGAGAGGAATGAGTGGGGATGGAGGATAGAGGGACTGAGAGGGATGAGTGGAGACGGAGGAGAGAGGGATGAGTGGGGACGGAGGAGAGAGCGGCTGAGAAGGATGAGGGGCGGGGCTGAGAGCTTGCGATAGAGACTGGGTGAGAGATTTGGGGGTGCGAAGGAGAGAGACCGGGTGAGAGATCAATGGGTTCGAAGGAGAGAGAGATAGAGGGGCTGAGAGGTTGAACGCGAGAGAGAGAGTGGCTAAGAGATTTGAGGGTTCGACGGATTTTAGGGTTCGAGGAGAGAGAGACAGAGGGGCTGAGAGAGGTTGAAGAAGAACAGAAATGCGCGTTTTTTTTCATAAAAGCTTCGCCAACTTGCGCGACGAAAGATGTAAAATGTCGCGCAAAGATAAATATCGCACTTTGCACGACGGATAAAATAACCTGTCGCGCAAAGAATTATTAATTCGCGGGATAAACTCCGCCAAAAATTTGGGCGACTTGCGCGACGACATTTTTTACAACGTCGCGCAAAGATAAACCCTAAACCCTAAACCCTAAACCCTAAACCCTAAAACATGGTCCAGAAACCCTTACTTACATTGCGCGACGGAAATAAGTCTAACCTGTCGTGCCAAGAATTTTTAATTCGCGGGATAAACTCCGCCAAAAATTTGGGCGACTTGCGCGACGACAATTTTTTCAACACGTCGCGCAAAGATAAACCCTAAACCCTAAACCCTAAACCCTGAAACCTGGTCCAGAAACCCTTACTTACATTGCGCGACGGAAATAACTTCATACGTCGCGCGCAGAGCTATTGCGCGACGGAAATAATGTTATTCGTCGCGCAAGAAAATCATGGAAATGTTAGTGAGTATATTGTTTTAATGGGGCTACGCATTCTACAATACTAGTTTCACCGATCCAACCGTCAAACTTGTTTGTTTATACTTAGAGATCGTACACGCCAAAAATTGAAAAAAATATACATTCATAGATGATGTTACCGGACCAAAATTTTCAACGGTTATAAACAAAAAATCACGATTTAACGGTTATTTTAACTCCGATTTTGATGATATTTTACGGATGCACTCCTTTACCGTATATAAATACAATTACTGAATTTGATCTTCATTGAAAAATATTTACACTAGTGGATACCACAACATCTTATGTTATATTTAACAAAAGTACATCAACAACTCTTAATGTTTGTGAATATATAGTAATTGGCTACATACGCATTCTACAAAACTATTTTCAACGATCCAACCGTCAAACCTGTTTCTTTAAACGTAGAGATCGTACTTAAAAAAAATTGGAAAAAATATACAGTCCTAGATGACATAACGGGACCACAATTTTCGACGGATATATATGAAAAATCACGATTGAACGGGTATTTTAACTCCGATGTTCAAGATTTTCTATGGGTGCACCTCTTTACTGTATATGAATACAATTACTGAAGTTGATCTTCATTTAAAATTATTTACACTAATGGATAGTTCGTTTAATTTCTTAACTATCATGCCATATAAAAGAAATAAAATTTAAAAACTTGGTTTGGGCGACGAATGAGCTCCTTGTTCGTCTCTGAAGGTTTGCGCGACGTATAATCATGTTCGTCGAGCAAAGATGATTTATCTAATTCGTAAATTTTTGTAATATTTGGAACAATGCGCGACCGATAAATCGTACTCGTCGCGCAAAGATGATTTTTAACATTATTATCACATATTTGCTTTTGCGCGACAACGATGTCCGTCCCGCAAAGAAAGATTGTGCGATTTTGAAAATATTATCCGTCGCGCAAATGTAAAGACCGGTCGTCCAGCGTAGACGACCGGTCGTTTTTTCACAGATTGTAATTGCTCTTTTTCACTTCCAACCTATTTTGCGCGACGAATATATCCGTCCCTCCAAGTATGATTGTGCGACGCGAACTATTTCATTTCGTCGCGCGAATTTAACGACCGGTCGTTTAGTGTCGACGACCAGTCGTTTTTGCACAGATTCTATTTTTTTTTAAAACTTCCAACCTATTTTGCGCGACGAATGTATCCGTCCCTCCAAGTATGATTGTACGACGCCAACAATTTAACTCCGTCGCCCGAATTGAACGATCGGTCGTCTAGTGTCGACGACCGGTCGTTTTTGCACAGATTCTAAGCACAGATTCTAATTTTTTTTTACTTCCAACCTATTTTGCGCGACGAACATATCCGTCCCTCGAAGTATGATTGTGCGACGCCAACAATTAAATTTCGTCGCGCTAATTTAACGACCGGTCGTCTAGTGTCGACGACCGGTCGTTTTTGCACAGATTCTAAGCACAGATTCTAATTTTTTTTTACTTCCAACCTATTTTGCGCGACGAACATATCCGTCCCTCGAAGTATGATTGTGCGACGCCAACAATTAAATTTCGTCGCGCTAATTTAACGACCGGTCGTCTAGTGTCGACGACCGGTCGTTTTTGCACAGATTCTAATTTTTTTTTTAACTTCCAACCTATTTTGCGCGACGAACATATCCGTTCCTCGAAGTATGATTGTGCGACGCCGATTATTTAATTTCGTCGCGCCAATTTAACGACCGGTCGTTTTTGCACAGATTCTAATTTTTTTTTTTTTAACTTCCAACCTTATTATGCGCGACGACAATATCCGTCCCCCAAAGTATGATTTCGCGACGACAACAATTGATGTCCGTCGCGAAAATTTAAAGACCGGTCGTTTAGTTTCGACGACCGGTCGTTTTTCCACATATTCTAATTTTTTTTTTAACTTCCAACCTTATTATGCGCGACCAATATGTTCGTCCCGCAAAGTGTGATTGTGCGACGCGGACCAAATGTTCGTCTCGCAAAGTCAACGACCGGTGTGTAGACGACCGGTCGTTTTTTGACAGATTGTAATTGGCTGATTACCACTTATAACATCTGTTCAGTTTTGAATCCATAACTTCTTAACCATATGTCCAAATTTCATGTTATTTATACGGTTGGATTCAGCACAGAAAAACAAAGAACATAAAGCGGACCAAAAGTCAAAAACAGTTACGAAAATGAACAGAATTCAATAAAAGAAACGAAAAACGTTGCAAACACGTTACAAAGTTCCCCACATATATTGAAGGTTTGGATATACATTCCACAAATATTCGAACAATATTCAAACAAATATTTAAGGTTTGGATAATCATTTAATATGTTTTACATGGCAAGTCGCAAATATTTTACATTATTCATCATCTGAACTATAATAATCTTCGTTTTCGTCGCTATGATCACTGTCGGTCTCCCAATCATCCTCCTCCTCCTCCTCCTCCTCAAGTACATCATCATCATTGTTCGGGCCCACGGTTGGATCGTATCGCGGAAGATAACCGAGGTCAATTGTAATTGACTGAATCGGTATTTCTCTTGGAGACACTCCTTCAAGCTGAAAAGGTTCCTGTACGACAATTGTATCTCGAAGTGTTTGTGCATCATGTTCCATGGAAGATTCGAAACGTTGGTCAGCGACGTCGACGTCGTTGTCAGATGGGTCTAGTTCTGGTATAGCATACACATTCCTCTGACCCATCTGCTGAACAACTTTCCACCCGCTCCCTGCTTTAGGGTCATCTAGATAGACAATCTGTTTTGCCATGGTTGCCAAAATGTAAGGGTCGTCATCATACCAAGTTCTGCTCATGTTCACAGATAATAACCCATGATCGATTTTAATACTTCCCTGCCTATTTTGGTTCGTATCAAACCATCGACACTTAAACATGATCACTTGGTATCGGTCTTTGTAAAGCAATTGCACGACAGTGGTGAGTTTGCCATAGAAATCAATGTCTGTACTTTCGCCTCCACCTGGAACATGGACACCGCTGTTTTGCGTACACAACTTGTCATCTCGTGCACTCACCAAAAACTTGACGCCGTTAACATGGCAACCCGAGAACAATTCAGCCCGAAGTGGGCCGAATGCTAAGTTATATAACTCTTCACTGTAAGTGGGGGAATTCTCTGATTTCAACTTGGTCACCTAATATTATTAAAAAAAAAATTCAATAGCATGGAAATGTTAGTTTGACAATTTCAAATACTACAATATATAGGTCAATTACAAAATACTTATAACTTACATATTGCAAGAACCATTTTGGAAATAATTCACGGTGTTTCTTGGAATACAAATGTGATGGATGTTCTCGCTTCATCATCTCTTCATGCTCATCTAAGTATGCCATTATCTCATCACAATTGTTCAATACGAACCAATGAGCTACCTCCATATCTTTCCTGGAAAATGACTCCCCTTGTACAAGATCTCCAAAGGATCGTGCGCTTTGAGAAAAAACAGAAAGTTGCTCATTTCTCACACCTCCGTCATTATTGCGCTGAGGTCGATTGAAAGCCGTGTCCACATCTTTTAAATACATTCCACAGAAAGTCAGCGCCTCATATTGAACCCAAGCCTCTACAATTGATCCTTCGGGCTTCGCTCTGTTGCGTACGCTTCTTTTCAGCTCTCCGAGAAGCCTGCCAAAATATAATGAAAAGATGAAAATCAGGAAGTAGCAAGAATACGAACCAATGATGCATACAGAAATGATGCCAAGTTATATACCTTTCTATAGGATACATCCAGCGATAGTTGACTGGACCCCCAAGCAATGCCTCTTCTGGCAAGTGAACCATCACGTGGATCATACTTGTGAAGAAAGCCGGAGGGAATATCATCTCAAACTTGCATAGGACTTGGACAATGTCATCGCGCAACTGATGAATGTCTGTCTTTTGCAATGTCTTTGCCGTCAGTTGGGAAAAAAATCTGGACAACAATATGATTGGCTTGACTACATCTTCCGGCAACAGGTGTCGAATCCCAACAGGAAGTAGGCGTTGCATAAACACATGGCAGTCATGACTCTTGAGTCCGGTAAATTTACCCCCGTCAACATTCACGCAACGTGCGATATTAGAAGCATACCCATCAGGAAACTTTACAGACGACACAAATTGTAGAAACTCTTTTTTGTCATTCGGTTTCATGGAAAAAAACGCAAGATCCCTTATAGCTTTATCATTGCCCCTTTTCAGCCATAAACCCCTTCGTATGCCCATTCTTTCTAAATCAAGACGAGCTTTTATCGTGTCCTTTGTCTTGTCCTTGATATCTAGAATCGTTCCCATCAATGTGTCAAACACATTTTTCTCAACATGCATAACGTCGAGATTGTGCCTCAATTTTAGTTTCGACCAATATGGGAGCTCAAAAAACATAGACTTGTGCGTCCAGTTCATATGTGTAGCAGGTCTGGTTCGACTAACAGTTTTCCCGAACGGAGCAAAATCCAAATGGTTAAGCTGATCCAAGATCTGATCACCGGACGATTCTCTAGGTCTTGCACGATGCTCTTTGTTCCCGTCGAACTCTTTATCCTTTTCCCGCCACTCGTGATCCCATGGCAACCATCTTCGATGCCCAAGGTAACACACTTTTCCAGCGTGCCAACCAGAAGTCACATCTTCCTTGCATACAGGACATGCCATATAACCCTTTGTGCTCCATCCCGACACCATTGCATATGCGGGAAAATCATTCACAGTCCACATAACTGCCGCTCTCAAAGTGAACATCTTCCCAGTGGATTTATTGTACGTGCGCACACCGTTTGTCCATAAATCCTTGAGCTCATCAACCAACGGCCTTAAGTACACATCGATTGACCTGCCAGGATCCTCATTTATCAAAACAGTCATCATCATGTACTCTTTTTTCATGCATTTCCAAGGCGGCAAATTATATGGGAATACGAAAATCGGCCAAGTACTGTGATGTTGGTTTAGAACCCCGTACGGATTAAATCCGTCAGTGGCAAGTCCCAGCCTAACATTTCGGGGATCAGCAGCAAACTCGGGGAACGTTCGATCGAACTCTTTCCATGCCTCCCCATCTGCAGGATGCCGCATCACATCGTCGTCTACCCGTTTTTCCTTATGCCATCTCATGTCTGTGGCAGTATGCGTCGACATATACAATCGCTGCAATCTTGGTTTCAGGGGCAGATAACGCATGACTTTTTGTGGAACCTTAGTCATTCTATTCTGAGACTTCTGTTTGAACCTCGACTCATTGCATATAGGGCATGTATCCAATGATTCATACTCTTTGTAGAATAACATGCAATTGTTTTTGCAAGCGTGGATTTTTTCATAACCCAATCCAAGACCACTCAACATCTTCTGCGCCTGTCTGTGGTCTTTCGGCAAACAATTGTCCGTCGGAAGCATTCTCTTGAAAACCCCCAAAAAGTAATCGAAACTCAGGTTCGACATACGGTACTTTACTTTTCCATGCATTAGCTCCACAATGGCCGTCAGAACGGAAAAGCTCTCGCACCCCGGATATAACTCTTGGTTGGCATTTCTTAACAGTTTTTCATACTGTTCAAACTCTGCACTATCCGTTGGTGTAGGCACATCATCTTCCCCTTGCTGATTGCTGCTCGTCGATGCAAATGGAAAAGCATCATTTATAATATCCATGACTTGTTCATTAGGTTCCACAATAGGTTCAACATTGTCCACTCTTGTGGCCCTTGAAGACGAAGCAATGTCTAATTGTTCCCCGTGATGGTTCCAAGTGCTGTATGTCTCAATCATTCCATTCCTTACTAAATGAAATCGAACAGTTTCAATTGTCTCCCACAACATGTTGTTACACTTCCTACAAGGACACCGAATTCTAGTTGCACCCGGGTTGTGTGACCGTGCAAAGTGAATAAAGTCCTCGATTCCATCCAAGTATTCGTCTGCGCACCTGTTAGGGTTCTGTATCCACCTTCTGCTCATAATTCCTGGAACCACAATCACAATACAACAATCATGTTGTATTCTTACAAAATCATAACGTCACCTTATGCCTCCGGTAAAGGCCCTATCCCATTCGGAAATGCATAGTCATGTCACGTAATTTACAACTACATGAGATTAGATTTCGACGTGGATGAATTTCGACAGCATCTCGGTACAGTTCTTGAGGCGTACCGTAGATATAAAATACCTACGTACCACCCGAAGAACGTACCGAGATGACACCGAAATCTCCACAATCGAAACCTAATCCTGTAGCTGTAAACTACGTGACACGACTATGCATTTCCAAACTGTCCAAAATATGGGACAATTCAAGAATTAATTGGACCGTAGTCGTGGTTTACCCACCCATGCGTGGTCCAACTAACCTCGAACGGGAACTAAGCTTTACAAAAAAAAAATGTATGAAGTTAATTTCAATTAACTTCGTACATCAACGTGCATAACTGAACAACATAATATAAATATAATTTCACAACACAATTTAAACATAATGTAATTAATTTTATATAATACCTTCGCAATCGTTCTCCACCAATCGCTAATCACATATAATATCCCTATATACAACGAAATTAATGGCGTTAGTATGAATTTACAGTAATATTTTTACACTAACGACAAAAAATACATAATCAATGAACTTACCGGAGGCAGAAATAGTTTAACTCATAAACGAAATGAGATTGATGCGTTTGCTTGGCATATGACGTTCGAGATAGAGGGAGAGAGTGGTTGAGGCAAGCTGCAATTTTTTTGCAGTTTGCCTCTGCCATGGCTGAAACTGAATAAGTAATAAACGACGATTTTGCGCGACGGATGTATATTTTCGTCGCGCAAAACTGCAAGCCATTGCGCGACAAATAACAATTTTCGTTGCATATTATTCGACGCGCAAACGTATTTGCCGTCCCGCAAAATTCCTTCCCCGGCGCGCATGGTGATGCCGACATCCATTTTTGCGCGACGGATTAAACATTAACCGTCGCGCATATATCCGTCGCTCAAATACAAATAGTCGTCGCGCAAGAATACAATGCATTCGCGCGACGATATACGTTGCGCAATCATTTTGCGCCAAAGCGATAAACCCGCGGCTTTTTTCCCGCTGTTTTTTTGCGCGACGACGAAAATTGTGTTTGTCGCGCATTACACCCTAGCGCGACTAGAATTTCCGTCGCGCAAGTATGAAACACTATTTTTTTCCCGCTATTTATTATGCGCGACGTATTATTTTGTTGTCGCGCTAAACATCATTGTGCGACGAATATATCATCGTCGCGCAAATAGTTGTCGCGCAAACGTGTTCATTTATACCATTTGAATATTTTGTCCAATTTCTAGATCTCTGAATATTTGTTATTTGCGATTTTTGGGGTATACAATCTCACAGTATATACAAACACGTTTAACGGTTGGATCGTTGAAAATAGTTTTGTAGAGTTGAATGAACACTTTTTAGTTTCAAAACATATTTCGCGCTGTTCTCTTTGTAGGGAAATTGATAACCCTGAAATTTATTCGTATGGAGGTTGATAACCATACAAAAAGATTCTCCTCAACCATTCCCATAATTAAAAGGGTATGAATGATGATCTTCACTAAAATCAATGAAAAACATATGATTTAGATGGCAAAATTAAAATTAAGGCTTAGGATTAATGGTTTTGTATATCGTACCTTGCGCGACGGATAATGTTTTGTCGCGCAAAGATGTCATTTGCGACGAGTTTAGTCGTCGCGCAAGAATTAGGCGCCATAATATTTGTTCGCGGTTTTTTCCCCTTGTTTTACGCGACGGTCGTTTTTCTGTCGCGCAAAGTTGTTTTGCGCGATGAAATGTATTGGTCGCTCTATTTTGCGCTACGCATATGATTGTCCGTCACGCGATGACCTTTTATACGACGAAATTTCTTCGTCGCGCTAATTTGCGCTACGCATAAGAGTGTCTGTCGCGCGAGGATCTTTTATGCGACGAAAGTTCTTCGTCGCTCTTGTTTGCGCTACGCATATGATTATCCGTCGCGCGATGATATTTTATGCGACGATTTGTCCTTCGTCGCGCAAACTATCGTCGCGCAAATAGAAAAATGTAGTAGTGTTGGAAAAGATACATTGATAGATGCTAAACTGACCAGAAAGAACAGTTCTTAGTTTGCATTCAATTAAAAAGAAAACAAAAACTTGATTCTTTACATATAAGGAGTTATTTCTCCTTACAAACAAATCACAGACCGTAAGATTTGTGTAATTTTAATGAGTTATTTTTATATATATATGAAACTGTAATTTATCTGTAAGAAGGAACGTCCAAACGCTATCCATTTAATACCCAATAAAAACATAATATACTCCATGAAACAAGCAAGGTGTGAAGCCAACTTAAAGACATTTTTGTTTCAATGTAAACCTTCTTAACTTTTATCTTAAATATTTAATTAATTTACCTTACTGTTAATTGCTGAGGGACCCACGGTTAATTATTTTTGAGTTTGCTGCTCATATCCTAATTGAAAATCCCCTCGTATAAATAATTAATTTTTGTAGAATTGTTTGCATATAAAAATTAAGTTACATTTTTCATTTAATTTGCAGGGACCACTGCGAACATTTTTCATTCTGGAGTTTACAAAGGAGACATGATCAGAAGACCATAACACTTAAATCTCCACCACTTGTCTTTGTGGAAGATTACTAATATTTGAACAATTTCTGCTAGTTGT
Source organism: Prunus avium (assembly GCF_965620075.1). NCBI lineage: Eukaryota > Viridiplantae > Streptophyta > Magnoliopsida > Rosales > Rosaceae > Prunus > Prunus avium. Next base: position 23,996,765 of record NC_142290.1, read on the forward strand.
ACGAAATCTTTTGTAGTTTTTGTGGAATTATATATTTACCTTGGAAATTTTTCACTAGCTAGTGGAGAGGAAATGCATGTAGCTACTCATTGACTTGGAAAAAAATATCAGATATTGCACGGAGTGCCTTTGTGAGTCTTTGACTCAATCTATAAGAGCACTCACTACTACAAAAAGGGCAAAAGACGACCAGAAAAAGACGACGGTAGAACAAAAAACCGTCGTTGTTTTTAAAAAGACGACGGTAACAAAAAACCGTCGTGGATAAGTGACTTAAACAACTAAAAAATGGAGATACTGTTGAGAATTTTTTTATAACGACGCACACAAATAAAAAAGCGTCGTCTTATTAAAAAGCTTTTCTTTAGAGTTAAAATCTGACCAAAAAACAACGACAGCAGGTATGACAAGCGTCGTCTTTTAAAAATCAAGTGTCCTTTTTTTGGTAAAGACATGGTTGTTTTGAAAGAACTGTCGTCTATTATATGTAAAGATGATGGTTTTTTTATAAAAAGGGTCTATTTTGAAGTAAAGACGACGGTTTTTTAAAAAAAGGGTCGTCTATTATATGTAAAGACGACGGTTTTTTATAAAAAGGGTCGTCTATTATAAGTAAAGACGACGGTTTTTTTATAAAAAGGGTCGTCTATTATATGTAAAGACGACGGTTTTTTATAAAAGGGTCGTCTATTATAAGTAAAGACGACGGTTTTTTTATAAAAAGGGTCGTCTATTATATGTAAAGACGACGGTTTTTTATAAAAAGGGTCGTCTATTATAGTAAAGACGACGGTTTTTTTATAAAAAGGGTCGTCTATTATATGTAAAGACGACGGTTTTTTATAAAAAAGGGTCGTCTATTATAGTAAAGACGACGGTTTTTTTATAAAAAGGGTCGTCTATTATATGTAAAGACGACGGTTTTTTATAAAAAGGGTCGTCTATTATGAAGTAAAGACGACGGTTTTTTAATAAAAAGGGTTGTCTATTATATGTAAAGACGACGGTTTGAAAAATAGCGTCGTTTGAAAAACCTTTTACGTCGCTTTTTAAAAAACTATGACGTTGTTATGTGTGTACAACGTCATTTTAAAGAAATCATGGTTTAGAAATGCGCTCTTCGATAATCATCGACGGAAAACAAAAAAACCGTCGTTAACAATATAAATAAACATGACGCTTATTACATCTATACCCTAAACCCTAAACCCTAAACCCTAAACCATAAAATATAAACCCTAAATTATATATATATGTTTAAATAATTTTAGAAAAGGGATTATGGTTTTACGGCCTAATATATATTAACCATAAACCCTAAACCCCAAAAATAAACCTTTATCCCCCTAAACCATTAAAGTATAAGTGATGTTGTGACTCATGAAAACATTTTTCTTTTTGGTGGTAATTTTAAATTTGTATAACTCAAACTTAATTTTTTAAAGCTTAAGGGGGAAGAAAATATCTCAATGACTTCATAGGAGTTGATGTTGCATTTTTTGGATTTATTTTAAATTTATTATGAATATTTCGAATTAAATAGAATAAAATATTATTAATAAAACCCACAAACCACGTCGGCATTAAGAAATTAAAGACGTTGTAAATCATAATAAACGACTTAATTTTAAAACAAACGAATGACGGATTATGTAAAGACAACGGTTTTTTTATGAAAAGAGTCGTCTATTATATGTAAAGATGACGGTTTTTTTTTAAAAGGGTCGTCTATTATATGTAAAGATGACGATTTTTTTATAAAAAGCGTCGTCTTTTAAAACACGCTAAAAAAAGGCCGCTTAAGTGAATTCGCGCTCGACAAATTTTCAAATTTTCCCCCGTATTTGAAAACCTTATCTCTCATTAACAAGCGTCGTCTTTTAAAACACGCTAAAAAAAGGCCACTTAAGTGAATTCGCGCTCGACAAATTATCAGATTTTCCCCCGTCTCTGAAAACTTTATCTCTCCCTCCTTGAAACCTCCTGAGCTCCTCTCTTCTTGAAACCCTCCTGAGCTATCTGAAACACTCCATCTCTCACCTTTCTACTCCTCATACGTACCTACCAGCCATCGACGCTATCGAAACAGCGACGCCATCAACGCCATCGACGCAGCGACGCCATCAACGCCATTGTTCTTCGCATCAGTCATCACTAGCTGCCATCGACGCCATATTCACAGTCAACGACGATGATGTCCTTGAAAACATATCTAGAGACCTTGCGAGATGGGAAAATCCTAGAACATCAGATCTGGTCTTCGATGTCGCCTGAGGTTCGATGACAGATCTCCATCACGCCTTCTTGGTGAGCTCTCACCATCCACGTCACAGAAGCAACTCTAAGTTAGTCAAAATGTTCTTCTGTATTGTGTTACAAATGAACTTTTCCTACATAAGCTTATGCTTGTATAGATTATGCATATTTTTTGTTAGTTAAGATGACCTTGAAAACAGATCTAGAGACCTTGCGAGATGGGAAAATCCTAGAACATCAGATTTGGTCTTCGATGTCGCTTGAGGTTCAATGACAGATCTCCATCGCGCCTTCTTGGTGAGCTCGCCATCCACGTCACAAAAGAAACTCTAAGTTAGTCAAAATGTTCTTCTTTATTGTGTTACAAATGAACTTTTCCTGCATAAGCTTATGCATATTTTTTGTTAGTTAAAATGACAGCAAGATAATGTAATCTTATTGTGGTTTTTGATTGCTCAGGTAAGAGGACATGGCAAATAGGTGCTGCAGCTTATATCAAGTGTAGCTCAAAGGCCAAGATGACAACTTAGAAGAATATAAGATCCATTTGACCAAGATGACTTAGAACACTACTCCAAGATGACAGCTGAATGTGGAGAACAAGTACAAATTGTGGAAGATACAACAACCATAGGTTAATGCTTTGGATATGGTATTTTGTAATTATAGGGTATAATGTTATAAATATGGTATTTTGTATGGATATAGTAGGAATCAAGATTGGTAAACAATGTAATTACAATTGAATCTTCAAGTTTTATGAAAGAAATAATTTTTTAGGATATCTAAAATGAAATTAGTACATCATTTTTACAGATAATAAACGGTGATTTTTTGGAACAAAACCGTCTTTTTTAGATTTAATAGACGTCTTTGGATATAATAAACGACGGTTTTTAAGAAAAAGTGTCATCTTTACATTTAAATAGACGACGGTTTTTTCAGAAAAAGTGTCGTCTTTACATTTAAATAGACGACGGTTTTTTCAGAAAAAGTGTCGTCTTTACATTAAATAGACGACGGTTTTTTCATAAAAAGTGTCGTCTTTACATTTAAATAGACGACGGTTTTTTCAGAAAAAGTGTCGTCTTTACATTAAATAGACGACGGTTTTTTCAGAAAAAGTGTTGTTGCTTCGATTCAGCTGCACCAAAATAGATTCAGCTGCATCCTCAACTTGTGATACTCGCAAGTGCACGAGCCGTTTGGTAGTATAGCATATGTAAGTGCGAGGTCGATCCCACGAGGATTGGTGATTGAATGATCCAATTCATTTCCCCTACATAAAACAAAAATGAAAAAGAAAATAAATAAAGCAAGAAAAAAGGAAATAACTCAAGCAAATAAGTTCCCAAGTTCAATTAGATTAATGGATTGATTCTAGCTAAAGTATGATTAAGCCATGGTGTTTGGTCAAAACCTTGTGTTCCTAATTCCCTAATTTGATCATTTGTTGTCTAACCTAAAACTAAGCATTAGGAACCCATTAAGCATAGAAGAACAATTTAAACAACCAAGCATGTATCTAATCCCTGTTGTCGAATGTCCATACATACTCTTCCTATTCATAGTTCAATTCGAATTAAAGCATGGTGTCTACTCTTAATTCAAACCAAGATAGCTAACATGCAAGCCTAAATGGTGATCAATCATTCAAACTAGCATATTAACTTATAAGCATAATGAATAAGAACAAAAACCATAATTGAAACTTGGAAACTAATTAAACTTGAATACTTAAGAAAGAATGTACATTACAAATAAAAGTAAAGTGGAACTAAGAAAACTTGAAGGAAAATTTAGTAAAAACATTATTGTTACAACAATTGACAACTTGAAAGGAAACTAAGAGAATTTGAGGGAGAGAAGGGAAGGGAGCTCTAGAGAAGTGTTTGAGAGCTCCCCTCTTGGGGTGTGTTTTGAAGCTTGAAGGCTTCTCTATTTATAGGGCTAAGAGGGAGGAACAACATGATGAAATCCAACACCACCATTCCTCTTTTAATACAACCCATAACTCACACTTCATCTTGTCTATGTTAGTGTGGTTGGAATCAATCTCATCCCATACTTCTTTTGCTGCACCTCAAGCTTTCTTCACATGGGATCAAAGGTGATCAATTGTGGCTGCCTTTTGCTGCCAACCCATGTGGTCTTCTTTTGGTTGTTGAACAAAAACGAGTCTTCTGAACCAGACTTGGTGTAGGAAGGCCAGAGGTTTCAAAACTTATCCAATGGGGCTCAAATTTGGATATGTTATAGTAGACACCCATTGGAACAACGTCTATGAAGAAATTATTCCCATCGGAGCAGTAGAAGTGTGCGTTTTGGGCCTTGCAAGTTGGCAGCCGAACAGAGACTGGAATTGACTTCATTTCATTTCTTTGCTTTACATGCATGCACATGCTTTCTCTATAATAGCTCCAGCATGTACCAACTTGCTCCTTTAGAATTTCATAGCTGGAATGCCTCCCCACTTCACTCATTATGTTGGATCCAAAGTCAATTGCAGCATGGGTGAGGCACATGGCTTAAAGGAGGAGACAAGGCTCAAAGCTGGCAGCTGCAAATCCTCCTGAGCATGGTTCAGTCTTGGACGGGCTAAGGACTCCACATATGTTCAATTGGGCTGAATTTTGGATATGTTATACTAGACACCCAATTGAACAACTTTCATGAAGATCTTCACCTCATCCGAGCCCCAGAGAATGCTGATCCAAGGCCAAGAAGTTGACCTACGAAACTGGGCTGGAAATGGGCTGTAGCCAAAATGTGTTTGTCTTTAAGCTCATATTCCTCATATGCCAATCAGCCCTTAACATGCATGGATTGCATCATTTCCTATCCAAAGTCATCATTGTTACCTAAATGTCAATTAACTGAAAGATAAACACAAAAAGGATTAAAAGCACAAGTTTAACTCAAAAACATAACCAAATCATAAGCTAGAAGGGTACAAAATGATATACAATTATGAACCGATCAAATACCCCCAAACCTAGATTTTGCTAGTCCTCGAGCAAAACAACACAAAACAAAGTTAAAAACAAAACAAGAAGTTAACTAAACCACTTCCGCAGGTAACTCGATTGCATTGAGCATATGCAACAAGCCTTTAAACCTCTAGGCATCCCTAGTAGGAGGAGTTGTGTCTCCTGAGGGTTTAACAGAAACGATACCCACAAACGTTTTACTAACTCTACAAAACAAGGTGGTTAGAAAACTTATTAGATTTGTTAGTCCTTAAGCAAAATAAAATAAACACAAAAACCAAAATAAAAATAATTACAAAACCAAAATAAATAAATAAATAAATAAAAAATGTAAAAAGTAAACTCAAAACAATCTTTCCGAACATTTTCTGAAGAGAAATGACTCATGCACATGACTCAAAAGTTAAAACTCAATTTTAGACATTATTTACAAGGCGGCAAAGTTCAAAGCACAACATGCTCAAAGTGTATAGTGTGATAGCCAAATGCAACAAATTCTCCAATCTTAGTTTTTACACAATTTCAAAAATCATACCAAACACAAATGCAACTTCAAATCTCACCAAAGTTGTCCTCTCACAAATGAATCACTCAGAAGAGGGCTACAATGCAACACTCAATTATAAACATGAGATTAGAGTTAAATCATAAGGGACTTAACTCAAAAATAGGAAGATGAAGAACTTGCATTAATATGATCTCAAGAAGGATGCCAAACACTTAAAAGTAGAAAAATGAATGCAATTCAACCACATGACATTTAAGATCAATTTAGGTCTTTATTATAGGTTGTAATGGGGCCAAGGGTGTAAGGTAAGTGAGAAATGAAAGGTATGGATAATACAAAGTCTAAGGAACTCAAAATGTAAGAGCATAAAATAATAGTTTACAAGACTTCGAATCATCACGATTAGATTTTTTCTTTTACATGATCAAAACTCCTTATACCTTCATTTACATTGATTCACACTCCTTTCCAAACACCAATTTATTTTGAAGGCCCAAAAATGAATTTTCAATCAACCACCACTTAATCACAACTTTTTTTTTTTTTCTTCTTTTCTTTCACCAATTGTGTGAATTTCTTTTTTTTTTTTTTTTTCTTTATGTAATATCCCTTCCCAAACTTAGCATGAAAAACACATCCGAATTAGAGCTCATGAGTTCCTTAGAAAGGTAAATATTTGTTTTTCGGGCTAAGGCGAGGAAATATAATTGGTAAAATGAAAGAAAAGGTTTACATGTAGGCTCAAAATGGTTAACAATGGAAAATCATGCTTAAGCATGCATAAGGTTAGCTTGAAAGGCACAAACGATCCAAAGAGGGCCTTAATATCATTTCTTAAATGTCATGAAATCAAATTGCAAAAGAATGAATGACTTTTAAGTGTTCAACCAAATCAATGAATAATGAGATCAAACAACAACTTTGATGACAAGAAAATAAAGAGTATGTGTATAACACTCATGAAATGAAGCACAAGGCTCAAAAGCTCACATTATATGGTTATATAAGTCTAATTTATGCTTGATACAATTCTTTAGGTCATGCAAATCCTTTAATTGGAGAATTATGAAACAAATGGCAAGTGCAAAGAAGGTTTCAAACATATCATGCTAGAACGATGCCAAATTAATTAATTAATTATTTTTTTTTTTAACAATAGAAATTTACAAGGAAAAAAAAAATTAAATAATAAATAAATAAATAAAATTCAATTTTCATTTAAGTCATGCAAACATTTATCACAATCTCATCAAATGTGTTCGGAAAGTGAATAAAATCAAAATCAAAATAAAATAAAAATAAAAGCAAGACTTAAACAAAATAAAATAAAAATAAAAACAAGCAAATAAAAAAATTAAATTAAATTAAATTAAGGAAAAACCAAATTTACATGCTAAACTCCAATACCCCCAAACCTAGAAATGAACATTGTCCTCAATGTTTAAAATTTAGGCACAAGCAATGTCAAAAATAACAAATGAAGGTATTAAAGCAAATAATAAAAAAATCACAAAACACACAAGAATTAAAATACCAAAAAAAATAATTACAAAATAAAAATTACAAAACAAACAAACAAATAAAAAAGAAACGAAACAGTAAAACACTCGAAACAAAAAGCCCTAAACAAACAGTCTTACGCAAACCAAAACCCAAACGTTTGAAAGCCCAACCCAAAAGAAGTTAACCCACCTTGAAACCTATACAACGGTGGAAACCCGACCCACAATGAAATCCGAAGCCCACACGTTTTTTTATTATTATTTTTTTAATTTTTAAATTTAATGAAACGTGAATTGGGAGCGCAAAGGCGGGATTTCTGAAAAGAGAAAATGTGGTCCATAATGCCTTGGTTCCTGGGAAGTCACGGGCAAAAGAGGTGAGGGACGTGTCGTCGCGCAGAGGCAGCTATCACATCCCCCAAGCCAGAATTATTGGCTTCTTGGGTGAAGCGGGACGACTTTTTCACTTTGAAGGTTGTGAAAGGTGAAAATGCAATTAAGGGGAGGTTGGGAAATGGGTGCGGCGATATATAGAGATAAGCCGTAAGGGCCACACATAACCCAGAACCGCAGCGGCTAGGGTTTAGCAGACTAAGTCTATAAAAAAGGTAAAAAGAACGGGTGAAAAACACAAACTCAGAAACACACAAAACAGAAAAGAAAGAAGAACAAAGAGTGAGAAATCAAATGGCCTCTAACTACCCATTTTCGTTGGATCTCAACCTAGCTCCACCGACTCAGACACGAGGCCAAGCAGCGGCACCAGTATGGATGCCCTACTTTGCTTCCGCACGGGGGCCTGTGACAGTAACTGACTCAATACTCCTGGACAACGATGTTGCCATTGGAGTGGGCAGAAATCTGGTGACTCCTAAAGATATACGTGTGTTTGGGACAAGAGATGACAACCGGGTCGTGAGCGATGCCCTGGCACTGAGCGTGCAGAGTACGGCAACAGTGGCAAGTTTGGGTCATCGCCTACTTGCGAAGTCCCATGAGGTAGAGGTGCTAAAGGGTCAGTTGGCGGCGGAGCGAAGTATGGTTGAGGAGTGTCAGAGTGCTATAAAAAGCTTGAAAAGGGAGAGGGCAAGGATAGTGGAGGTGAATCGACACCAGCTAGAAGTATTGCGGGACGAGAATAAAAACCTATCAAAAATGGTAGAGTTGTACTCTCGCGACATGCGAAAACAGCTGGAGGACCTAGACCGACCGGGTAAACGCAAACAAGCAGATCGCGAGAGTAGTTACGCTCAAGCTAAGATTGCGATCTTTGGGAGCTCAAGTGATGAGCCCCAAGAAGCTGTGCGTGAAGCCCCGGAAGAGGACAGCCAGAGGGCCAAACTCAAAGCTCCAATGGTCGAGACACCAAGCACCGAGAAGAAATGATTTCCTACTGCATTATTGTTGTTTTTATTTTATTTTGTTGTTTTTGTATTTGGTTATTTTGTTTCGGAAATAAAAGTAAAGTTGCAGAAGGAAAAAGAAAACGGAAAAAGAAAGCACATCTCCCAAACTTAAATCAAACGGAAAAGAAAGCACAGTTCCCTAACTAAAATAAAATAAAGATGATAGCCGAAAGGGAAAAGCAAAAACACAAAGCTCTAGAAAATGAAAGTAACGGGCAAAAACACAAAACACCAGAAAACACGGAAAAAAGAAAAGTAAAGTGAAAGTTAATGTGCTCCCCCTTGAAGCGATTAGGTCGAGCATGCCCGGGAAATCCGAAATGGTGTTGGCTCTCTCTCATCAGCATATGTCTATTTAAACCACACCTCTGCAAGCGGATGATACCCAGCATTTCTTCCTGCAAACTCAAGGAAAAACATCAAAAAATTCAGAAGCAAAACAAATGGCATCCTCATGCACTCACCTTGATGATCTCAACCTTGAGCTCTCACTTGCACCACCGAATGCCCAGACAAGGGCTCCTCCAACTCCTGTCTTCCCAAACTCCACATATCATCACGGCACGGCCTCAAACTTTGCTGAGGCAATACCGAACTTTGCTGAGGCAAGGCCGAACAGAGCAGTGCTGCTGGGTGGCATGATTGGCAGTATACTCACACCGGCAGATCATCTGCATGTGGCACGTAGGTCTGACAAGATGGCAGTGGATGAGTCCCACTCTTTATCTGTGCTCCATGCAGTCTCAGCTACCAATTTGGGCATGCGATTACTGGCGAGGATGCGGGAGTGCACAGCGCTGAACGAGGAAGTGGCTTCCTTGAAGGCTATGGTGGCAGATTTGCAGAAGCGGCTTTACTGTGCCACTCAGCATGTGGAAGCACTGCAGAGGAAAAATGATGACCATGTAGAGCTGCTGCAGATTCTACAAGTGCGAGACAATAGAAGCAAGCCATGATGATGATGAAGATGAAGATAAAGAAGATGAAGAAGAAGAAGAAGTTTTTTTTGTTTTTTTTTTTTGTTGTTTTTTTGTTGTTTGTTTTTGTTTGTTTTTAATGCAGAGTTTGAAATAAAATAAAAATGTGTTTTAACACTCAGAAATAAACTAACTAACCATACCACGTAAATAAAATACATAAACTAACTTAACAAAACAAAAACAAGAACAAATACTCAACAGAAAAGATAACAAAGAAAATATAAAAAAAAACTTAATTTAAAAACACACGAATATACAAGCAACTCACGGATGACCAGTTAAGGGCCTCAGAAAACACAGTCAGGGGATCCGGGAAGGTTGGAGGGGTCACAATGGTCCCGCTTAAAACCCAAACTTCTTAGACACCGAAGGTGTCGCCTAAAGAACTCCTAGACACTGTATTGACGGAAGTGCTCACTGGGGTTACCATAAGTCAGCTCATATAAAAAATCTTTTTTTATTTTCTAAGATAAAAAAAACAAAAACAAATTAAGATAAAATGAAACAACAAACCATAAATGAAAATGAACTAAGTACTCTAAACAAACTCAAACAAACGAAATAAATTGTTGTACTAAAAGAAACAAACCAAGAAACCAAAGAAAAACACAAACAGCACTTTCTATCACCTATTTATCACTCTTTGGACAGATTCGTTTCTCTGTTTTTCAGCTTCGACCTGTGTTCAGTTTTTAGGCCATAACTTTCCAACCGCAAGTCCAAATTTCACGTTCTTTATATGGTTGGATTCAGCACAGAAAAACAAAGAACCCAACGTTCTTTATATGGTTGCTTCGATTCAGCTGCACCAAAATAGATTCAGCTGCATCCTCAACTTGTGATACTCGCAAGTGCACGAGCCGTTTGGTAGTATAGCATATGTAAGTGCGAGGTCGATCCCACGAGGATTGGTGATTGAATGATCCAATTCATTTCCCCTACATAAAACAAAAATGAAAAAGAAAATAAATAAAGCAAGAAAAAAGGAAATAACTCAAGCAAATAAGTTCCCAAGTTCAATTAGATTAATGGATTGATTCTAGCTAAAGTATGATTAAGCCATGGTGTTTGGTCAAAACCTTGTGTTCCTAATTCCCTAATTTGATCATTTGTTGTCTAACCTAAAACTAAGCATTAGGAACCCATTAAGCATAGAAGAACAATTTAAACAACCAAGCATGTATCTAATCCCTGTTGTCGAATGTCCATACATACTCTTCCTATTCATAGTTCAATTCGAATTAAAGCATGGTGTCTACTCTTAATTCAAACCAAGATAGCTAACATGCAAGCCTAAATGGTGATCAATCATTCAAACTAGCATATTAACTTATAAGCATAATGAATAAGAACAAAAACCATAATTGAAACTTGGAAACTAATTAAACTTGAATACTTAAGAAAGAATGTACATTACAAATAAAAGTAAAGTGGAACTAAGAAAACTTGAAGGAAAATTTAGTAAAAACATTATTGTTACAACAATTGACAACTTGAAAGGAAACTAAGAGAATTTGAGGGAGAGAAGGGAAGGGAGCTCTAGAGAAGTGTTTGAGAGCTCCCCTCTTGGGGTGTGTTTTGAAGCTTGAAGGCTTCTCTATTTATAGGGCTAAGAGGGAGGAACAACATGATGAAATCCAACACCACCATTCCTCTTTTAATACAACCCATAACTCACACTTCATCTTGTCTATGTTAGTGTGGTTGGAATCAATCTCATCCCATACTTCTTTTGCTGCACCTCAAGCTTTCTTCACATGGGATCAAAGGTGATCAATTGTGGCTGCCTTTTGCTGCCAACCCATGTGGTCTTCTTTTGGTTGTTGAACAAAAACGAGTCTTCTGAACCAGACTTGGTGTAGGAAGGCCAGAGGTTTCAAAACTTATCCAATGGGGCTCAAATTTGGATATGTTATAGTAGACACCCATTGGAACAACGTCTATGAAGAAATTATTCCCATCGGAGCAGTAGAAGTGTGCGTTTTGGGCCTTGCAAGTTGGCAGCCGAACAGAGACTGGAATTGACTTCATTTCATTTCTTTGCTTTACATGCATGCACATGCTTTCTCTATAATAGCTCCAGCATGTACCAACTTGCTCCTTTAGAATTTCATAGCTGGAATGCCTCCCCACTTCACTCATTATGTTGGATCCAAAGTCAATTGCAGCATGGGTGAGGCACATGGCTTAAAGGAGGAGACAAGGCTCAAAGCTGGCAGCTGCAAATCCTCCTGAGCATGGTTCAGTCTTGGACGGGCTAAGGACTCCACATATGTTCAATTGGGCTGAATTTTGGATATGTTATACTAGACACCCAATTGAACAACTTTCATGAAGATCTTCACCTCATCCGAGCCCCAGAGAATGCTGATCCAAGGCCAAGAAGTTGACCTACGAAACTGGGCTGGAAATGGGCTGTAGCCAAAATGTGTTTGTCTTTAAGCTCATATTCCTCATATGCCAATCAGCCCTTAACATGCATGGATTGCATCATTTCCTATCCAAAGTCATCATTGTTACCTAAATGTCAATTAACTGAAAGATAAACACAAAAAGGATTAAAAGCACAAGTTTAACTCAAAAACATAACCAAATCATAAGCTAGAAGGGTACAAAATGATATACAATTATGAACCGATCAAGTGTCGTCTTTATATTTAATAGACGACGGTTCTATAAAAAAAAGTGTCGTCTTTACATTCAATAACGACGGTTTTTTCAGAAAAAGTGTCGTCTTTACATGTAATAGACGACGGTTCTTTTAAAAACCGTCGTTTTTACATATAATAGACGACGGTGAATTACCGTCGTAGTTTGACTTTCAAAAAGACGACTGTCGATTTAACGACGGTTTGAAAAAGAAAAAGACGACGGGGAAACGCCGTCGTCTATTTCAATTTTTGTAGTAGTGACTTCCAGCAGTGAACCCTTTGCCATGACAAAGGGGGGCCTATGGCAGCTACTATTCACATGAATAGTGGCCGCCCTTGCAAAAGGTTGTGGTGTTTACCAATTGCCATGGCAACAACTATTCACATGATATTTGAGGAGAGAAATTTGTATAGATTTTTGGTGTGGGAAGTGAAAACTATGACTAAGTATTTATTTATTTATTTGTATTTTTTGCGAATTTTTTTTTAAAATTTTTTGTTGCTGACGTTAGCAAACCCAGGCTTGAACTAGGGCTCATCTTGCCTGAGGGCTGGCCTGGTTTTGTGGGCCCCAACAGCTGCCCCCCCTAGCCCTTGCTGCTGGAAACGTTTTTGGGCCTAAACACCCCCCCCCCCCCCTTGCCCCCCAGCCCTTGTTGCTAGAACTGCCCTAAGAGCACCTCCAGGCTCCACCCCAAAGGGTAAGGGCAAAGCAAAGGTAAGGCAAGGTTTGACACTATTCACATGAATAGTGGCAGCCTTGCCTTTTTCGGGGTTTAGCTCCTCATGTTCATAATAACTACAACTTCAAATAAAACTAGAAAGACTTGCAAAACACAAGGGAGACAAAATCCTAGCACGAAATCTGCTAGTAAGAAAAGCCCTCCACAATTACGTTGGGAGATAACCCAGTTTATTCATATGATGGGGTGATTCTAATTAAACTTTGCTTACTTTTATGTTAGAGAGCCCAAAAACGTAGTTATCATTTTCCAGTATTTGCAAACATGGAATGATTTCCTTTCGATCCCTTGAAAATAGGCATGGAAAACACATTCCTAAACAATTCATTTCGTGAACCGAACGAGCCCAAAGTGTTTTAGTGGAATAAATCAAATATGTGGGCTCTAACTTAATAAGAGAAAACTTTAGGGTGTCTTGAATGAAATTCTCCCTTACAATATATTGTAAAGAGAAAAAATGTGAAGGGATAACGGACCTCGAACCCAAGGGGCACACTACCACCCAAAGTAGAGACAACCAGTTTTGTAGGGACTAGTCTATACATGACTTTAAAATTTGATGATGCAAATAAGGACAAAATAAATGTCGTGTGTTTTATTGTACTATCTCATCCTGCTTCACAGTTGGTGTGTGGAAATTTGAGACTTAAATTCCTTGAGGAAGAAAATATACACCACATAAATTCCAACAAAAAGCAAGTTATCAAATCAGTCAAATCCAAGAAAGTCCCTAGAGGACTATTTCTCCGATAATTAAAAGAGTTCAAACATTATTTTTGGGCTAACAAATGTTAAAGGGTGAGGATTTGTATTAGGTGAAGGTAGAAAGAGTGACTCGAAAAGTACAAAGAGGTTCGGATTAATAATTGAAATGATGTTTTGAATACAAGCGAAACTACTAGAGAGAGAAAGGTTTCTCACACACTCTACAAGAATGTCATAGGAATTCGAATTTGAGACCACTACAAGTTAAGGTCCTTTTCTACTAGGTTAGATCCGTTGGCTATTATTGACAATTAATTTTGAGTTTGTTGCTCATATCCTAATTGAAAAATCCCCTCATATAAATAATTAATTTCGATAGAATTGTTTGCATATAAAAATTAAGTTATATTTTCCATCTAATTTGAAGGGACCACCCCGAACATTTTTCATTCTGGAGTTTACAGAGGAGACATGATCAGAAGACCATATATAACACTTTAAGTCTCCACCACTTGTCTTTGTGGAAGATTACTAATATTTGAACAATTTTTGCTAGTTGTACGAAATCTTTTGTAGTTTTTGAGTAATTATAT